>NC_064626.1:1116649935-1116956145 GCF_023864275.1 Schistocerca cancellata | reverse complement strand
ATTGATAGACATAAACAAAATCTCACGCTGATAGTAGTGCCAAACGTGACGAATAGTAATGTAAGTGAATAATTAAACCGTCTATCACTCAAAATAAAAAAAAGGAATGTGCAAAGTAATTGCAATTTCTGAAGCTGAGAGAGAAGTAAATGAGAATTAGGGTTTGACACCGCTTGCAAGACGAAATAATTGGAGACAGCATAATTTCTGACAGAACAAGAATGGAATGTAAAACAGCGCAGTTCGTTTCGTAGGAACCACCACAGCATTCGTTTGAATCCAATTGGAAAAATCATGGGGAATCTGAAACTTGAGTGGTCAGACTAAGATTTGAGCCTTCCTTTGCTGAAATATATATATATATATATATATATATATATATATATATATATATATATATATATATATAGAGTTGAAAGTTGAGGAATTATTCGCGACACATTGCGTCAGTCTTCTCATAGAGGTTTTCGAATTTACTGCAGTTCGGGTTAGTGAACAGCCTTGGCGACAGAAATGTCTTAAAATCGTAGTGGCGTGTTGTCTGCTGCAGCGCGTATGCCCTGATGACAGCACCAGCTGTCTGCAACAGGTTTTGTCAGGCAAGGTCCGATTACACCCATGAAGTCATACTGTTCATTCAAATTACAAACAGAAACATGATAGCCTTGCATGTAGTTATTAGACGCGTATAGGTTTCCACTGCAAGTTTCAGGAAGTAAGATCTTAGCTAAGTGCGGTTAAGATTGCATGAACAGCGAATAACATGCGGCAGATTACGCAGTTAGACAAGGAATGTATCCCGAAAGCAGAAACAAGAAAAGTAATATTAAAGTTGAGTGATGCTACTCCACTGTGCATTAAAATTCACCACGAAATAGATTAATGCTTGCGCAAAGCGAAAGTCTTTCATTAATGAGAATATACAACACTCCAATTCAGTTTGTTTGTTTGTTTGTTTATTTATTTACAACATGCTTCATTACAGTATTTGTCATACTACACGTACGTATTCTCTCTCTCTCTCTCTCTCTCTCTCTCTCTCTCTCTCTCTCTCTCTCTGTGTGTGTGTGTGTGTGTGTGTGTGTGTGTGTGTGTGTGTGTGTGTGTGTGTGCGCGCGTAGTATGAATATAATGTTTGTGTTGATGATGACGATGATGATGAAAGATGTGAGAGGGCGAAACCCTGTGCAGGCACAGAGCCTTCTCCTCGCATCGTCAATATACAATCAGTGTCAAGGTGAGCGTTCAACAGAGCTAAGGCATTAAGTTGATCCTCCTTCATTGTCGACCTCAGCCATGTCTTTGTATGCCGCAATGTTGAAAAACTTCTTTATATTGTAGCAATAGACACAGATAGACAAGCAAATATTTTGTACAGTGTGTGCAAAGCAGGCTGGTCAGATCTAGGACAAAAAGACAACGCTTACGTAACAGAATCACGATCATTAAGGGCATTTATGCTCGTTTACTTGTATTGAAGAATTTTGAATCTCTCCCTTACGCTCTCTGTAATCACAAAGAGTGATTCTTCTTCAAAGAACGGTAGTTCAGTTAAGCACTGATTCAATTTATGTGCCAGATTACTACCTTCACGTTTCAGTAGTTTTGAGGGCAAGAGTGTGTTGAATGTTAGATCATAAATATTTTCTTCAGCAAAACGTTCTCTAATGTCAGTTGTAACATGGGCCAGTGTTGGAATAAAAACAGATCTTTTCTAATATGTCATAGCATCATCATTATGATCGCAGTTTTCCCAGTGTCCTTGTCTGCCTGTAAGACGAAGAACACTCATCTCCACGTCTAACTCTTCCATAACTGCCTTCGCCTCTTCAACAATAGGAGCAAACCGCCTTATCAGCATTAGCTCTCATGCCGTCATACACCTTGAGGGTCGAATCTAATTTTCATTTGCCATCGCGACGTCCAAGCTAGGGTCTTGTAAGATTTTGCTGGCTGGTTATGTTATGCTCATAATGTCACTCACTGTAAACAGAGGGATAATAAACTCGCAATTATAGAGAGCTCCAAGGAGAATATTGGCTTTGGCAGTCGTTGTTCTATTCCTTCAACACTGTATTTCTTTAAGAACTTTGTAAACTGTTCCGAGATCAGCTACGAATTGAATAGCAGCATCATGTCGCTCAACGTAGCGAGTGTTTTAGGTGACTCTTCAATGTCGAGAACCGCTTGCTAGACGCTGTAAGGAAAGATACTACTTCTTCAATAATACCAAGTGAGTTTCTCGCGCTTGTAACTTTGGAACTGCGAGCGAAAGTGAGGTTGAGCTGATGACTTCGACACAGTGCTACTTGCGCGTTGATAGCTTTATTTTTTATTGTAGACACAGCTCCTTCGAATTCTGACGTATTAACTGAGCAAACATCCAAGATGCTCCAGTGACAGAGAAAGGCTTTCCATTCTCCTTAGAATCGTAGTACCTAATACTTCACCATTAACGCTACGCTCTTCAAATTGACTCTCTTGGCGTTCATCGTCAGTGTTTCCACCACAATCATTGTCTTTATGGATTTCAAAGAAACCCAAAAATCCTTCGTGTAATTTTGCCGTCACCATCAACATATCTTGCAACTAAACTCAGTTGGGCGATGTGCATTATGTCCGTAGTCTCATCGAAGATTATGCTGTAATTACGAGAATCTTTGATTTCCTCCTGTATTCTCGGTAACATCACTGTTTCACAGCATGAAATAAGTTTGTTACACGTTGTTTTACTTATGCAGGTGGCGTTCGCTTTAGTGGTCTCAAGGTGATGTTTTAGTTGCAAGTCTCCAGCGTCAGTTCTAAATATTAGAAGAGCTCTAAAGTTTCCCTCGTGACTCACTATACTTCCACGATCATTTTCGTTTTCTAATAGACTCCCGTCATCTCTATGCCTCCGCAGAGGAATATTTTTCTTTCCATGAAATATGATTATTTTTATTATAGGTACAAGACGCTCTCTGTTTTCCCTAATGCTTTCCATTCTATGTCTTGACAATTGATTAACGTCGTCAAGTTCGCGGTTGTCTCGTGTTGCCAAAAATAATTTTCATCTGTTGAGGCTTCAACGTGGTACTTGGAGCTGAGAGTGGATCTCAAGATTACCCTCTTTACCAGTAAGTTTGGCAAACTTTGTTAGTGATTCAGTCACAAGTTTCTTGGTGATAATGGATTTCTTTCCTCCAACCATTTTATTATTCACAAAAATTGAACAGTTATTGCAAAGAAGTCTCTTTTGAACTTGTGAGAACGCCAGCCATGGATACTGTTCAAAGTGACTATCGTGCACTAGTCTGCGTTCAACGCGTCCCCTCGTGTTATGCTCAGAAGTAGGAAGATATAATTTTTTCAGGTTTCCTTGGAGCTGTGAGAAGCTTTTTTTTTAATATCATCATTAATATTTCCAGCCGCAAATATATCCAAGTGATTGTCAATATCCGTGGGATTAAAGGAATCAGTCGATGAACTTCGTTGTGGAAGTTTCGACGAAGTGCTGGGCTGTGCCTATTCATCTGGTGGTGTTTTTCCGGCTGAATGGTGACCGAAATCTTCAGATGTTTCTACTTTTCTTTTTCTTATTATATAACGGTCCATTTTATTGTATTGTTTCGACGTAGGTAAATTAGATGCCAATTATTCTCTCTGGTACACTTAGCACTAAAACACACACGGTCACACTCGACGTATTTCTAATATCACTAAGCACAACACTGACTGCAGTCCGTGGTACTAGCCAATAATCACAGATGTTCGCTTTTTATCACTTCCAAGTTATCACGATGATCATAGCTTTCAAACTGACTACCTGTCAGCGACTCTGCCGCCGTTACTTATGTGGCTCGGTTGTTTTGAGAACATTCGCTGCCAGAATTTTCGCTTCCAGACTTTTATGGAGTGTGAACAAATACCCACTGTGAAAGCGACAAGCTAATATGTCCCTTACGACATATAAAGTCTAGATTCCAATTGATGTCATCCGGCAATTTATTTGTGTGTGTGTAACTTTTACTGTCGATTCCGTACCTTTCTACTTTCTAGTGCATTCGATAGAGGGCCTATATAGTAACAATGTGTTTTTACGAATCTTCTCGAAAGTCACTATTACCGGAGGTAGAAGCACCAATAGTTTCCAATATCTGACTCGTATTACGAGATAGGTATGGGAAAATATTATTACGTTATTTCAGGAGCGATTATAAAAGTCGGTCAAGGGGGAAGGGCTAATGGGAAGGGGGGGGGGATGTAATATCGCTTAACAAAAGGAGACTTGGGGTCCCCCACCCACAAAATGGTAAAATTTGGTGTTGCTTAAAGTAGTTTTTGGTAATTGTTTTGGAGTTCGGGGTAAAAAATGTGCAGTATTAAATAATAAGACGCCCATTTTAAGTTAAACGATATTTATTGGTTTAGACAGTAAGCTATTTGCCGCTCTTGTTCTTTTGTTAAAATGTGTTAGAAATACATGGCAGCCTGTATTGCTACATAATTATAAAAAAATGATTGAGTCTGTTGGAGTAATATATTCGCTAATTTCTGAAGTAATTTTATCCAGAGTAATATGATCTCTCCCCCCCCCCCCTTGAGTCCGCCCCTGCGTTGTTTGTAAAAATATCGTTACAAGTCTAGTAACAATATTTTCACTGAGAAATTGCTGTGAATTACTATTATTAATACTTCACAATCAGCTGATCACTCTCACTCTTGACTAATCTTCACACTTGCACTTGCTACAACTAGGACTTGTTACTTATTCATTCTTCACTCTTAATATTTCTGCTTCTGAATGTAAACTAGCTTCCTATTCGGCGAGTATTTGTAATGCTACGTATCGAAGGTTCTCTGTGCAAGCAAATGGTAGAATATTCGCGACTTTTCTCGAACAAATGCCAGACAGAATAACGTATCGAGATAACTAGAATGGCCGCGACTTTTCTCGTTCGTATGTGGTAGCTACCTATGTGCCAGACAGAAACGTATAAAATACGATGACGCGGACGCGCGTGCTACATAGGAAAGTACAACTACTCGATAACTCGATTCAGTCGAGTCGACTGACGAAAGAAACGAACGAATAGCGTGCGGGCTGACTGGCGGGGGCAGCGAGGGTAGTAATGCTGGAGGACCCGCAAGGGGGCACGGGGGGCGCCCCCGCATGTATCCGCCACTGGGTTTAACTAACATTTATCTTTTTCTGTTCGTAGTTGAGGTTGCTGTTTATAATGCTACGCTTCAGGTGCCACATACGTCACAACTGCGTGGACAATTATTATCTCGGATCCATCCAAAACGTTCACCACATTCACTATTCAACGGCATTGAAATGACTTACCTGTGTAGGTGTAGTGCTCTACAAATCTAAACTATACCAAGACTCAGACTTATTAAATTATTCCACGCTATTATGCCGTCGTCAGATGGATTTCTTGTTGAAACACAAAGGCCGTGAAAGTTTACAATTATGCCAAGTCTACTAAATAACACATGTATTGTATTGAAATTACACAATCATAGTAGCAACGCTCATGGTTTACAGATCCTGCACATTAATGCAGTCGTTAGTACTTTATTGGTTCACTCTACGTCTAAAATCGCCAAAACTGGTTAGTCACTTGTTACGACCAGTCCAGTTCACTTGCTCTGCAGTCCTTCCTTCCGAGCACCAGTTACAGGAAATGGCTGATAACACTTCACCGGCTCGTAACTCGATAATAAACTACTCGTCTCCCCGCGTACTCAGGCTTCCGACTCTTCAGAAATCACGGCAATTGCGCACTTATTCCTACCCATAATAGGTAGTTAGTGGTATGAGCGACACTAAAATACGATCGCACTGTTACTTCTTGCACTCATGACATGCCATTATCAGCAGTTACCAGACGATGCGGCACAGTATGCAATGTGCCTCCGGGGATGAGGGTTCCTACACTTTTCCTCTGACGGAACGGTTTGAGAGTCCTGATACTTTGAGGAACACCTTGTTTATTTCGAAAATTAATAAAATTAATAAAGTCTTTAAAAACGAGGAAAAACTTATTTTACTCTTACGTAGACGTTGAATGATAGCTAATAAAGAAGAAATCATAACAATTTTTTGAAAAATAAGAAAAGAATGTTATTTAGCACTTATTTTATTTATTTAGTTTTCTCGACAGCTAATAATAAACTGGAATAAAGTTTTCATTGGCTTCGGTGATTTTCGGTCATTAAATTACAAATCCTCTAGTTATCAGGTGGAACCACAGAAAGTTGAACTCCAAAATCTGGTGCGGCATCAAGCCTGTACCTGAATTTCGTCTTAGGGGCAGCAAAATAACAAAATCCAACTTCACATAAGGAAGAAACAATAACAGATTATTTTGATTAACTCAAGTATTCTCTTGACAATTTTGTCCAGAAAAAATTCCATAATGGTTGATCTCTGCGCTTTTTCTATAAATCAGAGTCACTTATTAAGTCACTTTTTTCGTAGTCAGTTGCACTTAAGCCTGCTGACTTAGCTGTTGCGGAAAATGGATTTAAATCCAGGGATGATCCTAACTAATCTTCTGAAAATATTGCATAAGAGTTTATTCAAATTCATGTAAGTGCTCTCTAAATAGCTTAGAAACTTCATCTACTTGAAACCTGATTTCAGTTAAACATTCATGCAAAGCGGGAAAGCATTAAAATCGTTTGCTTGGACTGAAGAAATCGGGAGGTTCAATTTACTTTCAAAAAATGCAATTTCGTCTCTTTTATTATAAATTATAACACTTTACTAGCAATTACAGGCCAAATTCGGTGCATTTTGTAAAATGTCTTTTAAATACGAGAATTTTTTCAACCATAATGGATTTGTAAAAAATTCTGTTATTTGTACTCAACTATTTTGCACATTAAATAAGGTCAATAACTCATTACATAATTCATAAAGCATCAATAGCTCTTTTCCTCTGGGCAGCCATCTCACTTCCGTAGAGAACCAAAGCGTTTGCAATTAGTGACCGGGTTGCAGGTGTTGTGAAACGACTTTCCGCCGTCTTCAATTTGTGCCTACAACACAATAGAGCCATAGAGATCAGCTGGATTTCGTGAAAGTGCATTATGTAGCCGTTCTTGTTTAAATGTGGTGCTTATTTGTAGTAACGTTTATTAACAGAGACTGTCGTAACTCAGTTACTTAATGAATAGAAGAGGGATGACAGTATGAACATCTGTTCAAGGTGGGGGCAACACGTAACCACACTGTTAGATCGCACAGGTTGGCAGCTGTTCGAACACTGAAGTCTCCAAATTTCTACTGATCATTATTCTGAGAGGAAGGGAACCAACTTAATGGCGGCAGCACAGAACAAGTTACTTTCATAAATAATAGAAACTGGAAGAAATGCTTGATGTTATTGGTAATCACACGTACACCACGTTTCGTGGCGCCGACAGCGGTCGCTTATGAAATTTACGTCGGTTAATTTAATACTGAGAAAATGTCGAAATAAAACGCGTTGTTATTAATAGTTTTTTGCGTAGCACTTACTCGTGTTGGGAACCGTGCTCCAGGGATACAAATAAAAGCCACACCCCTGAAATCTTTTTCCAAACGTCAATACCCTGTCTGATTCTATATGCCACACATAAGGTTAAGATGTCGCAGAATATGGTCACTCCATCAATATCTTTCAGAGCCCAAAGCCAGACATTGTTGAATGAAGTGGCTGTATTTTGATCTTGGTATTTTTCTATTTTTTTATGTTGGTCTTGGACATAGTTTCTTAGGTGTGACACGGTCGCTCCAATTAACGGCACTTGATAAATTTTTAGCGCGGGTGTTCTAATATTTCGTTGATTAACGTCCCGTCGTCGAGAGAGTCATTAGAGACAAAGCACAATGATGCTTTAAAAATATTTTAGGACAGTTTTATGACAAGACTTCCGCTATGTTAAGGCACATTGGTGCTTCCAAATTACACGGGTTCACGTGTATTGATTGACTGGAAAATCTACTTGCCCTTGATTGTGATTATTTGGACTAATTAAAAAGTTAAAACAAACCTAACTGGATTTGACCACGTACAAATTAAGTAGCCTATCTTATTAATTTTGATTTATTAAGTCGTCAGTCGTCAATAGGACACTAACTGAATCATACTTATCATTAATACCTACAAATATACAATGCCGACTTCGGTTATTTATATCATCAAAATATTTCGTCGTTACTTAATAGGCGCAAAACGCTATGGTACAGTTTGAATCGCTGCTACTACTGAAAGCTCCTCGAATTACTGACTTTTGCCAACGACACGTCGAATGGAAACATAAAACTGTTATAATAGTTATTAAAAACATGATAATAATTGTTTGATTAATAATAAGATAACTACTACTATCTGCTTGCCTAAACACCTTGCATTACTGCTTTCCTACATTCGAATAGTCCGACGTATACTAGAATGACTTCTGGCTATCACTATCAGAAACTACGAATATGTCTCTGATGCAAAGCTGAAATCACAATGATGTATGTAAGTGTAATTACTTTCACAGATAAAATGTTGTTCTGGATTCTATTGAATAGTTTTGTAGCAATATGTTTAGCGCATCTTTCACTGTATGGAACTAGGAGTGTGTAAACCAAAGACAATAATAAACATTTAATGAACAACCATTACTACAGATGACGATTTAAGTGATGTTTGGAACAGGGAATGGGTATCAGAAGGTTGGTACTGATGGCTGTGGTTGTGTATACACTAAGGTGACAAAAATCAGGGAACAGCGATACGCACATATACATAGGGTGCTGGTATCGCGTACATAAGAAATAAAAGGGCAGTACACTGGTGGACCTGCCATTTGTATTCAGCTGAATCATGTGAAAAGGTTTCCTACGTGGTTAAGGCGACACGACAGGAGATGTTTAGTGTCAAGAATGTACCGAGAATACCAAATTTCAGGCGTTAGTCTTACCACATTCAACACAGTTGACGACGACCTTCCCTCAACGAGCGAGAGCAGCGGTGTTTCCGTAGACTTGTCAGTGCTAACAGACAAGCAACACTGCGTGAAATAACCGCATAAATCGATGTGGGGCGTACGACGACCTTATCCGTTAGGATAGTACGGGGATATCTGGAGTCAGTCGGCTATGACAGCAGACGACCGCGCGAGTGCCCGTGTTAACAGCACGAAATAGCCTGCAGCGCCTTGCCTGGGCTCGTGACCGTATCGATTGGAAGAACATGCCTGGTCAGATGAGTCCCGATTTCAGTTGGTATGAGATGATGGTAGGGTTCGATTATGGCGCATACCCTATGAAGCCACGGACCCAAGTTGTCAATAAGGCTCTGTAGAAGCTGATGGTGGATCCATAATGGTGTACGCTATTTTTACATGGAACTGATGGATTCTTCTGGCCCAGCTGAACCGATAGTTGACTGGAAATGATTATGTTCGGCTACTTGGAGACCATCTTGCGGCGATTCGTGTACTTCATGTCCCCAAACAACGATGGAATGTTTATGAGTGACAATGCGCCATGTCATCGGGCCACAGCTGTTCACAACTGGTTTGAGGAACCTTCTGGACACTTCCAGCGAATGATTTGGCCACCCAGATCGCCCGACATGAATCACACCGAACATTTAAGGCTCACAAAACCCTGCTCGGGCACCACTTTCTCGATTATGGACGACTGTAGAGGTAGCATGGCTCAGTATTTCTGCTGGTGACTTCTAACCACTTGTTGAGTCCATGCCAAGTCGAGCTGCTGTACTACGTTGGATGAAAGAATGTGCGATACGATGTTGGGACTCTTATCCCTCAGTGTGCATCAGTCAATCTCTGCATCACTTAAATGTATATACGGGATGTATTTACAAATTATTCGAAAAAAAAAATACCATCTCAATTAGTACTAAAGATTATTAATGGGAATTATTCCAAAATTAGTCGAAAAAAGCACGACATTAAAAACTGTAAAAGATTACCCAGAACTATTGAATCTATCATGTTACAGTCGAGCAGGTAGGCTATCATGGTCAGCTTACATTGTGTGACAACATTTACCTATGTGAGAATTTAAACTGAATGAAAATAAAGTATTTTTTTGGGTAGCTATTACTATTTTGGACATCTGTTTTTATCTTCACTATCATTCACATATGTCTAACTTTAGTTATTGTTCACGCGGAAAGTCTGCTGTGAGATAAATATTTACTGGGATGCAGAAACAATGTTGGTTACGAGAGATGAAACACTGCAGTGCTTCGTTATCTCACCTGGGACGCTGCTGCTGTAGCTGCTAATCCATGGTGTCACCTTAAGGGCCGGCCGCGGTGGTCTAGCGGTTCTGACGCTGCAGTCCGGAACCGCGGGACTGCTACGGTCGCAGGTTCGAATCCTGCCTCGGGCATGGGTGTGTGTGATGTCCTTAGGTTAGTTAGGTTTAAGTAGTTCTAAGTTCTAAGGGACTTATGACCTAAGATGTTGAGTCCCATAGTTCTCAGAGCCATTTGAACCATTGAACCATCATCTTAAGGTAGCAGATGCTCGCCGCCTTGGTAGACACACAAGACGACGTAGCTCAAATTCTCCAAATGCGAAAGATCGCTAAATAATCAGTTTTCTCTAATGTCAGTATTACTGCTGTAGTTCACAGTCTCTCCTCAATCAAGATAAACCTGATAAGTGTTCAGTACACTGTCTCATTGAATTCACTGTGTTTTGTGATGAAGACTAGATCTTTCTCGTATTTTCGATATCTTGAATACAGTGCTTCATTTCTAAAATTTTAGGCCCTGGAACGCATATCTTCAGCCATACAAACACTCCCCCCCCCCCCCTCCCCTCCGCCCTCCTCTCTTAGATTTTTGAACACCTGTGATAAGACTTACAAAGAGCAATAAGTGTTTATAAAATATTGAAGTTTACGTTTTTCAAACGTAATCTTATAATAAAAACAATAAAATCACAAGATTTAATGTAAACAACCGGTGCTGTCATGTATGTCCCCGTAGCGGTGTCACTTTGCTTCCTAGTTCTGCTCGATCATAAGAGGCACAACTTGGTAAGTCTTTGTGACTGTGACGTCATGTTTACAACTACTGCTAGGCGCAACGTTGAAACAGTTCCAATGTGAGCGTGTGTCCAGTATCTGTACAAATAAAAATCTCTCTCTTTCTGTGTGTGTGTGTGTGTGTGTGTGTGTGTACAACATTTCCTCCTAAAACAGTCGACCGATTTCAACCAAACTTGGTACACATATCCCTTATTGCCAAACAACAATCGCTGTGGGCGTAAGAATCAACTACCTGTCATAGTCCAGGAGATGTGACGCCGTAAACAATGAGATGCATGAGAAACTGCCGCATAATGCACGACGTTTACATGCATTACTTCTGTGCTACTAACTATATGCGAGTAAATTTCACAGGCAATATCCACAAGTTCCGCTAAATGCACCAACAAAGGTATATCATGGTATCACACGTAGACCAGAAGTTATGACGTCATAAACAATGAGATCTTAAAAAAAATGCCGCATGATACAAAATTCTTTACCACTAAGACACTCCTAGAGTCGAGTCCTCTTAATGACATACCTGACACCTGGCAGCGCTTTTCACAGCTTTCAACTGTTAAGTGTAAACGGGCGTTGGCGAAAATGGTAGCCGCCCTTAGAGCTACAATGAAGAAACGTTGCCATAGAGACGTTTACAAAATCGCATTGCTGATGCGCGGAGGAACTGCGCTCAGCGTACAGAATATGCCTGCGATCGTGTTCCCTAATTTGAATTTGTGCATTATGCACTTTTCTTTGTACAACTGTTTCATAATTTCAATGATGTTTTCACGAATACATGGAAATGAAATTTTTTCGATACTTCAATACAAAAACAGTTAATTTTTTTCTTTCCCTTTTTTATTCTTAACTCACGTGGTGATTTTTCTGTAAGGTATACTACGATGTGCGGTCTGTAAGGGCCATATGTTTAAACCGAGATGAAGTTACAAATAATTTGAAATTTTCAATTCAAGGTACATAACGTTTATTTTAACAGTTATTTAAGTGTTATTTAAGCACTCCTTATTGATTTTATTGCACTAAATTTACCCTCTAGTATTTTACTTCTTATCACTCAAAATCACGTATATTTGTACGGTTTTGTAAACACACAAATGAACTATTAGAGAGTTGAATTTAACATTCTGAAAAATTATAGTATCTCTGCAGTAAGTAAATCTTAATATAAGAATAAATTCCAAGGTTTAAATTTTCACATCAAAATGACCACGGTAGTCTGCAAAACTGACATTCAACTTTGAGATCTGTATCACTGACATCTTTCCTCATATGCCCACAAACAATTTCATCAAAATTAGGGTCGTCAAAACCGACATGTTCCTCGCAACAGTTTGTAGCACACTGAAGAAAGCTGGTACGAATTTCACACGGCGCGTCCTAGGAGCCCCTAACATGAGTCAGTAACACGTCAACAACAAAGAAAGAAGAAAGAACAAAGAAAGAACTGACCTTGGAGAGCGATTCCGAAAATCTTCGCGCGTCTGAGAGACAATACCTCGTGAGTTAACCCTAGCAATACCACTTCCATTTCCATAACGCTTAATACCAGAGGGGACGTACTTTGTGTCCTCACTAAAAATAAATAAATTGCGTTAAATGTGTGTAACTTTTACTAAAAACATACTTTTTAAATAGGTACTGATGTATAAGTAAGGCACAGAAGCTGAAAATATCTTTTAGCACCGTCTTAGCAACACCAACGCTTTTTCCGTAATGTTTACATCGAGTGGAGTGGTACTTTATTACCACAATAAAATTTTTTAAAAAGTACAAATTTCGTTAAATTGTCGTTGATTTTCATTCACAATAGACCTTTTAAAGTTATAAAGATGTGTAGGATGGGTCCTGAACCTGAAAATATGAATATGATGTGTGCAGCAAAATATCACATTCACCAACAAGACTTAAATTAATGGGTTACGTTTTACTGAAAAATTTAAAATATTTACGAAAACTGATGTAAGAAAGCATTGAAAACAATAAATAATTTTTTTTCAGAATTTTAAAATATGAAGTGCGAGACTTTATTACGATACAAAGTACGCACGCCCCACTCCCCAATTGATATTGTGAGGGTTAAAGGTTAATAGAAAATTGATAAAATGAATATGCAGACAATGCCAGTTTTGTCACTTGGTTAATTAATAAAGCACTTACCTATGAATGACGAAGAAGATATTCCAGGCTCGTCGGCGTCACGTACAGTTCTGATTTCTCGAAGAGTTAGGAAAAACAAAACATAATTTAATATGAGACACGGAGTGGATGTTTAGAAAATGCATTAGATATCATTTGCCTTCTACTGATTAAGTAACTGTGAAGGAACATCTATGATAGGAAACTTCAGAAAATGTAGTATTACAGCTGATCTTATCTGAAGACGGATGACAGTCGCCGAGGCTGTTGCTCAAATCTGTCAATCACTTTTCTTCTGTAAACACTTAGCATGTACTACTCACATAACCTGTTTTCACTCACTGTAGAATACAACCAGAGTTTTATTCTTCCTTCAACGATCCTTCATTACTTTACCCTTCCTAAAGTAATGAAGGATCGTTACTTCTGTATATATTAGCAGGCAAAGCAAGAGAAGTTAATGCAGCCTTGTTTGTGCCAGAAGTAGTCTGTATATGTATCAATAATGTCAGTGATTAGTTAGCTCCCGCTGCTTCGCTCGCGCATACTGTATGGTCTGCACAGGTTTTATTTTTTTATTTTACTGTAATTGAATTTTTATGTTATTCACAAATTGAAACACATTCTAAACTCTTCACACTAATTAAGGACATAGAAACGGTGTTTTCTGAATGTACTTCTGACCAAAAAGCGATTCTGGTAGTTGGAGTCCAAGGTTTTTGTTAACCGGGCATTGCGTTCTTGTGGTGACATTTCCTTAGAAACTTTCATCCCCTAACACATATTCCTCTATATCTAACCGAGAAATGAAATACCTGTTTCCATAGATTCAGTTTTAACAGCTTTTCAATGTAACGAAATATATTCTTAAAAATTTTCATCCGCTATTTCACCCTCTTAGCGATTGAATTTCCGAAACAGTGGAACACATATTTTTTTAAATTTGTAACCGAGAAGCCAAGTACCATTTAAAAATGCTTTCACTATGAAACATTTTCATAAAACATTTCACCCTCTCTTTCACCCTCTTAGGGGTTGAATTTCCAAAAGCACTGAAACGCGTTTTTTTTAAATTTCTAACAGAGGAGCCAAATACAGTTTTCATACATGTAGCACCCCCAAAGGGGTTGAATTTCCAAAAACAGTGAACCACTTAGTTTTTTTTAAATTTCCAACCAAGAAGCTAAATTCAAATTTTCATAGATTTAGCTTTAAAAGCGCTTTCATAATGAGAAAATTCATAAAACATTTCATCGCCTATTTCATCCCTCAGGCGTTGAATTTCCAACAATATTTAAAAAGTTGTTTCTTTATTTGTAACTAGGAAGTGAAATACCAAGTTCTATAGATGTAATTTTAAAAATACTTTAGCAGTTCTGTAATAATGATTTAGTTTCAACAAAATCTTTTCACCCATCATTTCACCTTTTTAGGGGCTAAATTTCCAAAAATTCTGAAATAAGTATGTATTTCTGACCGAGAAACCAAATACAAATTTTCGTAGTTATAGCTTCAAATTTCCTTAATGGCGACATGATTTCAAAAGACCATTCATCCCCCAGCTCATCCCCTTAGGGTGAAATTTCGAAAAAAATATCTTTTTAAACTATGCCTATAGTATAAGATCAACACCCTGTCTAAATTTCAAGTTTCTATCCTCAGCGATTTGGGCTGGGCAATGATGAGTCAGTCAGGCAGGACACTGGCTTTTATATAGATTCTGGTAGGATTTTTGTTTCTTGAGAGCACAAATACTTATAAATCCATCACTGTTACTACAGATAGTAAATTATCAATATTATAACATTTTTGAGCCGCGTTGGCTCAGGAAACAGCGTTACCGAGCTGTAAATTATCAAGTGCTTATGTCATAGCATACTAAATTTCTTGTGAGTAATTTGGATAAGAGAAATACTGGTACCCATACAGTGCACATCAAGATGTTAGATAAGTGCAGAAAATTGCAGCTTGAACCTAGTCAGTATTGTGATTTAAGAAATCCCGTGAAACACAACTTACAGTAGTGGTAGCTACATATACAACCTTCGTCCCCCGAAATCGAGAATATCGGAAGATGTGTGTCGAAAGAGAGTGTTTTTACAAAAGGGAGAAGACTGCTGAAGTACACTGCAAAAAGTGTGAAGTTGACAGCTCTGCATCTTCCCGTGCTTGAGGTATCCATCCCTCTCCTCTAAGTCGGAGTTATTTAGAAATGGGTGATATGACGACTTGTGACGAAATGTTTACTATTTCAAAAATCAGTCGCCGATTCCTACCAAGCCATGCCAGAACTGAAAAATGTGAATGATCTTTAGCCTAGTGAAGTCCACATGATTAGCCTCATTTCGAGTCTGAATGTCCGGAACTGGCAGCAGTGTTCCGTTGGTGTTAAATAAGTGTAATACATTAAAGGTAACTCACTAGGCTTCCATAAGCAGGCTACACTTCTTTCTAGCGTTATGAAATGGCGAAATTTAAAAGATCTCAAACTTGTACTAACAGTGATTTATGATTTCTTATTGTGTTACCAGTAGGATGTTTATAGTGTTCTACATCTATCTGCCCTTGCTCCATCTTAGTCTTATTTACTAGTTTTAGTATACGTCGATTTAAAATTTGTTTTATGTTGGAATCTGTCCTTTGTTAAGCCTATGTACCTTCGTACCAGGGTACGAATTACACTAATGTATACTCTGAACTGTCAAACCAAACTGTAGTATAAAATTTCCAGTGTTGAGATGGTTGTAAAGGCACGTTCCGAAAGCCAATTAATTAAAAAATAAATAAATAAACAACGGCGAAGCGTATTCTTGAATGTTTTCTCGTGACGAAGATGACAAAGCTGCTGTGAAAGCGAAGATAAGGCATAGCTCAGTTCACATGGTTCCGCACATGACTTTCTGTGTAAGCAAACAATGCTCCACGAAGCTGTGTTTAGCAACGTTGGAGACTGTGACGGGGAATTTGATTCCGCTGCAGCTGGGGCACACCTCATAAGCAAGTTGATAACAATACTTCGAAGACGTCCGTAAGGGAAGTCGAACAGCACACAAGAGCGGTTTTTTTCCGTCTTCGTTTAATCCACTGTACAGCAGCGTGGTCATCATTGCGGAAGGCAGAACGACTCACAAACGAATGCAGCCTGTGTTCTGCAATCCATTGTGTGGTGTTACACTTTCTAATGAGAGGATGGTAATTGAATAAGAGGATGGTAATTGCTAGAGTACTGTCTCACTGTCATAATCCACACCATGTTACAGTTGGCTAAATGAGAGGTTTGTGGAATCGCTGGAAATCACTTCTAGAAATGTATGAGAATTCTGTAATGAATAAAAATTCTGTCCTCCACATTCCAGGAGGAAGTGAGGCAAGAGTTCCCTCTTGCCAGACCCCCTCCCTCCCTCCCTCCCTCCCACTCCCTCAACCGACGCTTAGGAAGGATGGATGTTGGATGTTTACTGTTTACGTATCGGCTCTAAAGGCTGTCAACGTTTAGCGGTTATGGGCATAAACAAGAATGGAAGAGACAAGATTTCGTGAAAACACATTATACAGACGCAGATATAAAGTCCCTGGCAATCTTAAAAAAACAGCGATGTATACCGGTCACAACTTTAGAATTGAAGTTTAACCTATCTTAGTTGTACTGTAGAACTTTGAGGATGCTGGAAGTCGTAAACAAAACAGTAAACGCGACGAAGGTAACCAATATGTAACGATCAAAACTTTGGACGGCAAATTATAGGTACGTTGCGATTCGATGCACATGCACTTGGGATATTTTATGTTTCCAGTGCAGACTGGTTCCAGTGAGATCAAATAAAATTCCACGGACGTGCCGTTCCGGCTCTTTCCGGCCGAAATTAAGCCCCGTTAGAATCTTCTGTTATTCTGCGTAGATCTCCAGACTATTAAGCCTTGAAAATCTTGCCTCCTGCATGTTCTTTTTTTCCGGTTTTGCCCTCTTGCTTCTCGCCTTCTTGTTGTAATATCAAACTCGTATCTCCTCTCGAAAATTAGGAGTTATACTGCAGCAGTGCTAATACAATAATTTCTTGGCGACTTATGCTTTCTGCTTGTCTCCACACGTTCAAACTGCGTCAACCATCTCAATACTACGACTCTCTTCTCTATCTAAAATTTTTTTTTTTACTTTCACCACAACGAAAACTGACTCCTTTATCTCGAAATTACTACTCTTTTCACTCCTTAAACGGCATGTCCACACCTATCTATCATTACATTTCTCTGCCTCGTAATGACTGGGTGTTGTGTGATGTCCTTAGGTTAGTTAGGTTTACGTAGTTCTAAGTTCTAGGGGACTGATGACCATGGATGTTAAGTCCCATAGTGCTCAGAGCCATTTGAGCCATCTGTCATTACACAACCTATTCCTAGTATCGACTAACTTCTTGCCGGCCGCGGTGGCCGAGCGGTTCTAGGCGCTACAGTCTGGAAACGCACGACCACTACGGTCGCAGGTTCGAATCCTGCCTCGGGCATGGATGTGTGTGATGTCTTTAGGTTAGTTAGGTTTAAGTAGTTCTAAGTTCTAGGCGATTGATGACCTCAGAAGTTACGTCCCATAGTGCTCAGAGCCATTTGAACCATTTTGACTAACTCCTTTCACTTGTCACATCCTCAGGAACAAAAATTTAGCACAGATGGACTTTTCCTACCGTAACAAAGTATTTTTACATTTAAATTTCACGCAGTCGGAGAGCATAAAACTTAGCAACATATTTGCAGAATGTATGAAGTTTCGTTTACTTATGAATACATTATAAGAAACAGACATAATGACTTAAAAATACGCATACTCGTACAGTCATCTTTACACATGTGTATAAACATTAAAAAGCAAAGTGTCTTTTAGTGTCGATCAAAATACCCTTTACAAATTCAATTGTTAAGACTTTCGCTGTCGTGGAATCAAATAGTTTAGGCCTGATGGCAGCCTTTCAGATTTGGAAAAAAAATAATAATAACATTATGGATGATAGAATTTCAAAGAAGTTCAAAATTTGAACACTCTTCTTGCAGCTCAAACTATGAAGCTCAGGTACCCATACCTAGTAAAGTTCTGTTGTATTTTTCTGCCGCTACTGGGAGTCCATAGCGTTTTTTTTTTATTTTCTCGGTAGTTTAAAAATTTGCCTTTACAAAGACGTCAGTAAAACCTGTGAGAATTCGATTTTTCTGCGTTAATAGTTTCGATTTGCTGTTCTAGTCGTAACATTTGTGGACCTGAAGTTGTATTCGGTTCTTGGTACCGCGAATATTCTGCTGTGGTGGCGGTTGTGCGTATGCTGGTGCTTGTTGATGCTGGACTTGCTGATACTACAGTTGTTGCTGCTGAAGATGATATAGCTCAAGTAGTTGGTGCTCGAGCAGCTAATGCTCGATATGCTGTTGGCAGGGTTACACGTGTGAGTCTCAGGCCCCTTCTATTTGTTGCTTTGGTATAAACGTGGCTAAGATGGTGGTGGGTATACTGACACTTGCTTCTACTACTTAGGTTCTTTCTGAATTCTCGTGGTGGCTGTTGTTATGGTTCAGATGGTCTGAGCACTATGGGAATTAACTTCTCAGGTTATCAGTCCCCTAGAACTTAGAACTACTTAAACCTAACTAACCTAAGGACATCACACACACCCATGCCCGATGCAGGATTCGAACCTGCGACCGTAGCGGTCGCGCGGTTCCAGACTGTAGCGTCTAGAACCGCTCGGCCACTCTGGCCGGCGGCTGTTGTTATGCGAGGTGTTAATAAGACTTGAAAACCTGGAATTATAGGAGAAGTGACGAATTTAAGGAGGAAACAAGAACCCCTCTTCATGTCCGCGAGACGTTATTCGTGATAAAGTAGACAGCGAAGTTAAAAGCGAAATACAGTGGTTGCTTGGTTGGGTGTCCATAGGTTGCTTCACAATGGAGTACAGCGAGAAAAACGGGGAAATAGAGTGTGTGAGTGAAATTCAGGTTTGCAGATACAAGTATAGGAAAATAATTAAAAAGTTAGACAGTCAATGCATATTATTTCATATTTATTTATTTCTTAAACATAGGAATCATACAGCCTACCGGTTGCAAATAACTGTTTGGTACACTGACAGCGCTTTCAACAGCTACTAAGGGTGTCTTCATGAGAATGAAATTATGAGAACGCGTAAAATTCCATTCCGAGGAAGCTTTGGTCAGAAATTAGAGTAGCAATGCTCAAGTCTAAATATAACAAGTTCCACGTGTGGCTAACTAGGAACAACATCAGTCTAATGTTACCCGCGAAAGGCAATGGCCCTGAATTTGAGTCTCGGTCCGGTCCATAGTTTTAATTTGCCAGGAAGTTTAAAAATGAATATAATAAGCTGGTTATAATGTTTTCAGATATGCAGATTTCTTTTGAAATGCTTCGGTTTGTGACTACCACTTGAAGGAATTATTGGCGGTTTTCACAACGAAATGCCAAATGGTAGCAACTAGGAAACCTGGAGCCCATGCTGAGAAATGCCATAACAAGGAGGCTTGGTAACAACACGTGAGTTCCCATGCCACATGCCAGACGCTGCCCAGGGATTTATGGTTCACCAGGTCCGAAATTTTTGGGCCCAGCAAGAAGACTGGTAGATGTGATTACCTAATGTCGATCGTTCACTGGATGAGACCGCGAATTAAGCGCACCAATGACAAACATTGTACAACATGAAATTCAGTGTCCATGTGGACAGAGCGGGGTGGGGTGTATGAAAAAAATTGCCGAGCAGAGCCAGCTTTGGGACCGTTTGAAGAGATGGTGAAGTCACTAAGACGAACGCGAGGACGATTCGAGGGTTTAATGGGATGATTGGTGAGTCAAGAATGAAAGCTTCGTGGAAGCAAACAGAGCAATGAGGACTGAGTGGCACTTTTTTCTCAGACGAATCAATCGGGCGGCACGCTAAGAGAACTGCAAGTTGCTTTGCACAAATCGTTCTTACTTTCGGTTCTGATAGCACGTCAGTCCTTTGCTGACTCAGCTTTCAGTCTGTGAATCAGGTTCCTGCATTAATTCCAAAATCTATCGTTACTTTGTGGCATTTTTATTTCCAGTTCCATTGTTAATTGCCCTTTCTTACATGCCGATGCTTGAAACTTTAAGATCCTTTAAGATCCGTCTGTGTATCCCTCACCTGACCTCGCCTTCCAAATATTACACGACGCTGCCCCTGCGAAGTAATCAATGCAGACAGTAGACACCATGCGCGAGCACAACATACAGCATCAGCCTCTACCTGGAGATGGAGTAGACAAAAAGTTCGGAGTTAAGTTGCCCAGAGACAGGCCTCAAGTTCGCATAACAAGAAGATGAACACTTCCGGTTGTCAACCAGCAGCCACGCCGTAGACAAATACTATAGACATCGCACTGACCATCCACACTATTCTGATGCGAGTCGGTAACCATTACGTTCCGAGGAGCCAAATGTTACCTCTTCGCTGCTAATGATAAATAAGTGGAAGGTGCCCAAATAAACTGTCGCCGTAGGAATCTGGAGAGGCAAGCAAAAGACTGCCACAAGTGTACGTTAAATAAATATTCTGTGCTCTACCTGTGGGGGAAGAAGAGTTACACTGTTGACTACTTGTGGCAGCCATGACTAGCTATAAGCAGAGGCCCGACACGGGCGGGCGTCTAAGTGCACTGAATGCTGACAATGGAATTAGCTACGAACAACGCGGTGTAACGTTCTACACCAGCTAGCAACGCGAAAGCAATGTCGACTAGAAAGTCTGCTGGCAGATGCTCATCGCTGATAACACTCTTCTGGCGGTCTTCATTGGCCATAAGCCTGGAGGTTCTACATTGGTGGCGATGTTCAAAGCGGATATTCGAGGCGCCGGTTCCGGCAGTATCGGCAGGCTAGGATACTACACACACTGGTACAGGCTGTCCGAGCGGTTCTAGGCGCTACAGTCTGGAACCGCGCGACCGCTACGGTCGCAGGTTCGAATCCTGCCTCGGGCATGGATGTGTGTGATGTCCTTGAGTTAGTTAGGTTTAAGTAGTTCTAAGTTCTAGGGGACTGATGACCTCAGAAGTTGAGTCCCATAGTGCTCAGAGCCATTTGAACCATTTTTGAACTGGTACATGAATCAGCTCCATCAAGTGCTAAGAAGTAGTTAATCCCTCCTCCATAGCTGCCCAATTACTAAGCTGCGTAAATACGCAGTCAATAATTATATAAAGGCCAATATTCTACTGCAATCATTGGTAGACCCGGAGAATAATAAAAATAAAAAGGTCAGATTCCATTGTATTTATCATTTTCATTAATTTTCTATATTTTGGTGAGCAGCTTGGAACCATGTCATTTTAATATTTTAACTATAATTAACTGACCGGTGTTTAGCAACTAAGCAAAATCTCAGTTCATCACAATTCTTTGGCGATGAAAATACTATCCTATTACTAGCTAGTAATGAAGTTACAGTTAGTTAAATTTCAATTATAGTCCACTCAACGAAGGAAAATTTCGGGAAAAAATCGTATCGTCGCAAATGTTTGTACAGTGGTAGGAGGGAATGTAACGAACAACATGACCGATGGGTGTGAGCGTCGAAGTGTGTGTGTGTGTGTGTGGGGGGGGGGGGGGGGGGGGGAGGGGGGAGAGGGGGGTGTCTGGGAGGAGGGTGGTGTTGTATGAAGGTCACTTTTTAAAGTTTTTCTTCAATAATTCGAACACTGCGGCTTCTAGCAAAAGTGTTTTCCGGTACAGAATTAAACTGCATTAAATTTCTTACAAAAGCCCTGTTCATCTTTTGTCTAAGACTAGTATTCCGCTTTGCAGGGAATGGAAAAATCGCATATTAGTAAATTTGGTACTTTAATGGTATAAAATTAAAGTTTACTGTTAATTGAAGTGGGTTAAGAACAAATATGGAACGTGTGTACCTCTTCGGAAAGCAGTAGAGACCGTTATGAAGGGGGGCTGGCTATTTTGTGGAAAATTTAGTGTAGTTAATTTTGTACTAGAAAACATGTTCACTGGAAGTTGGTGGTTTTGAGTTACTCGAGAAAAACATAAAACAGAAAAACATAAAAAAGTGACCCTTTGACGAGCCCCCGCCATCCATCGTTCACATCTCAAGTCAGGATTTTTATTATGTTGTTCATGACACTCCCTCCTGCCATTATACAAAAAATTGTGACTATACCACTTTTTTCCGTATTCGTCCTTATTTTGGTCTTATGGATGGGGCTGTTATATGCGACAGTACGCAATACGCACAACATTTCAGTGATCACTTAGGGTTTCTCCGATAGTTGTTAAATCACTGTATATTCAAACGTATTTTTGTCGTCACTGTCGTTTGCATATCGCTCTAAAACACTTATGATCACACCATCGGCACTAGTGACATGTGTTCACACCTCCTTCATTTGCATTTTCCATTTCACTCACCCCCTCAATTCCATAAACAGCTCGTAGACATGTGTTTCCGTATCTACGGTGAATATCCACTCTGCCCCTGTTTAGTTCATTCCCAGGTATGTTCTTTTCCACCAACTTGAATGTAATTATATTCCTGATTAACATTAGCTTTCTTCCCTATCTCACATCTTTACTTGGAGAAGGCACGTGAAAACTATATAATCAGGGGATCACGTACACCCGCAGTCTCACGACGCTAATCGTCTCTTTCATGTTCTATGTAAGTATTGAGGATGTTGTGTCATTAAGTAAACCATGCCATAATAAGGGAGGTGGCGTCGTCCAAATCGTGTGGTACTTCGGAATATAACGTCAGATGTGTATTTCGTCCGCTGCCTGAGACGGAAGCCTTTTTCAGGTCTGTTATGGACGTCCTAAGACAGGGGAAATCATTAAGCTACTGAAATTCCCGCACCTCGGGTCAAGTCTATCTGGATGGAACGGGAGAGACGCAGAGCGAAAGCGCCATGCAGGTAATGAACAACCAACAAAGTCAACTGCAACAGAGCACCGTGTCTCCAAAGGACAAAGAATGATATGACGACACTAAGTTGTTAAAACCGGCCAGAGCACTGCGTTTCAAAAGAGCCTGTAGCGAGCTGGCTACATGACGCACTGACAGAAGACAGCTGTTTCCAGTTAAGTAAGTTGAGTAGAAAAGGGCGATATGCAAATATTCAGCTAGAAGGAAGACAGCTTCTCAATCAAAATCGCTTTTGTAAAACCTTTATTTATGATGACAGATTTAGGTAAAATGCAGTAACCATCATCTGGTCTCTGAATGTGTGCTTAAAGTGTAAAATACTAACTATGCAAAACATACCGTGTCACAAATGTAATACATGGAGTGAATTATTATCAAACATATCTCAGTAAAGGCTAATGCAAGTACTTAATTAGAAGTGTAGATGTACTTCTTATCTTAATTAGATGGGTAGCTGACGTAGGAAGGATTGGCATGTTAAAACCAGTATTTACAATGTGTTTCACGAAGGGCATCCGTCACATATTACAAATCACAGAGTACATTACTGATACAACAGCGCCGCTGAACTGACAGGTGGCGAAAGCTATTATAGAACATGTTGACATTCAGTGCTGCTAGAGATCGCTTGTGTATTCATGTCGTCGTCAACTGTAAACATAAATATGTAATTTTAACGAAATGGTGCGGAGCTATAAAATTTTTATAGCAGGTATAAGCTAGAAAATTTTCTAGAAACAGAGTATACGGAACCATATAGAAGAAAAACAACAACTCAAAAAAGACATCTGCTTACTATTGCAACCTGAGTCGCATTTCAAAATCCTACATACAACGTCAGATACAAGATAGAATAACCGCACAGTAAAATTTATTGAGAATATGCTTGTACAACAGAAATCTAGTAGACGACGATAATGCACAGTACATGTAGGTGGCGTACAGGCTATTCTTCATTGAGTAAATTCAGCGCCAGTGCCTTCGGAAAATTCTTATAGTGGTGAACTCACTACAGGAGGTCATCTGCGCAAAAAAGCTAAAAAGCTTGCTGGATATACAACATGATACGCAGCCCGATGTCTACCTATGTGTTTGGGCTCTCAACAACCGTTTGAAAATGGAAAACATTAAAATCTCGAAACCAAGTTTATAATATGGCAGTGGTGTCAGAAAATTTACTGAAACAGTAGTATGACGTGTAATTACAAGACACAATTCCAATGGATGTAATCAAGGACAAAATATACTATATTGGTATATAAAGGCCGCAGCAGAATGATTGGTCCATGCATAATACAGCTCAAGCTAGGTGAATCAAGGAGACGTGGGATGTCAAGAACTCGTATACTGTGCAATCTGTAGCTCATGGTCTACGTGTAGTGAAAAAAAAAACTAATGAGGCTACAGCATTTAACTACTCATTTCTTAAAAACGTTTTCTGTGAAGCTAACGTATATATTTTATCCTTGCTTATATCCACGGCCGTTACATTGTGTAATGAAACGTCGTACGTTTGACTATTTTCCTTTTTTATTTAGCGTTTTTAGTATTTCAGGGAATTTTGTTTGTCATCACTGCCATATCATTATCTTGGTTTCGATATTTTAATGTTTCCCCTTCCTAATGGTTGTTGAGAGCACAAAAACATAAGTAGACATCGGGCTACGTATCATGTTGTATATCTAACAAGCTTTTTTTCGCAGATGAACCTCTGTGATACATTCATCGCTATAAGTATATACCGAAGACACTGGTGTTGAATTTAGTTAATGATGGATAGCCTCTTCGTTACCTACATAACGAGCTACATATGGGACTCTATATTGTGTAGTCTTGTCCTCTACTAGCTTTCTACTGTGTAAGGACATTGTCATTGTAATTGTCATTGTATTGTCATTGTAATTGTTTAGTCTTGTATCTAACTAATTGTTTACACATATTCTTCCTGTTCCTAGAAAATATTTTAGCTTTGATATAGGGCAAGGTGGGGTAAATCCGACCGGGTGGGTAAACCCGACCGCCCTCTGTTTGTGAGAAACGGCAAAGCGAAGCGATTTCGCATTGATGTTACCATATAGAGCATTCCAAATAACGAAAATGTCACCTTGACAGCTTTGCCGCATTTGATATTTAGACACTCAAAATTAAGAAGTGTACTTTCGATGGTTTCAGTTTAATTTTCGTGCAAATTGCATCACTAGGTCACAAAAGGTAAGTGATTTTGTAGTGCATTTAGTGACCTATTCAGTGTATGTATCGCTTTTATTGGAAATTTCGTGTAAATTGTTTCTACGTGTGTTAAATGAAAAATGGCATGGTGGGGTAAATCCGATCGCATATTTTTTATCTTTTATGTGTATGGAATTATTTATTTATGGAAACAAAGTGAATGTTTGTTTACTTTTAGGAAAATGGTACGAAATTACAAACGAAAAACGACAAAACGCAATCAAAACGACATTCGACGAGCAGTTGCTGCAATGCAAATGGGAATGTCTTTACGAGTTCTCGCACGTGATTTTAATACTCCGAGATCGACATTGCTGTTGCACACCGTGCAATGAAATCATCTTTTTTCAATTAAAATTTACATTCATTTAACTTTCAGCACATTTAGTACTCTAAACATTGTTATTTTTTGATACAATTTGATCATTTATGTAAAAAAACATAATTGCTTATAATTATTTCCCAAAAAAGCTGTTCATTTACAACGATTTCTTTGCAAAATCAGTCAAACGAATAGGGGGTCGGATTTACCCCACTATTTTTGCAAATGGCACAAATGGACTTTTCTTAAAATACGAATGTTTCAGAAACTATTGATGGTGTAACAAAAATATTTTGCAAACAGTTGCTCCTTTATATTACCTATAATTTAAGGTATATAACATTAAGATCCGACCTCGGATAAGCGTTTTATAACCACAAGAAATTACTAGGTCGGATTTACTCCACCTTACCCTACTACGAGTTGCCACATTATATTACAATTACATATTTATATTTACAATTGACGATGACGTGAATACACAAGCGATCTCTATCGGCACAAAATGTCAACATGTTCTCTATTAGTTTTTTGCCGCCTGTCAGTTCACCACCACCCTTGTATCAGTGACGTACTCTGTGGCTTGCAATATGGGACGGATGCACTTGGCGAAACATATTGTAAATACTGGTTTTGATTTTGACATGAAAATGCGTCTTACGTTAGCTACCCAGCCTTGATTGTGCTCAAAGCACAACGGCAGTTTATGGAAGTATCCTTTCATGCCATGCCAACTGGACAGATGAGATCATAACACGTAGTAGCACCTCCTCCACATCAGCAGTGACCTGACCCCTGTAATGCGACACAGAGACTTAGGGCCACAACTTGTGTTCCAACGGCGCAACCTCTCCAGGTCGCCAGCCTTGTCACGCCCTGGCACTGTGGGCCCGTGGTCGGCTGCAGGAGGGAAGAGTTATATAAGAGGGCGCCCAGAGGAAGACATCGTCAGGACCACCTGAAAATGGCAGCATGTCAGCCTACCACAATATGGCACCATTTGGACGATGCCACTTGGCTGAAAATGCGCTACCTCACCTGAAATGACTGCCATTGTTTTCGTATCCCAGACGGCCTGAACAAAAACAGCTTCTCCAGTTAGCAGGAGAGATAAATATCGATAGGCCATCGGGATTTCACTACCCAGTATCAGACCGTAGGGAGACATGGACTACAACCCTACTTGCAGGGAGCCACTGATCTGATTACATACTGGGAGAGGTGAGGGGTAGGGAACGTGGTAGAAATTCCAACACAAATAAAAGATTTAGAAACTAACACAAAGACATGTATTCTGAAGTTAACACGGAACAACGTACTCTTAACTAAGGGCTGACTCCACTGGTACATTCACAGGACGTCAGATGGAAACAGCATTTACCTGTAACTACAAAAGTTTATCTGAGAACACTCTGGAGAGGTTTTGGCAACAGGAGGGAGGCGGAGGGTGTGGTAGACTTCCGCGAACCTTACCGGATGGCTGGCGCTGCTGCTCTCCCGTAGTACAACGAAATAATCGCGATCGCCAAACCACAGAAACGGCGATCGAAAGCGAGCATCATTACTAGACTGTGCGCGAAGTAACGAGCCGTTGAACTTCCCTCTGCATTGCGGTGTGTACCTATCGATAAAATGTGGTCGCGGGCGGGACGGCAGCTGGTGGACCATACAAGAATAAGTTGCAGAATGTAGGCCGGAGCGGTGACGTTCGGGGGTTTTGTCTGCTGGTCGACACACAATAATCTGCCTACGGCTGAAAAAAGTAGTTCTGATGCCAACTTGCTGGGTGGTGTGGGGGATAGCGGTCGCCTGCTGGGCCACAGAACTCGCCGCTTATTTTTTGTACCAGAGGTTTCCTAACATGGCGCAGTCTCGGCCGTTGGGGATGATGTTTGGTTTGTGGGGCGCTCAACTGCGTGGTTATCAGCGCCCGTACAATTACCCAATCTTTGCTCAGTCCAATTTCGCCACTTTCCTGGATGATGATGAAATGATGAGGACAACACAAACACCCAGTCATCTCGAGGCAGGTGAAAATCCCTGACCCCGCCGGGAATCGAACCCGGGACCCCGTGCTCGGGAAGCGAGAACGCTACCGCGAGACCACGAGCGGCGGACTCGGCCGTTGGCGTGCCAGGCTTATCTGTGTTCGTCCACACCTGGAGATCAGAAAATTTAATGTTTTTCAAGAGCGCCGCCGTACTGAACAATTTACTAGTTCCTCTCAAAATGCCGGCCGGGGTGACCAAGCGGTTAAAGGCGCTACAGTCTGGAACCGCGCGACCGCCACGGTCGCAGGTTCGAATCCTGCCTCGGGCATGGACGTGTGTGATGTCCTTAGGTTAGTTAGGTTTAAGTAATTCTAAGTTCTAGGGGACTGATGACCACAGAAGTTAAGTCCCATAGTGCTTAGAGCCATTTGAACCATTTTTGAACCTCTCAAAATGACAGCAGCTGAAACCTGTTTACAGATTTTGGTTCCTTTGTATGTAGGGACAGCGCCGGCTTTAGGGTGGGGCGACCCGGGCGGTCGCCCAGGGCGCCGGGGCCCAAGGGGCGCCACGTACTAAACGCATGTAAAAAAAAAAAAATTACAATTTACAATCACCCATTTCGGGAACCTAAAATATTATTCAGTCTCATTCAACATACGTCACTAATCTCACGAATGCGCGATGAATTCGGGGTAGCAGAAGAGAAATCATACTGAATGCAATCTTCGTATTGTCTGCAACCATCCATGTTTGACGCGGGCTAGCACGGGCTCTACCAAAGCGCCTCTCTTATTTGTTTCAAGAACTGCAACAAGGAAGAGCCCATGCAGCCGCACCATCTCTCGTTCACAACAGAAACTACCGGTCGCTCCAAATAAAAGAAAATACAGACTGTGAAATATACATTACATTATGATTTAAGTAATACGAATGTATTTATATCGAATATTTGTGACTTAATGACTCATGTACATTAATTAATAGATCATGCAATGCGTGCACTTCACGCCATTAACCACTTAAGACGATTTCTAGAAAACAGTCAAATACCGTGTTGCAAAGCACTGCCAGGTTCGCTATTTATACAATAAAGGGCGCCAACTGGACGACTCGCCCGGGGCACCTGGATGGCTAAGGCCGGCCCTGTGTAGGGAGTTATTGTTACAAGGTTTCTTTCGTCTTTGTTAATATTCAGCCGCTTTAATTCGCGATTGTCCGCCCCCGGTAGCTGAGTGGTCAGCGCAACAGAATGTCAGTCCTAAGGGCCCGGGTTCGATTCCCGGCTGGGTTTGTGGCACAGAGTGTACCCGAGAACATTTCAAATTCATCATACGGTGCGAAAGGCTTTTGTTACAATAACAAGTCAGTTAGCGGATACCATAAGAAGATCTTCGTGCTGGATGTGCTGTGAACGGCATCTCTAGGACGCTCAAATGAACTGTGTTAAGCGGAGTATACGTAAGCCCTCCGGTAATCCCGAAAACAATGTGTGATGTATTTCGACAGGGCCCTTTGTTGCGCAATAGCAAGTGCGTGGGTTAACAAGGGCGCTTTGTTTCGACCGGCGGCGGAGCTGCATGTGTAAGCTGCATCACAATTAGCTGCCGGGAACCGCGGCGCGCTAAGCGGATTAGATTGGACGTGAAGTGTGCTCCCGTCTTTGCCGCCTGGACAGTGTTAACAGCGCTGGCCAGTTGGCCTATTAGCGAGGACTGCAGGGACATGCACTCTGCACAATGACGGTATCGACGGAGAGAGATGCCTGGGCGGCGTGCACGCCTCTGATAGGCCCGAACTAACACTTGTTACGGCGTATCAGTATTCACGAGCGAGTGCTGACGAATGGGGCAGCATTGCGGCCACGACATACATGTGCTTTAACTATCCCTTTCAGTGTCTAAAGACATAACGTTTGACCTTTATCGTCCCGTATTGTGTTGTAGCATGCTAATATTTCATATTTAGTTAAACAAAGCAAAGATAAATTTAACAGTACTCTTGCGATATAAGTTTATTTCTCACGTTAGACATGCGTAACCACCTACACCCGTTGCAGACTCTGGGATGTATGCATGCAGTCGTCTCAGTTTTGGGGGGAGAAAATATTAGTAAATTACAGTTCAAAGCAAAGATGGCCTATTGCGACTGAATCGGACCGCGTGCAGCCTCGAACTAACACTCAAAAAATGTTTCAGACACGAATGTCTAATCGTAATCGTATGTAAACTTGAAGCACAAAGTTCCAAAATTGTTAAAATGCTGAAGTTGCGCGCCTTTGAATAAATATTTATTCATACGATTTACGTATTTCTATTCACAATATATTACGCTCCAACATATTTAAATAAACTTAATTCTCTAACTAATTCCGTAATAGCTGCCATGCAACAATACATCTGCTCTGACATTTCTTTCTATTCCAGTATCTCAAACCATAGCAAAAAGTATTATTAATCCAATGCCAATGATGCTATATCAGCAAAAATTAGCATTGCCTACACAGAGTTTATTCTAACAGTCACTTTCTTCCGCTGCTGAAAATACGTTAATTCCCAAGCGCGCATAGCGCGGAGTGTGTTAAACTCAGTCTGATCCGTAAAACGCTGTCAACACAGCCAATATACACAATCCATTTCAAAATTAGCACATTCCTCATCGCTTAAGTAGATTTGTTTTCTTACACACTGTGAACACTGTTCTACAAATGCCAGAACTGATAGGTATGTTGCTGCTGCTGCTGCTGTTGTTGTTGTATTTGTGGTCTTCAGTCCAAAGAGTGGTTTGGTGCAACTCTCCATGCTACTCTATCCTGTGCAAGTCTCTTCATCTCCGAATAACTACTGGAGCCTACATCCTTCTGCACCTGCTTACTGCATTCATCTCTTGGCCTCCCTTTACGATTTTTACCCTCCACGCTTTCCTCCAGTACTAAATTGGCGATCCTGCCAACCGATCCCTTTTTCTAGTAAAGTTGTGCCACAAATTCCTCTTCTCCCCAATTCTGTTCAGTACCTCCTATTCGTTACATGATCTACCCATCTAATCTTCAGCATTCTTCTGTAACACTACATTTCAAAAGCTTCTTTTCTCTTCGTGTCTAAATTGATTAACGTCCATGTTCCACTTCCATACTTAGCTACACTCCATGCAAATATTTACAGAAAGGACTTCCTAGCATTTAAATCTATACACGATGTTAACAAATTTCTCTTTTTCAGAAACATTTTTCCTGCAATTGCCAGTCTGCATTTTATATCCTCTCTACTTCACCATCATCAGTTATTTTTCTACCCAAGTAACAAAACTCATCTACTACTTTAAGTGTCTCATTTCGTAATCTAATTCCCTCAGCCTCACCTGATTTAATTCGGCTGCATTCCGTTATTCTCGTTTTGCTTTTGTTGATGTTCATCTTATATCCTCCTTTCAAGACACTGTCCGTTCCGTTCAAGTACTCTCCCAAGTCCTTTGCTGTCTCTGACAGAATTAAAATGTCTTCACCAAACCTCAAAGTTTTTATTTCTTCTCCCTGGACTTTAATTTCTACTCCAAATTTTTATTTTGTTTCCTTTATTGTTCGCTCAATATTGCGGGCTTTCAAATAGAAAATGAATGAAATGCAATGAGGTTGGTGGCCCTTAACTACGTACCCTCCGACTCAACGTTGATATATTAAAAGTTTTGGCTGGTTTCGTTGTCTAGGGGCTGGGATACGTAGTTGCTGCATTACAGGCCAAATACTGCTGAGTGTACAGTATACAATATGAATATGCACACAAATCGAATGGTCGAAGGTTTCTATCACTCGGAAATTGCGAATTTTGACAGTAACATATAAATTTATAAATTAAAGATTGCAATTTAATAAAATCTGCAGGTACTGTCTTAACGACTTTAAATGTTGAGTACGATAGTAGAAGTACTTTTGAGAATGCGGTATATTTCTGCAAAACATTTATAGGTGTCGATGATCCAGCAATTAAATAAAATATATGTTGAATAACAGGGAAGCAATAGATTCCTACTTAACGTAAGTAGTTATGAACAACAACATAGCTCGCGAGATATTCACTTCCAAACGTGCACTACGTCTTCACTGCAGAAGCCACGGAAATCTCACAAGTACACAAGTCGGTACTACGAAATGTTTCTATTTCCCGCGCCCACGCGCAAACTGCTCCACCCCAAGTCTTTCCCGCGACTGTGCGTTCGTCGCGCTGTACTGCCCGCGTCCAGCACTTCCCGTGTCCTCTGCCGCACTGCCAGAACTACCTCCATGTCCTCTCTCGAAACGATCCTCCTCCTCCTCTTCCATACAGTCTCACCATTAACGAGCGCTGTGATTGGCTAGAACGCTCCCTCCATGCATCCAGGCCAACGTACACTCACAAACATATTTAAGCACATACCAAATACAGGATTTACTTTTAAATAACTTGAAATTAAATAAATATTCCTAGGTTTGGACCATAAAAATGCTCTAAAACACATTATTCGATACATAAATAATTTAAATAAACATATGTGAAAAGAATAGAACAAAAGGTAGGCCAGTAGGCTAATGTCTCTGTGCTTTCTAAAACACAGTAAATATTTAACCAATTTCTTCATGAATAGTATATATCGTATATGAACAAAGACATAGATGAATAAATATATTTATAACCATGCTGCTACAGTTTTTTCGTGTAACTGTGGAGTACTTATGGCCTGACGCGATCGATAGTAATCCGTCACTTTGACTTCCAATAACCCATGTACTATTCAAGTTACATGCCTGTAATTCATACCAATTTAGGTTTACACTACTAGATTTCTAAAGACATGGTGATCGACAAAATCAGATGAAGCGTTTATGTTTTGGCAATTTGTTGCTGGGTGTTACTTGTATAATTTACCGTCAGATACTAAACTTTAAACTAATAAAGATATTGAAAATCTGATTACACCATCAGAATCGTCGTTCAAGTAATAGTAATGTGCATGTTTCTTTTCGAGGTATCATGATTCATCTTGATACTATTAATTTCTATACTACCTGTGGAATTTCTGGCATTAAGGTTTCACAAAGTCCGCCATCTTTGGCCCTCCCGGCGCACCGCGTCACAAAGGAATTCCCAGCCACGTGCTGGATGGACCACGTGGTCCGGCCGTTGCGAGGCATCACGCGGATGCTAGCGAGCAGCGCCTTGCCGAGCGGCCCGAGCGGTGGCCGCCCAACTCTGAACTTAGAATACTTTCAGGACGCCACAAACGCCCGTTATCTCACAATATACAGGCTGAATAACATCGGAGATAGGCTACAACCCTATCTCACTCCCTTCTCAACCACTGATTCCCTTTTATTCCCCTCGATTCTAATAACTGCTATCTGGTTTCCGTACAAATTGTCAAAAGTTTTGTGTGAGTCTAGAAACGCTATACAATTTTCCTTAACCCATCTTCTTAAATAAGACTTAGGGTTAGTATTGCCTCTCGTGTTTCTATATTTCTCTGGAAACCAAACTGATCTTCTCCGATATCGGCTTCTACTAGATTTTCCATTCGTATGTAAAAAATTCGTGTTAGTATTTTGCAACTGTCACTTATTAAACTGATAGTTCAGTAATTTTCACACCTGTCAGCACCTACATTCTTTGAAATTGGGATTAATATATTCTTCTTGAAGTGTGAGAGTATTTCACCTGTCAACTACATCTTGCTCACGGGTCGGAAGAGTTTTGTCAAGGCTGGATCTCCCAAGGCTATCATTAGTTCTAACGGAATGTTGTCTATTCCTGGGGCGTTGTTTCGACGTGGGTCTTTCAGTGCTCTGTCAAATTCTTCACGCAGTGTCATACCTCCCATCCCGTCTTCATCTACGTCCTTTTCCATTTTCATAATACTGCCCTCAAGTACATCTCCCTTGTATAGCCACTCTATATACTTCTTCCACCTTTCTGCTTTACCTTCTTTGCTTAGGACTGTGGTTCTCTTTCCTCCAAAGATCTCTCTAATTTTCCTTTAGGCACCATCTATCGTTCTCCTAGTGGTATACGCTTCTAAATCCTTAAATTTGTCCTCTAGCCATTCCTGCTTAACCATATTGCACTTTCTGTCGATCTCATTTTTGAGTTGTATTCCCTTTTGCTTGCTTCATACTGTGGGCTGAGGGTAACCAAAGAAACATGACAGTAATAGGAAGCATGCGAAATGAGAATAGCGACAGTTTTAACATAAAAAAGTGAAAGGATTCTGCTACCTTGGAAGCAAGATAACATATAACTGACGAAACAAGGACAACGAAGCAGAATAGTACAGAAGAAGTCCACTAGTATTAAACGACAGCCTTAACTTGAGAAAATTATTTCTGAAGATGTACGTTTCAAGCATTGCACTGTATGCAAGTGAATAACAGATTGCGGGAAAAACACAAAAGAAGATATTCGATACGTTTGAGAAATGGTGTGGTTGAAGAAAATGATTTTGAATGATAAGAAATGAGGAGGTTCTCCAGGGTCGCTGAACAGAGGAACAAACATAAAACATTGACAGTAAGGAGAGACAGGACGACGGCTGATGAGCCGAGACATCAAGAAAGAATTTCCGTTCTACTTGAGGGTGCTGCAGTGGGTAGAAACTGTTTGGGAAAACAGATACTGGAATATGTCGAACAAATAATTGAGGACATTGGGTGCAGTACTAATCTGAGATGAAAACGAGAGGTTTTTGTGGCCGACTGCTTCAAATTAGTGACAAGACTGATGGCCCGACAGGAAGGAGAACAGTAAAATTAAGAAACGTTTCATGTCAGTGGATACGTACAGTAGAAAGAGTTTCAAATTTTGGGTTAAAATCAGCAAAACAATTTGGATCAGATTTTTGTGATTGATCAAAGAGCGGAAGTGTTGAGGATTAAACTAGATAAGCGTCAAAGAATGTTGTGAGAAAAGTTACGAATGGCTGCTGTCAGAAAAAGCTGCAGCTGTCTGCTTTCCCACAAACTGAATAATACACTACTGGCCATTAAAATTGCTACACCAAGAAGGAATGCAGATGATGAACGGGTATTCATTGGACAAGTATATTATACTAGAACTGACATGTGATTACATTTTCACGCAATTTGGGTGCATAGATCCTGAGAAATCAGTACCCAGAACAACCATCTGTGGCCGTAATAACGGCCTTGATACGCCTGGGCATTGAGTCAAACAGAGCTTGGATAGCGTGTACAGGTACAGCTGCCCATGCAGCTTCAACACGATACCACAGTTCATCAAGAGTAGTGAATGGCGTATTGTGACGAGCCAGTTGCTCAGCCAACACCGACCAGACATTTTCAAGTGGTGAGAGATCTGGCGAACGTGCCGGCCAGGGCAGCAGTCGAACATTTTCTGTATCCAGAAAGGCCCGTACAGGACCTGCAACATGCGGCCGTGCATTATCCTGCTGAAATGTAGGGTTTCGAAGGGATCGAATGAAGGGTAGAGCCACGGGTCGTAACACATCTGAAATGTAACGTCCACTGTTCAAAGTGCTGTCAATGCGAACAAGAGGTGACCGAGACGTGTAATCTATGGGACCTCATACCATCACGCCGGATGATACGCCAGTATGGCGATGACTAATACACGCTTCCAATGTGCGTTCACCACGATGTCGCCAAACATTGATGCGACCATCATGATGCTGTAAACAGAACCTGGATTCATCCGAAAAAATGACGTTTTGCCATTCGTGCACCCAGGTTCGTCGTTGAGTACACCATCGCAGGCGCTCCTGTCTGTAATGCAGCGTCAAGGGTAACCGCAGCCATGGTCTCCGAGCTGATAGTCCATGCTGCTGCAAACGTTGTCGATCTGTTTGTGCAGATGGTTGTTGTCTGGCAGACGTCTCCATCTGTTGATTCAGGGATCGAGACGTGGCTGCACGACCCGTTACAGCCATGCGGATAAGATGCCTGTTATTTCGACTGCTGGTGATACGAGGCCGTTGGGATTCAGCACGGCGTTCCGCATTACCCTCCTGAACCCAGCGATTCCTTATTCTGCTAACAGTCACTGGATCTCGTCCAACGCGAGCAGCAATTTCGCGATACGATAAACCGCAATCGTGATAGGCTACAATCCGACCTTTATCAAAGTCGGAAACCTGATGGTAGGCATTTCTTCTCCTTACACGAGGCATCACAACAACGTTTCACGAGGCAACGCCGGTCAACTGCTGTTTGTGTACGAGAAATCGGTTGGAAACTTTCTTCATGTCAGCGCGATGTAGGGGTCGCCACCAGCGCCAAGCTTGTGCGAATGCTCCGAAAAGCTAATCATTTGCATATCACAGCATCTTCTTCGGTGTCGGTTGAATTTCGCGTCTATAGCACGTCGTCTTCGTGGTGTAGCAATTTTAATGGCCAGTAGTGTAATATACGGGGAGTGTTCCAGTATCCCCACATCCGCATATGCAGAAGATCCTGCACGGTTCGCCGTGTGGCATCGCGCAGTGTCATGAATGATAGTGGAATGCAGCCTTCTGCCGATCTCCAAGCAGCAGGCAAAATTCTCGATTTTCATGTTCTCCTTGGGTGACGAGCGATGGGATGGGGGGGGGGGGGGGGGGGAGAGGAGACGACGACACGTCCTGAACGGGGCCGATCTTTCGGTCTGGAATGACATCCGTGCCATACCGAAACACTTTCACCCATCTCGCCACCGTATGATATGGCAATGCTGCATCATCACAAGTCTCATGCAGTTCCTGAGAACACTGCTGTGCACTTCCACCACGTGCCACTTCATTCTTGATCCATGCATGTTGTTCGTGATTCCTAAACATACTGTTAGAGCGTTTGAAGTGGCTTCCCGCACTTTCAGGCAGTACACACTGAAACTGACTCAGACACGGCCGTCACCGCTCACTGCTCACTTTGATTGACCTTCTGCTATCAGCACAGACAGCACGAAAGCCATTGTATGCACATCGTTCATATTACGGCAATGTTGCCATTGCCTTTTATCCAGAACTAGGTATTGTATTGTATGGTAACCGGGGACCTAGAAACGACGGAGAGGCTCCGTCCCCGCCGCAGCTGCAGTGGTTCACAACCCCACGACGACTACCGCAGTCCACTTCACCCCTCCGCTGCCCAATACCGGACCCAGGGTTATTGTGCGGTTCGGCCCCCGGTGGACCCCCCAGCGAACGTCTGACACCAGACGAGTGTAACCCCTATGTTTGCGTGGTACAGCAATGGTGGTGTACGCGAACGTGGAGAACTTGTTTGCGCAGCAATCGCCGACATAGTGTAACTGAGGCGGAATAAGGGGAACCAGCCCGCATTCGTCGACGCAGACGGAAAACCGCCTAAAAACCATCCACAGACGGACTGGTTCAACGGACCTCGACACAAATCCTCCGGGAGGATTCGTGCCGGGACCAGGCGCTCCTTCCCGCCCGGAAAGCCGTGCGTTACACAGCACCACCAACCGGGCGGGCCAGACCTAGGTACCGGGTAGTTACAATTTTTTCCATTAATTGGCTTTCGGACCGTTCATATTCAGCCACCTCAATAGTAATGTCAATTTTAACGATACGAAAACAAGTACAACGCAACACCCAGTCCGCGAGAGGAGAAAATCTCCGACCCGTTCGCTCAACAATTCGTCCCGCTGACCGCGCACCTAACCGAGGCAGACGTGCTTATAATAACAGTGTAGCTGCTCTCAAAGATCCAGTGTGAGCTGTAATTATCCTATGGCAGCAAAACTTAGTGCTTTAATGCGGAGTCGATTTACCGCGGAAAGAAAATTACTTCCAATTTTAGCCACCATGTGCAAATCTGGCTGCAAGATAGACGTATAGAAATGTTTCCATATGCAATGGATTGCGAACTGGACATGGCAAGAAAAAGTCAGACAATGGAGAAGGCATAATATTGATTTTATTACTAACCATCGCTTACATGGTTTGTTCAGTATGAGCACCGGAGTCGTCACGAGATGCTGCAGTCGTAAACCGACGTGATTGACAGTTGTTCGAAGCGTTTCAGGTGGAATCTCAGCAAGAAAGTCCTACGTACTGGCTTTCAGATCAGGTAGAGATCGAACGTGTCCCTAATTAACGCGTTCTTTTATGTATCACCAGAGCCAAAAGTCATATGGATTCAGATAAGATGATCTTGCAGGCCATGCGTCTGGAAAAACTGTGGAGAGAATATTTTCATGGCAGGTAGCATTAAGCGGCATGAAGTATTTCCCCGTATATATGAAGATAGTGGTTCCCATACAGTTGCAGTCTTCCTAAGCAGGAATCACATTCTGTGCAAGGAGGTCTCGATAACGTGACGTCTCGGTACACCGGTCAAGCCGTCTGAGTGTGTGTGAATCCACGCCACATAGTCACATGTGGCGAGTGGAATGGCTCTTCCTGCACAACAAGTGGTTTAACAGTACACCAGATTTGGAAGTTCTGTGTATTCACTGCACTCTGTAGCGTGAAATGTGCCCCGTCATTCCATAGAATGTTGCCCGGTCACTTCGATCCGTGCCAGAAACCAAAGATCAAATTCAACATTGCTGCGGATTATGAGCTTTCAGTTGTTGCCCTTTCTGGATCTTGTACGGGTGCCAGTATGAAATAAGCCGCAAAACGTTCCTTATCGTTGACCATGGATGGACAATTCTCGTGACACTGCACTAATATAACCCGGAGCACATGCTGTATGGTCAGTTACAGCAACAGCTGCCTCGCCAGTAACTTCCACCTTCTTCTTCTGGGTGCCAGGTCAAGTTCACCAGTGGTTCAAATGGTTCAAATGGCTCTGAGCACTATAGGACTTAATTTCTGAGGTCATCAGTCCCCTAGAACTTAGAACTACTTAAACCTAACTAACCTAAAGACACCACACACATCCATGCCCGAGGCAGGATTCGAAACTGCGACCGTAGCGGTCGCACGGTTCCAGACTGTAGCACCTAGAACCGCTCGGCCACCCCTGCCGGCTAGTTCATTTCAGTATCACCTTCTTTAAATCATTTAATGACACCAGACGTCTCCTCAGACCTTCCAGTCGGCGATAATCTCTCAATGCACCATTGTAATAATTGCTGCCGTTCAGATAAAACAGTTTCACTAAAAGCGCACGGTCTCGCTTCTCGTTTGTCATATTGTCCACTCACATGATGGCTTGTCAAATGATAGCTTGGATGTCATATTGTCATCCAGTGTCAGCGCCAGATACGTACTTGGTGGCCACCATTGGAACTAACTTCTCTCCAGTGTAAGTCGGTTCCGCATTAACGCATTAACATATCTACCAAGTTTTTCTATCATCACCCCGTGAGTAGTTGCACTTTAACTATAACCACCTGGTACGTTTCTATAAAACTACATCCACTGTAATTGTATGGCTTTCAAGTTTTACCGCTCTTCATTTATTATGGTGTGTTACGTTTTTTAGGTGCTCTCGAGAAGGGCAGTGCCATAAACTAGAAGTGCAAATGAAATAATTTACCACAGATTGGTGGAATAGAGTCCTTCATCAAATTTATTTATGTTTTTGGGCACTCCCAGAAGAAACTGATGAAAGGGTATAAGTGATAAAATTGAAATAAGCTTATGGCATCATTGGCCGGGAGGACCCATCCGGGGAAGTTCGGCCGCCAAGTGCAAGTCTTATTTCAGTCGACGCCACACTGGGCGACTTGCGCGCCGGTGATGAATATGAAATGATAATGAGGATAAAACAACACCCAGTCCCCGAGCGGTGAAAATCTCCAACCCAGCCGGAAATCGAACTCGAGCCCGCTTGCACGGGAGGCGAGCACGTTACTGTCCAAATAAGCAGGAGGAAAATGAGTGATAATATTCGCTGATGACATTTTTGTTCTCAGTGAAAGGGAAGAATTACACGATCTGTTGACCGGTATGAACAGTTTAATGATCATAGAGTATTGATTGAAAGTAAACCGGAGAAAAATAAAAGTAATGAGAAGTAGCAGAAATGAGAAACTTAATATCACAATTAGTGATCACGAAACAGACGAAGTTAAGGAATGCTACTTACTACCTTGGAGCAAAATAACCCATGACCGACGAAGCAAGAAGGACGTAAAAAAATAGACTAGCACAGGCGAAGAAGTCACTCCTGGCCAAGAGAAGTATCAAACATAGGCTTTAAATTAAGGAATTTGGAATGAACGTTTGCAGCACAGCGTTTATAATATAATAAAATAATGGAATAAATGATGATAAAATGCTGAAATGCGTGGCTTTTTAAAATGTATTGCGTTAATGAGAGTAATTCTTTGGCATGAATGACAAGCACAATAAGCTGAACTATGCCTGGAAATAAGTTCATATTAGTTCATATTATTTTGCAGGGGGAAGTAGTTTCTTTCTCCGCTGTAGGTTTGTTCTTGCCCTTCTTTATAATGCTACGTTTGGTCGCCGTGTTCACCTTCTAAGTCTTGACCGTGTTCCCATTGAGCTTATCGGATCTTCGTAATTTTCCAAAGTACACAGGTGGGCTTCAGTCCTTGTAATTACCGTGCTATTTGAAATAACAACTCACACGACCTTTCTGTAAATAAAACAATACTGTATTTTTCTAAACGGTGCGCATTTGAAATACATACTCCTCACTTATTCATAGCGACCCCAAAATGGCGGTCTACAATTACTCGCTAAAAATGGCGTGCTTCTCACTCGTTCACTAGCTGAGCGCGAATCCTTCCTTCCTCCTACTGGTACAAGAAAAACTCTTTTTTTTTAACAACTGCAAATAAAAAATATTGACGGTAGGCATAGGCTCTATGATGGCTACCGCTTCATCTTTTCTCTTTGCCTTTAAAGAAGACGAAAACGTAAAAGAAATGCAAAAGGTTTATCACCCGTTGTACCGTAGGGAATCATGGACAATGGGAAAATCGGAACAGAAGAGAACCGATGCGTTTGGGATGTAGTGCTACAGAAGAGTGTTCCAAATTTCGTGAATTGGTAAGATAAAGAATGAGGAGGTTCTTCCTAGGATCAGCGTAAGTAGAAACGTAGGGAAAACACTGACAAGAAGAAGGGACAAGATGGCATGACATGTGGTAAGACATCAGGCAATAGCCTCAGTAGTACTGGAGGGAGCAGTAGAGGCTAAAAACTGTGCGGCAAGACAGAGACTGGAATAAATAAAACAAATAATTGAGGACGTGTTGCAAGCGCTATTCCGAGATGAAGAAGTTAGTGCAGGAGTGCAATTCAGATGACACAAAAAGGCAGATGACACAAACAAAAGGAAAAACTACTAAGCCAAATTCTTGTCATTCAGTTCAAGCCACCCTGTGTTGTTGTTCGCTTCCGGCGGCGACTAAACACCGCGCATAAAACCCCAGAGTTTTGCAGTCGCCGCTGCAAGCACGTAGAGCTACTGTGGTATTCCTTGCCAGGAGCCAGGAGCGGGTTGTGTGTGGTCCGCCACCCCGTGGGCCGCTGCATCCGACACTGACAGCCCCCGTAGTCGGCGCTGCGATGGCCGCCCAATCGGCCCTCCGGTCCGGCTAACGGCTCCGATATTGCCTCCCAGTCTGCAGCAAACGCCGCGCGCGACTGCCTGACGCTGACGTCACACTAGCGGATCACGTGTCACCGCCTATTTTTGTCCCCTCTTGCCATAGCATTTTTCAAGGCGACATCTACATCAAAGCTCTGTGAATCCCTGGGAAGTGCACTGCAGAGGGTACGTTCCACTATACCGGTTATTAGACTTTTTTCTCGTTCCATTCACGTATAGAGTGCGGGAAAAATGGTTGTTGAAATGCCTCTGTGCGTACTGTATTAATCTAATATTATCCTGACGATCCCTACGGGAGGAGTTGAAACGTTCTTCAAAACTTCGACTGACTCTGCTGTGCGTTTGCTCTGTTCTGGCCCATTACCTGTCTGCATGTCAAGAGTCAGCACTGGCTTTCCGTTGGAAGGACAACACTACTTCTTCAAGACTGCATGGAAATCCACTACTTCCGTGTGCAATTTCTTTTACTTATGAGACTTTGTGAAAAAAACTGTAATTACTATTATGATGAATGGTCAGGACTATCTTTATGGACTGTGAGAAAATTTTAGCTTTTGACCAGCATTATATCAATAAGTGTGTGCATTTGATATCTTTGTTATTGTAATTATGAAAAATTTTATCAAATCATTATTGGCCACTGCCCAAAACAATTTGTAAAATTTTTTGTGGGGAGCATGGGGGCTATGTAAGTAGGCTGTTTATGTTTTCTTATCGGCAACGTTACGTAGCGCTCGGTATGAAAATCGCTGACTGTGCTGTGTGCAGTCTGTAGCTGGTTTGCATTGTTGTCTGCCATTGTAGTGTTGGGCAGCGGCAGCTGGATGTGAACAGCGCGTAGCGTTGCGCAGTTGGAGGTGAGCCGCCAGCAGTGGTGGATGTGGGGAGAGAAATGGCGGAGACTTGAAATTTGTAAGACTGGATGGCATATATATTATGATTATTAAGCTGGCAGTAGTGGCGCTCGCTGTATTGCAGTAGTTCGAGTAACGAAGATTTTTGGTGAGGTAAGTGATTTGTGAAAGGTACAGGTTAATGTTAGTCAGGGCCATTCCTTTGTAGGGATTTCTGAAAGTCAGATTGCGTTGCGCTAAAATATATTGTGTGTCAGTTTAAGCGCAGTCTTGTATAATTTTTCAAAGAAACAGTATACTTATAGAGTGTGTAGCGTATTGTAGTATACTCCTAGAGGCGTCATTTATATATATGAGCGAGGTTTCTACGGCTGCCGCCGCCTCTCGCATCCCAATCTCCATCGTTCACGGTCATTCCAGTCTCCTTCATTAAGACCTCTCGCCGCCATTGCTTCGTTGACATCGAATTTCCAGCATCTCGCAGGTCTATCACGCTTTCTTCTTTGATGTGGAGTCCATTGCCATACCCGTTTTGGCCATCTTGTATCTGGCATACGCTGTAAGTGACCATACCAGAGTAGGCGCTTCCTTTCTATGTAGTCTAGGATTGTGCTTTTGAAACGCCCTTTGAACAATTTTACATGTGAAACGTCCACTTAGAACAATTGTACAAGACTGTGCTTAACCTGGCACACAATAATTTTAGCGCAACGCAATCTGACTATCTAAAAATCCCTGCAAAAGAATGACCCTGACAAACATTAAACTATACCTTTTACAAATCACTTACCTCACAAAAATCTTCGCTGCTCGAACTACTGCAATACGGCGAGCGCCACTACTGCCAGCTAAATAAAAGATTCAAACTACTGAAGGCACTAACTACTGATAGGGATAGTTAGCAAATGAAAGATTTTAATAGAGAACAAACACTGTATTTACCTTAATATTCATAATTAACATCCAGTATTACAAAACTCCGCCATCTCTCTCCCCACATCCACCACTGCTGGCGGCTCACCTCCAACTGCCCAGCGCTATGCGCTGTTCGCATCCAGCTATAGCAGTTCATGACAACAATGGCAGACAACAATGCAAATTAGCCACATACTGCACACAGCACAGCCAGTGATTTTCATACAGAGTGCTATGTAACGTTGCCAATAAGAAAACATAAACATCAAACTTACATAAAAAAAACCATAAACAGCCTACTTACATAGCCCCCATGCTCCCCACAAAAAATTTTACAAATGGTGTTGGGCACTGGCCAATACAGATTTGAAAAAATTTTTCATAATTACAATCACAAAGATATCAAATGCACACACTTATTAATACAATGTTGGTCAAAAGCTAAAATTTTCTCACAGTCCATAAAGACAGTCCAGATTGTTCATCATAATAGTAATTACAGTTTTTGTTTTTCACAAAGTAGTAAAAGAAATTGCACATAGAAGTAGTGGATTTCCATGCAGTCTTGAAGAAGTAGTGTTGTCCTTCCAACGGAAAGACAGTGCTGACTCTTGAAATGCTGACAGGTAATGGGCCACAATAGAGCAAACCCACAGCAGAGTCAGTCGACGTTTCGAAGAATATTGGTAGGCAGGTCATCACAGAGCAGACCCACTGCAGTCCTGGTAGAGAGTATTGGTGGGCCACCAGAGGTGTAGACCCACAGTAGTCCTTGTAGAGATAATTGTATTGGTGGGCCATCAAAGATGCAGACCCACTGTAGTCCTTGTAGAGATGGCCAGCAGCCATCTGTTGTGACTGTGCAGGTGCACAATCACCATCGAAGAATCTTGCAGAGAAGATAGCAAGTCCATAAACCATCACTTGTGCACGCACAAAGTTTTAGGAATTGTCTTTAGAACCAGCAATGCTGTTATCCAGTCCCTTGCTGAATTATCAACACATGTGCAAACACTATCAGTCCCTACTTCTCACATATTGTCCATATACTATGACCAACAGAAATGTGTGCAGTGAGATGGAACTTACAAGTTACTTAATTTGATGAACTGCTGTCAATTACAATTTTATAACATAAGAATACAATGACAAAGGTACAAAATACATAATTAAAAACATAACAATACAGATAATATTTGTAGTAATAGGGCTTTACAAAAGAATAGAAATAAACATATACATCAGTGTTACAGAGATTATGACATGAGTACAAAAATAAAAGATCAGAATCACTTTTGAAACGTCAACTTCACACATGAGCATTAAAACAGAATAAATAATGTCTAAACATCTTTACAAGGTAAATAACAGAGTATTAGAAAAATTCTACAACATAGCTCTCATCAGCTAAACACATAAAGACAGGAAAAACACAAATACACAAGGGTACACAAACACATAGTGGAATAACACAAAAGGAAAGGACAGGGTTCGTTTTCAATGTAACATTTGGTACTGCAGGCCACCCCACAACTTCATTCGATAGATCTTTCGTCTTATTTCAACATTTGTTTCCACCAAAAAAATCCTATCCAAGCATGCTTTCTGTATTCTGTTCACATCCTCTTTCAAAAATAGTTTTTCTCCACTGTGCACTACTTTTTTTTGGCCAAACTATTTTCTTATAGCTTCTCAATACATTTCTTCCAAGTCATCATAGTTAGTTCCTTATATAGTCTACCCCCTCTTAAGCTAACTTAAATCTACTGAGCTCAGATGCTAAACTAAGGGACGAGGCAATGCAGCAAAAAAAAAATAATTAACACAAACATCAATGACAAAAAATAGAAATGGCAAAGCAAGCAGCATAAATTAGCAAAGCAAGTGCAATATTACAACTAATATAAGGCAATGCAGGAAACAAGAAAAACTAGCTTAGAAGAGTAACACAAAGTCAAATTCAGTAACACTATGCCTGACAAACAGCAGCAACTTATACCTAAACATGACATAGCTCAAGCAGAAAAAATATTACAGTAAAAACAACAATGCAGACAAGGGAAAAGCATATTCACATCTTAATGTCTATGTAATTAAAGTGGTGCACCATAACAACTTATTGTAAAAAAAATATTACCATGTACCTGAAAAGAAAATTAAGTGTTACTGTTACTAGTTACTTCTTATTGTTCTTTCCTTTCCAAGTGCTCCTTTTTTAAAGAATGTGGATTACAAAATTATCATTTAATAGATCTGTTGACAGAAAGAGTTCACATTAGCAAATGCATCTCATTTTATAAAAGCAATGCTGCAACACAGCTGGAAACCAGATATCAAATGAAATAAGCAACTACGAAAAGCAAAGCATAAAAATATCATTCAATAGTCATGTGGCATTTCGTTTCATAAGTTAATTGCTCTCAACTCTCGTAAAAAGACACTTGTCATAATCAGGTGTGCAGATGTACGAATATTTCTTGTCAATTCATAAGCATTTCAGTAATTAGCACAAAGTGCGAGTAATCATATGTTTTTAAATAACGAGCGTGTCGCATTAGCGATGAAAGGCACATCCTAATGGCTTTCTTTTCTACCTGAGCGTCTGAAAAGGCTTGTTCTCCAGGTGTCTGACACACCTGGGTGCCCACGTCGCATTATGTGCAGGTGGTCACTTAACTTTCTTACGGAAATATTTACGACAGCAGTTTCCGCTACCGTGACAGTCTCATATAAAAATATTTCACAGGTCAAGAGTCCCTAACCACTATTCATTACTCCTTACCTTATTCGTCGACACTTTTTCCATATTTCATCATAACAGATACATAGCATAATCAAATAACTCATATAGCATCAGCTTATGGATCATAAACTTACCGCAACAGCATAATACACATCGTCGTCGTAAAAATAACATCATAAAACCTCAGTCAAATCTCAAAATCGTCGTAGCTTCCTCCAATAATTTCAAAACCTAACAAAATTCTCTGCTCATGTCAAAAGTGTCATCTGCCTCAAACGTACTTTAAAATCATGCTCCCTTACCAAATACATCATTCAAAGCTCTCATAGTATCACAATGGTTCCAAAAAAATGTGAACAGTGCACAAAGCACAGACAAAATACAATTTCGTAAGTGTGAAGTTACCCAACGGTGTAATTACGTAAACATGTGCCACTGACGTAATAAAGAAGTTTGTTTCTCTGTTAAATGATCAGATAGCTGTGTAATTTATGTGTTAGAGAAATATGGTACCGATGTGTTAAATTGTATAAGCAAATACCATATTAGCTAGGGCTCCTTGTGCTTGCCAAACACATGGTATACAAAGTAGGCGTGTACCCCCCTGAGGTTTATTGTAATTGTATCCTCAGGTATAATAGCTTACAGCAATGGAATGAAATGTATCACGAAAAACTTTCTTTGTAATTCAAAAATCTCTAAAAATAAATGTTTTAAGTACAAAATTAATCATTCAAATACGTGTCCTGTAGCGCTAAATATGCGTCTTGCTGTAAGATAATCTCTGGGAAGTGTCGTAGTTATTGTCCTCCGAAAGCTAAGTTCTGCAGAAGTCAATGTACTTACCTCATGATAAACAAAGTGAAATGCTTTGCGTATAGATATCATACTTATTACGCTTATTGCCGTGATGAAGAAAGTACTGTGCTGTAACGTATTGTTGTGCTACAGAAAAGGCTGTTTCCTTGTAGCAATAGCACAAAAGTCACCACTAAAACATGTTTTACTTTACAGAAGAATTCAGAAAAACTGTGCAGATATCAAACAGATACACCGCAAAAGCAACATTGTAAATTGTCACTCATTAGTAACGTCGTGATAAAATCGTGCAACTAACAAGGAAGAATGTATAAATAACAACACTGTGTCGTCTGTTCGCAATAACAATGCATTCGCAATTACTTGTCTAAGTTAGCTATGTTCTTGACTGGATAGTTAGTTAGCTTTAAAACATAGTTGCATGTTAACAGTTTCTTAAGTCTGACAAACTGTACAAGTAGCGTGAAGTGAAAATTGCAAAGACTAAGTTAAAAAGCAGATTATCTGTCACTAAATGGTTTTACATGAGAAATGTGGTGCAATCTTTTACCCTTTGCTCTTCTCAGTACGCAGCGTTTCAACTTGAATGCAAGTATCATGCGGTATTCGTCCGTAAAGAATACGGGAATTTTGCTCAAGGTTAGCGTCAATGTTATTTTTCTCGGAGCCAGCCGGCGCACGCAGCTGCCTGCGGTGCGAGTCATTGTCTGTTTCTTTGTTGGCGCGCGCCGTTATTGGGATTAGGAGGCCTAACTTCCACAAATTCGCCTTGCCCAGAGGGCCCAGCTCTGTTTAAAGCTCGCCAGTTCTGATGGAGTTCAGGTCTGTCGTTACGATCATATCGCCTGTCGTCATGTCGGTAGTTTACATAGTTTCTTTCTTGTCTGTTACGTGGTGGAGAATTTCTGCCTGAGTCGTAACTGCGTGCTGGACCGTTGCGTCTAAAGTTATTCTGTCTCCCTTGATAATAGTTATATTGGTTCCCATATTGTCTGTTTCTCTGATTGTCTCTGTGATAGTCATTACCGCGGAAAGGTGATCTTTCCCTGTAACTATTACTCTGCCAGTGGTTGTCATATGGGTGGTGTCTGTTTTGGTCACGATTTACGTTGTAAGAATAGGTTTGTCGTGGCCATTTATTGTTTCTGTCGTCACGGAATTGTGACGGATGTGACCTATAGTGATTGTTTTCCTGTTTTCGCATCCCGCGACTGTCTGTGTCAATTTCCAGTTCTTGTAACAGTCCCTGAAAAGCTTCAATGTCGTCTTTGCAACGTCCTGCTAAAATAATATGTCTCAAATGTTCGGGCAGTTTGATTAAGCAAATGCGGATGAGTTCTGAGGGGCTGTATGGGTTTGACAGGTATTGATTCTTGTGCAACATGTCTTCAAAATATTTGACAAGACTGGAAAATTCAGATTGTTCAAAGTGTTTCATCATCATGATGCTATGTTTTACGCGGTCTTGTGTGGCTTGAGACCAATATGCTGAGAGGAAGGCATGGTAAAACTCCCCTTCACTGTGGCAATCGTGAATGACCGATCGCATTCTTACAGCTGGTTCATTCTCCAAGTAGCCACACATAAATTCTAATCTTTGCTCCAATGACCAGTTGGGAGGGAAACAATGAGAGAATTGATGGAGCCACGCTTGTGGATGAATGTCGTTGCCAGAATTCTTAAATGTTTTGAATTTACGTGTAGTAATGAACAGCTTATAGTCAAAATCATCATGTCGGCGAGTCACATATCGGTCATTGTTACGTCGTGTCGGCCGTTCCATCTCAAAATTCGGTGCACCTTGCCAATTTCTTTCATAATTACCGAAATGCTCTGTGTTATTATATTGTGGCTTTTCCGTATTTCTATGTCCCTCTTCCAGTATTGGGGCGCGAGTGTCCTCTGAAATACGTAATTCTTGTATCACCTGCGTCAACTGATCTTGTACTTCCCGGATTTCTCTTTTATACTGTGTATTAATTTGATTTTGATTTTGTTTGAATTTTCTTATTTGTTCATAGTCTTCTGTGTCAGTGAAGGCTACGGGTCTTGTGTCATTCAGATCATCATCTACCTTTGTAGATAAGTTAGTGACCTGATTCGAAAGTTCAGCTACTTTCTCCGATAGTGAACACATTTCCTCAGTGTGTTTTTCTGAACCAAGTTTCAGAGTGTCCATTTGTGTTGAAATCGAATCTACTGTGTTCTTTAAGTTTTCCTGAGTTTTTGCCAGTTGCGTAACCGAATCGGTAGATGCAACTGAGTCAATTTTAGCCCACAAGGTCTCATGATTTTCATGAACAATGGTTTGCAGTTCTTTTATGGCTGCTTCGTGATTCTGTAATACATTCTCATGACGCGAAAAAATAGGTAGGAAATGCTCACAAATTTGTGTTTTTACGTCATTACAGACTTTCTGACATTTCGATTCTATTTTATGTAACTCAGTAGTTAAATCTTCACGTGTTTGTTCAAGCATATGTTCCACTGAGTCTAACTTTTGAAGCTTTTGTTCCATTGTATCTAACTTTTGAAGCTTTTGCTGTGTTTGTCTCTGATTTTGTTCCATTGTGTCTAACTTTTGAAGATTTTGTCCCATCTGTCTCTGATTTTGTTCCATTTGTTGCATTAATTGCAATAATAATGTATTAGTGTCTGGAATCTGTTTCTCTACGCTTTTTAGCAGTGCATTTTCACCGGCAACATTCACATTTTGACAAGCAGAAAATGTGTCTTGACTCATTTGAGAAAACGGTGAGGACGCAAAACCTGAATCTACAGTATTTGCAAAATTGTGTCCTGTCATTTCGGATTCCTGAGGCGAGCTGTTGCCGACCGATCGATCGATAATGCTTCCCTGTTCACTACCTGTTTCACTGCCTACGCCATTGTCTGACGCCCGCTCCATTTCCCTATGCACAGTTACCAAATTACTACTTTGAATATTAGTTAACTCATTACATGGTGGGGCCAACACACTGCTTTCGTCTTCACTGTCATTTCTCAGTTTACTTTGGAGTCGAGTGTTACGTTTTTCACACGCCATTATTTTCACAATATTTCACACGATAACACAGAAAAGCACAATTTGAATAGCAAAAATAAGAGAACACATTAACATAGCACTGAAAATAATATCTAGTTAATTGCAGCTGCGAAATACTTGGTGCAAATCTACATGCATGCCACAACTGTTTTACTGTGCAACAATGAAAGACTGCAACTACCTAGGAGATTCTCTCTACAATTACGCACTAGCAATAAACAAAAGCTACACTAAATACACAAACTACAAGAAAAAATCAGAAGATTCCAGTGAGGTATCCTAGGCTAAGGGTCGCCATATGAAACGTCCCCTTTGAACAATTTTACATGTGAAACGTCCACTTAGAACAATTGTACAAGACTGTGCTTAACCTGGCACACAATAATTTTAGCGCAACGCAATCTGACTATCTAAAAATCCCTGCAAAAGAATGGCCCTGACAAACATTAAACTATACCTTTTACAAATCACTTACCTCACAAAAATCTTCGCTGCTCGAACTACTGCAATACGGCGAGCGCCACTACTGCCAGCTAAATAAAAGATTCAAACTACTGAAGGCACTAACTACTGATAGGGATAGTTAGCAAATGAAAGATTTTAATAGAGAACAAACACTGTATTTACCTTAATATTCATAATTAACATCCAGTATTACAAAACTCCGCCATCTCTCTCCCCACATCCACCACTGCTGGCGGCTCACCTCCAACTGCCCAGCGCTATGCGCTGTTCGCATCCAGCTATAGCAGTTCATGACAACAATGGCAGACAACAATGCAAATTAGCCACATACTGCACACAGCACAGCCAGTGATTTTCATACAGAGTGCTATGTAACGTTGCCAATAAGAAAACATAAACATCAAACTTACATAAAAAAAAAAAACATAAACAGCCTACTTACACTTTTGACATTCATAACCTCTCTGTTCCTATCATTTCTAATACGGTCAGGCTCTGGAGTATCCACAACTCCGTCTCCAGAAATCCATCTCGACAGCCAGCAGGCGATCTTTCTGCCTCTGAGTTAGTTCCCACAACTCTGCACCATATGTTTTGATACTTTCAATAATTGTGTGGTAGATGGTATGTTTTGTTCTGAGCGTTATGTTTTTGTTCCAGAGAATACCATTTAGTTGTTTTATGGCTCGCTTGCCCTGGCCTATTTTATTGTTAACATCATCCACACTTCTACCATTGGACGACAGTGTCACTCCCAAGTACTTAAAATTATGACACCCTTTAACAGTACAGAACCGAGCTGTAAGTCGTTAACAATATTTTTCCCACTTTCAGATATTCTGTTTTAGATACGTTTATGACAAGACCCCATTTTTCATATTCTTCTATTAATTTGCGGAGCATTTAATTTGTATCTTCCTCATCTCCAGATACTAACACTTGGTCGTCAGCCAAAAATAGAGTGAACAACATATCGTCGTCTATAGGGACACCCATTCCTCCGCATTTCCTTTTCCATGATTTTAGTGCGTAGTCCCTCTGTCACCTCAAACTCTTGAGATAGTTGATTTCTCACTTTAACAATTGCTGTACAACCTTGGTAGAGGAGTCTGACAGCTTTCACATAGCTCGGTGACACACCATTATCAATTAGACTTGTCCATAGCTTGTTTTGTGGAACTGTGTCATAAGATTTATGGAGGTCTACAAAGACAAGGTCCTTTTCTCCACTATGTTTTTGATGGTAAATGCTCCATCAGTACAGGGGCGACCAGATCTGAATCCATTTTCTTCTTCAGATGCAGTTATTTCTTCTTCTATCCTCTTTTTTAGGATACGGCCATAGACTCTCTCCATGGATGGCATCACACTAATACCACGATAGTTTGCACAATTCCTCCTGTTGCCCTTCTTAAATATTGATGTAATTGTTGCCTTTTTCCACTCCTTTCGGGCTTCGTAACCTCTAAGGCATTTGTCAAAATCACTGCCAATATCTCAAAGAGTTTTACGGTACTGCTTTAACCAGTTCTACATAAATTAATCCTGGACCTGGCGACTTTCTGTTTTTCATGACATTAATTGCATTTTGGACTTCCTTTGGGGTTATCGGTGGAATATTATCATTACTGTTTTCAATGCCTGGTGGGTTCTCAGTGAATGCAGCTTTGTTCTCAGTTAGTTTAAAGGTGATTATTGAAACTTTGTTAGTAGACCTTCTCGGAATAGTTCCCGACTATCTTCAAGAGTCTATCAGTTCACGTATTTCAGCATCTCCATGACACTCTCCCACGTCTCAGACAAACCTGTGACCATTCGTGCTGCCCATCTCTGTATACGTTTTAATACGCCCTGCCAGTCCTATCTGGTATGGGTCCCACACAAATGAGCGCTATTCTAGGATGGGTCGCATTAGTGATTTGTAAGCAAGACACGTTCATAGGATTTGTCGACCTGGAAAAAGCGTTCGACAATGTAAAATGGTGCAAGCTGTTCGAAATTCTGAGAAAAACAGGGGTAAACTTTAGGGAGAGACGGGTCATATACAATATATACAACAGCCAAGAGGGAATAATAAGAGTGGACCACCAAGAACGAAGTGCTCGGATTAAGAAGGGTGTAAGACAAGGCTGTAGCCTTTCCCCCTACTGTTCAATCTGTACATCGAAGAAGCAATGATGGAAATGAGAGAAAGGTTCAGGAGTGGAATTAAAACTCGAGTTGAAAGGATATTAATGATATGATTCGCCGATGACATTGCTATCCTGAGTGAAAGTGAAGAAGAATTATACGATCTTTTGAAAGGAATGAACAATCTAATTAGTACAGAATATGGACTGAGAGTAAATCGAAGAAAGACAAAAGTAATAAGATGCAGCAGAGATGAGAACAGCGAGAAAATTAACATCAGGATTGATGGTCACGAAGTAGATGAAGTTAAGGAATTCTGCAACCTAGGCAGTAAAATAACGAATGACGAACGGAGGAAGGAGGACATCAAAGGCAGACTAGCAATGGCAAATAGGATATTCCTGGCCAAAAGAATTCTACTAGTATCAAACATAGGCCTTAATTTCAGGAAGAAATGTCTAAGAACGTACGTCTGGAGTACAGCATTGTATGGTAGTGAAACATGGACTATGGGAAAACCGGAACAGAAGATAATCGAAGCATTTGAGATGTGGTGTATTATATCTCTTAAAAAAAGTAATGTAACTATTTATTTTGAGGAAACACTCTCCTAGTAAATTCGTTTGTCCTTTGATTTATCGTGATCTGTTACTGATTTTTAGTGGAGTTAGTTTTTACTTTTAGCTTTAAAAAAAATACAAAAGAGATATAATAAGCAAAATAATGAATTTCGTAGGTTGCCAATTACGTATTATATCTGGTTTTATCGAGCGCCAGGCTCCCTACAAATGACTGTAAATGCAATAGCGTAGTAGTACTCAGCTCTGAAATTATTACTATCACAGAAAATAGACAAGTTTTAATAAAATTATTTCACTGGATTACTTCAATTAATCTCACAGAATATTTTTACTTAATTTCTTCCGCTCCGGCTATTAGACATAGTGCTGTGAAAAAATATTTTTAAATGTACCGCGTAATGGCGGCTAATTGTTAACAGTCAGAGATTACTGTTACTCGCTCCGCAGCAGCTGGAAACATGCTAAATAATTTTCATTAAATATTCTTTTCATAAGATAAATGTGGCGTAGGTTCTTGAAATAACACACGGAGATCACTTTATACTAATATAGTCTTACTAGGACACAGTTTACACCATTAAATATGTGTAATTACGCTACGACAGAAACAAATGCTAGCGCAGCACAATAGCTTGCGTACCTTAATCCAGCTAACACCAGAACGAACAGAACAAAACAGACTAGACCGAAGAATGAACATTGCATTGTGTTTTATACTCTTACAGAGATGATAATACTTCTTTTAATTACGTACACATTATAATCTCATACACTAAAAATAATGTCTTTTCTGCATTTATCGATATATATTGTATATTTTTACAGTTAAATCAATGATAAATCAATGTTTGCAATTCATTTTGAGTCACATACAGTCATTTTTATTTATTTTTCACCTCGATAATGGTGAATATTGCAAAAGGGACACTACAGGTGCTACAGACGAACTTCCTGGCAGATAAAAACTCTGTGCTGTACCGGATCTCTAGGGTAGGACCGTTGCCTTTCGCGTGCAAGTTACTTCCGACAGCTAGCTAAGATACGACGGTGGTCGTGAGTTGTGCTTGCCCGCGCAAAGCAAGTATCCTAATTTAGACTCCTGCATCTAGCATACTGTTTTCATCTGCTGGAAAATCTCTCTCATTTTAGACTAATATTTGCAACCTACGTCCTCAAATTTTTACTGGATGCATTGCAATCTCTGTCTTCCTCTACAGTTTTTACCCTCTGTAGCTCCTGCTAGTTTCTTGGGAGTTTGTTGTCTTAACAGATGCCCGATCATCCTGTCCCTTCTCCTTATCAGTGTTTTTAGATATACCTCTCCACTTCCATTCTGGGCAGAACATCCTCATTCCCTACCTTATCAGTCCACCTAATACTCTACTGTAACACCAGATATCAAATGTTTCGTTTCTCTTCTGTTCGGGTTTTCACTACCTAGAATGCTGTACTCCAAACGTGCATTCTCAGAAACTGCTTCCTTAAATTAAGGCCTATGTGACCCTGGCGGCGTTTGTGTGGGCGCGTGCGCGATTCTACTGGCGCCACCTGTGCTCGCAGTCCATCGATTCTGGCCCTCGTCGTATCATCTTTGCTTTGTGATGCGTTCACTCTGGGGCTGTGTGGAGGTGAGTGGTGTCAGGGATACGCAACTGGACGCTCTTGTCGAGTGCAACCTGCTTACGAAGTACATCAGAATATTGATACACCGAGATGTATTGAACAACTTGCTAGCAGCAATGAGCAGAAAGGCAGTATTATCCGGTGCCTACCTGCAGTCCTCAAGCTACTGGTCTCCTTGGTATTTATTTGAAATTATCTATGAAGACTGTTCATCAAGTACTGTGATTAAAGATTGTTAATTCTGCCCCGGTGTCAGCTGGCCAGGAATCCGGTTCCTTCATGCCTTTCAGTGACTGTGTGTATCAATATGGAGTTTTCTATAAGTGTCAAGCTAGTATTCTGCAATGTTAATCTGGTACTTGAAATCATTGTTTGTTATCGTTGCGTATTTGATACTGTTGGTTGTAATTTCTGTTTGTTGTAGATCTTATGGCCTTCCTGGGGCGAGTTATTGGTTTTGGCCTGTAACTAAAGTGTGCTCTCAGCCTAAATATACGCACGTGTTGGCAGTGAGCGAGCGCGCGCGCGCATATCTGTGTTTGCACACTCTTACTCCGTCCTGAAGAGCCCTTCGGGTTATAGGTGTACATTTTACCCGACCATCTGTCATTTGGTGCGTATTGAAATTACAGTATCTGTTAGTCCCTAAGAAGTCCCCAGTGAAGGTAGAACTTGGCTTATTTAATCTTGTTTGATTACTATGTGATTATTATCTTAAATGACTTTGTACATGGTTTCTTATTATTGATAGGAATGTTAGCTTGCAACTTTTTTGAGCCTGCCGCTCCTATACTGAAACACTAATGGCTGGTTTACTTGAAAATGACCTTTAATTGCCCGTTTAAGTAGTGCCGTGTATACTAATTTCTACCACACTTGTTTCCTGTTTGTTGTTTGGGGCCGGGACGCGTTTTGCTTCTGCTTTGGCAGCTTTCCCGTCATCGCACGAGGCGTACGTATTGGCAGATCACACGCACTTCTTCGGATCTCTCGTTCCAGTCTCAAGTTGAGTAGTTTGTCATTCTTTTGGTATGGTGCCACGGAGGGGTGTCGCTGGATTAGGACTGGGCTTTAGTGAGTTTGGGGAAGTAATTTATTCAGAGTTTCTATTATTGTAAGTTACTTGTGGGCATGTGATCAAAACCTTTGGTCAAATTGAGCACTGAGTTTCTTGATTTCTTTAAGAAAAAATAAGGGTTTGATTGTCATCATTTTACTTGTAATTTAGAGTCCCTGTGGTTTATTTAAGTACTTAAATTGATTTGTGTGTAACGGTGTTGTGGCCAATCAGTGAAGTATTACTGTTCGCTTCGGTTTTTACACGTGGGTAGCGTTTGGCCAGCTTAACCGTATCTTGTCTACATGGAGCAGAGTAACATTATCTTATGACACCAAGGAGTCTTCATTTGCCTTATTCTCTTTAGTATTGTTGGTAAAAGGAAAATTTAATGTGAGGTGGCTAAAGGACTTTGGATACCAACATTATATGTACTTGTCCAATTTCTTGCCTTGGAGAAGGCCTGGAGCTTACTGTTGCAGTGGAGATGTCTTTTATTTAACGTTTCTTGAAGCTGTATTTAAGTCCTGTTGTGGGATTAGCCCACAGTTGTGATGCTGATCGAGCAGACACAGTACCGCCGCAGGTTTATTTAATCAGTTAACTGTTTGTGATAGGGACACCATCGTATTGCCCAGATGATATATTCTTCCAATACCATTTGTAATTTTATGTATAATGCAAATGTCTTTATGCATTGTGACATTAATTTAAAAATCTTAGCTAATTGTGTGTACTGGCAAGATTCTTGGCAACTGTTAAGTCGCTCGTGACAGAATTGTTTCTAATAAAAAAAATATTTATTTGGGAATGGTAATTGACGCATCAAGTTCGGCCAACCTTCCACGTGTTTTCGTTAAATTAATTCCGACCCTTATCCTGGGTCTCACTACGTTTGAAACTTGTAGACTTCTCTTGGCCACGAATGTCCTCTTTGACAGTGCTAGTCTGCTTTTGATGTCCACCGTACTCCATCCGTCACTAGTTATTTTGTTGCCTAGGTTGTAGGATTCGTTAACTCTATCTACTTCGTGACCATAAATCCTGATGTTGAGTTTCCCGCTGTTCTCATTTCTGCTACTTCTCATTACTTTCGTCTATGTTAAATCTAGTCTCAATCCATATTCTGTACTCATTAGACTGTTCATTCCATTCAGCAGATCATGCAATTCTCTTCACTTCCACTGAGGATAGCAGTCATCAGTGACTCATATCATTAATATTCTATCACCCTGAATTTTAATTCCGCTCCTGAGCGTTTATTTCCGTCATTGCTTCTTTGATGTGCAGATTGAACAACAGCGGCGAAAAACTACACCCCTGTCTTACACTATTACGTTATTACCAAAAATTTCCGAAAGTTCTTGACAACTTTACTTCATATTTGTTGCAAGGAAACAGAAAAGTTGTATTTATGTTGTATTTATGGCTTATCGGCCTATAATTAGAACATTACTATAGAATCTGAACTTGTAGTAACAATAAACAAGACTCAAGGTATGAGAGTGGTGAAGAGAAGATGGCATAGAAGATGATAGAATGCAGGAGATGTATAAAAAGAGGGAGTAGGAGATGGAGAGAGGCGAGAGGAGAAGTTGGGCATAGAAAGGAGGGGGCGCTGATAGGGAGGTGGAGAGAGGAGGCAGGAGGAAATGGATAGAGAAGGCGGATGAGAAAATGGGCAGAGGCGATGGACAGAGAGAGGGTGAGAAGGGGAAAGAGGAAATGGAAAGAGGGGGGGGGTGGAGAAGATGGACGGAGGGAGGGAGAGGTGGTGATGGAAAGAAAGGGGGAAGGAGGAGAAGATGGACAAAGAGGAGGAGATGGACATATACAGGGGTGAGAAAGAGATTAGGATGTATATCCAGTTCCGATGCATATTGGAAACGATTTCTCTTTTATTTCTTGCACTTAACCAGACGCACCAACAGCAGCTTGTGACATGAACAGCTGATACATAAAATTAAAATAAAACCACGTTACTAAAGTTCTTGTTTATGCATTTTAGCCGTTACCCTACATTTTTTGATTTGCATCACTATATATATTGGCAAGTTTGTTTGTTGATGCTTCACAGATGTTCCAAGCCTTTCTCTTCTTTTCTTAAGGGCTTTCCACAGATTTATGTCCTGTTCACTTATTGTTAAGCTCACTTCTTCTGCCTCCTGCACTTCTAAATTGCAGGAAAATGATATCAAATTAATCTCTTCCTCATCTCAAAAACGACATAGGAGTAAACGAGTATTAAAGTAAGATAGAGAGGAAAAAGCACTGAAGAAAATCGAAATTGTCCTATAGAAAATATACAAACAGAAATCAAAATTCCTAAATATAATTTGAATAGTTTGGAGAATGAAAGCACAATATTTTTATATCAAAAGAGATTAGATGAAAAACTGGTAGAAACAGAGTTTGATAATACAGAAGATCAATATCATTATATTGTAAATAAACTACATGAAGCCGCCAAGGAAGCTTTAGGAGAAACAGAAGAAACACGTACAAACCATCCATTATACTACTGGAATGAAGAAATTAAAAAGGAAGTGAAATTAAAGAAAGAAAAATATTTAAAATGGTTAAATACCAGAAATCTTCAAGATAAAATAGAGCTTAATGCACAACAAGCGAAAATCCGGAAAAAGGTTGCAGAAGCAAAAAACAAAGTTTGGGAACAGTCATGTCAAAAAATTGAATCCTATATTGGTGGTAAAAGAAACACAGAAGCATGGAAAACTATAAAAAATTTAAGAAGGAATTCCAAAGAAACAACACATATTAAATATATTACTCATGACTCTTGGGAAAAATATTTTAAAAGTTTATTAACAGAAAACAGGGAAGAATACTTGGGAAACCCTGAATATAATGAAATGATAGATCTACAAGCAGAGAATTACATCCGTTTGGAAATAGAGACAGTAAAAACTGCAATAAAATCTTTAAAGAATGGAAGGGCTACAGGCATTGGAGGTATTCCTGCAGAATTATTAAAATTAGGAACAAAGAAATTAATGGAATTGTTAAGAAACCTTTTCGAAAGATGTTTAAATGGGGAAGATGTCCCAAATGATTTGAAAGTAGGATATATTTCAGTGATACATAAAAAAGGAGCGAAAGATGAGTGTAAAAATTATAGGGGAATAACAGTGACCAATACCTTCAGTAGATTATATGGAAGAATTATTAAATATTTGTTAGAACAAGAATACAAAGAAAAGGAGGCTGAAGAACAAGCAGGTTTTAGAGCTGGAAGATCAACAATTGATCATATCTTTTGCCTACAACAAATTATTGAAAAAAAAATGGTTCGGACACAACCTATACACTTAGTATTCATAGATATAGAAAAAGCCTATGATAGTGTGCCTTTATCCAGTTTATGGAAAGCTTTAATATCAATAGGAATAAATCCAAGAATAATTAAAGCAATTCAAAATTTATATAAAAATTCTATTTCAAAAATAAAAATTGGTAAATATCTATCACATGGATTCCAAGTCACAAAAGGATTACGTCAAGGATGTAGAATCTCACCTACATTGTATAAAATATATACAGAAGTAACTTTACAGAATTGGAAGAAAAAATGTAACGCTATGGGAATACCAATAAATGATAGAACAATATACTCGTTACAATTTGCAGATGACCAACTGATTACAGCCCAAGACTATGAGGACATAGAGTATATGACCAGAAAATTGATTCAAGAATATAAAAAATAAGGTCTAAATGTAAACATGAATAAAACAAAGTACATGGTAATTAGTGGAGTGAATGGAGACTTAATATTAGAAGAAGGCATGGGAACAATAACAGCTACTGAGGAATATAAATATTTAGGTGTGAAAATTACAAATGATGGGAAACAGGACAAAGAAATTAGATCAAGAATAAATTCTGGAAAGACGACAATCTCTTTATTGAATGGAATTCTCTGGAACAAACACATAACAACTGATAACAAAATAAGGATTTTTAAAACAATAGTTAGGAGCATTATTACATATGGTTCAGAAGTGTGGACAACAAAATGGCAACTGAAATCAAAATTATTAGCCACAGAAATGGATTTCTGGAGACGTTCAGCAAGAATATCAAGACGAGAAAGAATAAGAAATGAAGTAATCAGAGACAAGATGAAATGTAAAAATTCAATTATTGATTTCATCGAGCACAAACAACTTAAATGGTATGGACACATCAGACGAATGGAACAGGAACGGCTACCAAAATGCATAATCGACTGGGTACCAATTGGAAGAAGAAAAAGGGGACGACCACCTGATACATGGAAACAGGGAGTTCAGTCAGCAATGAGGAAGAACAACATTCCTGAAGATTTATGGACAAATAGAGAAGAGTGGAGAACAATAATTAGTGACTTACTGTAATCTAGAATAGGTGCTGGAAAAATGTACTCACATTGTAAATCCAGAATAATAATAAATAGAACCATGAAGACTACGGCTCAGGCACCGTGTTACAGACTGTGTTTATCTCATCGACTCGCGTGAACTTGAATCATAAAAAATAATACATATTAAAAGGAGGCATACAGGGATTGTACTCGGAGGGGGGCAGGACTGGTGCATCAGGAAGTCATTGTGGTCATGCACGCTTTCCATTTATTGTCGGCAAGTCGCATAATAACCTTAGCTGGAAACTTTATTCTGTGCACCCACAATATTCCTGGACTGGAAACTAAAAATAACTTCAAACAGATACATGGGTACCTGTGGATAGGGCGGTCAACACGAGTGTTCTTATGAAGTCCCACTGTGTTTTTCTTTTTAAACGTTTACGCAGACAACATAGCAATGAGTTTTTCCATAAATTGTATCTGTGCTTGCCACAAAAAACCAGATTCCTTTTTATCATTTATGTGCTCCCTTAACAGAAATGGGCATATGTGATCGTAAAAAATTTGAAGTAATTTGATGTAAGGGTTATTTTATTTCCTTACGATAAATAGACCCGACGAAATACGCTGAGGGAAAAAATCGCGACACCTAGAAGGAGCTGTGAGACGTAAACGAAAGCTTTGTACATGATCATACATCTGAAAGAGGATGTCTATTCAAATTTCGCGGCAGTCACGTAAGAGTGGAGCTAGCAGCGCCACTATGAGGATGCAAATCAGGTTTGCTTTAAATATACGCTGTAGCGGTCGTCAGCGTTTGTTACGTTTGAGACTGGACATGGTGCGTCGATGCTAGTCGAGAATGCCTTTAAGGCAACAAAATCGGCATTATCAACAGCTCAGCGAGTTTGAACGAGGTCGTGTGAGAGGGTTACGAGAAACTGGATGTTCCTTTAGCGATATTGCAGGAAGACTTGGCAGGAACGTATCTACTGTGCATGATTGGTGACGGTGGTGGTCCCGAGGATGTACGGTCGCAAGAAGATCGGACTCCAGATGGCCAATTGGCACTGTCGAGAGGGAAGACCATCGCGTTCAACGTGTAGCTCTGGCGCATCGTACTGCACATGCAGCAGCAGTCTGAGCAACGGTTAGCACTACAGTGACACAACGCACTAGTGCAAATAGGTTACTTCGAGAACAGCTCCGAGCCAGACGCCCTGTAGCGTGCATTCTACTGGCGCCAAACCACCGCCACTTGCGACTTCACTGGCGTCAAGCGAGAACTCATTGGAAAGCAGGGTGGAGGTCTGTTGTGTTTCCTGCTGACAACTGTTTCTGACTCTGCGCCAGTGATGGCTGTGATGGTTAGGAGGCCAATTGAGACCCTGAAACCAACCTCTCTGTGTGATAGACACACTGGATCTACACCTGGAGTTAGGCCTGGGGTGCGATTTCGTATGACAGCAGGAGTATTCTCGTAGAAAAGCTAGCAGGCGGTCATGCGACATTCCAAAGCTTACAGTAGTTGTGGCAATGAAGTGGTGTCCTTGTACGTCGGCTGTGTGGAATGAGCACAGTGAGGTGAGTCGACGTAGAGACGTCACAGAATGACAGAAGGGAACTGTTGTGTTTCGACGTGCCCATGAGCACGCATGGAACGAAATTGGCCGATTTGTTGATCTGTCAACAAGGACTGCTATTCTTGTCTACAAGTGATGGTGTATCACTCACAGCTATGTAACATGGGGTAAGTACAATGGTTGTAAAAAGACCCTAACCAACAGGAACGCCAACAATAGGTTTCAAACCCGATAGGTATGTCTGCTGTGGGGTGATGCATGTCCATCTCAAATAGTTTCCGAGCGACTTGCGAAGGTAAGTGAACGCAGTGGAGATTTGGAGTCGGATATACCGCAAAAAGGTTACTTACAAGAAAGTATCATCGGCGGTGTCTCTTCAAAAATAGCAAGATTATTAAATAGGCATAAAATTAAATGTGTCGTTCGTCCGCCGGCAAAACTCAGAGCTCTCTTGGGCTCATCTAAGGACAGCCTTGGCCTAAGAAGATCCGGTGTTTACGAGTAGCTGCGGCATGTCGTAAATCGGACAAACTTGTCGCACTGTAGAAGAGAGATGTACTGAACACCGACGCTACCCTCGTCTGAAGCAACCAGATAAGTCTGCAGTGGCCGAGCATTGTCTCAGTACAGGCCATTCTATGAATTATCAACACACCAAAATTCTCGCATCGACAAGTTCGTACTGGGTCAGTGTTATTAAAGAAGCAGTGGAAATACGTAGCTCGACGAATCTTGTAAACAGAGCCATGGGCTTTCAGCTCAGTACAGCTTGGGATCCAGCAGTGGCCATATTGAAGTTGCAGAGAGGAGTACTATTGGTCATACGACGGATGACGATTCGCCAGCAACATAAATATTCTGTTGACAACGGGAGGATAGTCACGCTCCTATACGGACGCGCATTTTTGCTTGCAGCTTCCGACAGAGGTCGCTGGGGCGGCCGATGGCAGCGCAGAGCAGCAGCGGAAGCCTCCGCGCGTGCGCCGAAGTCTTTGGTTCTTCATCCTGTAGGTGGCGTTGCTGTCCTTCCAGCTATCGGTTGACATCGTCGCTACTGGTCATCGAATTTAGCGCCTCCACGCATGCGCACTTCCTGCCTTGTTGTTGTTGTTGTTGTTGTGGTCTTCAGTCCTGAGACTGGTTTGATGCAGCTCTCCATGCTACTCTATCCTGTGCAAGCTTCTTCATCTCCCAGTAGCTACTGCAACCTACATCCTTCTCAATCTGCTTAGTGTATTCATCTCTTGGTCTCCCCCTACGATTTTTACCCTCCACGCTGCCCTCCAATACTAAATTGGTGATCCCTTGATGCCTCAGGACATGTCCTACCAACCGATCCCTTCTTCTGGTCAAGTTGTGCCACAAACTTCTCTTCTCCCCAATCCTATTCAATACTTCCTCATTAGTTATGTGGTCTACCCATCTAATCTTCAGCATTCTTCTGTAGCACCACATTTCGAAAGCTTCTATTCTCTTCTTGTCCAAACTATTTACCGTCCATGTTTCACTTCCATACATGGCTACACTCCATACAAATACTTTCAGAAATGACTTCCTGACACTTAAACCTATACTCGATGTTAACAAATTTCTCTTCTTCAGAAACGCTTTCCTTGCCATTGCCAGTCTACATTTTATATCCTCTCTACTTCGACCATCATCAGTAATTTTCTCCCCAAATAGCAAAACTCCTTTACTACTTTAAGTGACTCATGTCCTAATCTAATACCCTCAACATCACCCGACTTAATTCGACTACATTCCATTACCCTCGTTTTGCTTTTGTTGATGTTCATCTTATATCCTCCTTTCAAGACACCATCCATTCCGTTCAACTGCTGTTCCAAGTCCTTTGCTGTCTCTGACAGAATTACAATGTCATCGGCGAACTTCAAAGTTTTTGTTTCTTCGCCATGGATTTTAATACCTACTCCGAATTTTTCTTTTGTTTCCTTTACTGCTTGCTCAATATACAGATTGAATAACATCGGGGAGAGGCTACAACCCTGTCTTACTCCCTTCCCCACCGCTGCTTCCCTTTCATGTCCCTCGACTCTTATAACAGCCATCTGGTTTCTGTACAAATTGTAAATAGCCTTTCGCTCCCTGTATTTTACCCCTGTCACCTTTAGAATTTGAAAGAGAGTATTCCAGTCAACATTGTCAAAAGCTTTCTCTAAGTCTACAAATGCTAGAAACGTAGGTTTGCCTTTCCTTAATCTTTCTTCTAAGATAAGTCGTAAGGTCAGTATTGCCTCACGTGTTCCAGTATTTCTACGGAACCCAAACTGATCTTCCCCGAGGTCGGCTTCTACTAGTTTTTCCATTCGTCTGTAAAGAATTCGTGTTAGTATTTTGCAGCTGTGGCTTATTAAACTGATTGTTCGGTAATTTTCACATCTTTCAACACCTGCTATCTTTGGGATTGGAATTATTATATTCTTCTTGAAGTCTGAGGGTATTTCGCCTGTTTCATACATCTTGCACACCAGATGGTAGAGTTTTGTCAGGACTGGCTCTCCCAAGGCCGTCAGTAGTTCCAATGGAATGTTTTCTACTCCGGGGGCCTTGTTTCGACTCAGGTCTTTCAGTGCTCTGTCAAACTCTTCACGCAGTATCGTATCTCCCATTTCATCTTCATCTACATCTTCTTCCATTTCCATAATATTGTCCTCAAGTACATCGCCCTTGTATAGACCCTCTATATACTCCTTCCACCTTTCTGCTTTCCCTTCTTTGCTTAGAACTGGGTTTCTATCTGAGCTCTTGATGTTCATACAAGTGGTTCTCTTATCTCCAAAGGTCTCTTTCATTTTCCTGTAGACAGTATCTATCTTACCCCTAGTGAGATAAGCCTCTACATCCTTACATTTGTCCTCTAGCCACCCCTGCTTAGCCATTTTTCACTTCCTGTCGATCTCATTTTTGAGACGTTTGTATTCCTTTTTGCCTGCTTCATTTACTGCATTTTTATATTTACTCCTTTCATCAATCAAATTCAATATTTCTTCTGTTACCCAAGGATTTCTACTAGTCCTCGTCTTTTTACCTACTTGATCCTCTGCTGCCTTCACTACTTCATCCCTCAAAGCTACCCATTCTTCTTCTACTGTATTTCTATCCCCCATTACTGTCAATTGTTCCCTTATGCTCTCCCTGAAACTCTGTACAACCTCTGGTTCTTTCAGTTTATCCAGGACCCATCTCCTTAAATTCCCACCTTTTTGCAGTTTCTTCAGTTTTAATCTACAGGTCATAACCAATAGATTGTGGTCAGAGTCCACATCTGCCCCTGGAAATGTCTTACAATTTAAAACCTCGTTCCTAAATCTCTGTCTGACCATTATATAATCTATCTGATACCTTTTAGTATCTCCAGGGTTCTTCCATGTATACAACCTTCTATCATGATTCTTAAACCAAGTGTTAGCTATGATTAAGTTGTGCTCTGTGCAAAATTCTACCAGGCGGCTTCCTCTTTCATTTCTTAGCCCCAATCCATATTCACCTACTACGTTTCCTTTTCTCCCTTTTCCTACACTCGAATTCCAGTCACCCATGACTATTAAATTTTCGTCTCCCTTCACTATCTGAATAATTTCTTTTATTTCATCATACATTTCTTCAATTTCTTCGTCATCTGCAGAGCTAGTTGGCATATAAACTTGTACTACTGTAGTAGGTGTGGGCTTCGTATCTATCTTGGCCACAATAATGCGTTCACTATGCTGTTTGTAGTAGCTTACCCGCATTCCTATTTTCCTATTCATTGTTAAACCTACTCCTGCATTACCCCTATTTGACTTTGTGTTTATAACCCTGTATTCACCTGACCAAAAGTCTTGTTCCTCCTGCCACCGACCTTCACTAATTCCCACTATATCTAACTTTAACCTATCCATTTCCCTTTTTAAATTTTCTAACCTACCTGCCCGATTAAGGGATCTGACATTCCACGCTCCGATCCGTAGAACGCCAGTTTTCTTTCTCCTGATAACGACATCCTCTTGAGTAGTCCCCGCCCGGAGATCCGAATGGGGGACTATTTTACCTCCGGAATATTTTACCCAAGAGGACGCCATCATCATTTAATCATACAGTAAAGCTGCATGCCCTCGGGAAAAATTACGGCCGTAGTTTCCCCTTGCTTTCAGCCGTTCGCAGTACCAGCACAGCAAGGCCATTTTGGTTATTGTTACAAGGCCAGATCAGTCAATCATCCAGACTGTTGCCCTTGCAACTACTGAAAAGGCTGCTGCCCCTCTTCAGGAGCCACACGTTTGTCTGGCCTCTCAACAGATACCCCTCCGTTGTGGTTGTGCCTACGGTATGGCTATCTGTATCGCTGAGGCACGCAAGCCTCCCCACCAACGGCAAGGTCCATGGTTCATGGGGGGGGGGGGGGGGACTTCCTGCCTAAGACTGGGCTAAACAGGGGGCTCTGGTCCTGCCTTAGCAGTGTGTTCGTCGCACCTGAAGATGTCGGCCAGTTGCGCTGATGAAATATTGTGGAGAACCATATATACATGTCCGTCGGGAAAGCCTCAAGCAACACAAGAAAGGATCACTCTAACAGTGTGCGATATCATCTCCAATCGTCAAAAATGTCTTAAATCGGTGAGAAAGAGAGTGTGCAGTGTACAAATTTTTCTAAAAATGGAATATCCAGCTTAAGCCACAAAATACAGAATAAAATTTTCACTCTGCAACAGAGACTTCCTAGCAGATTAAAGCTGTATGTTGGACTCGAATCGGATCCTTGTATTTGTGTGGAATTATTCTACCCACAGAGCTACCCAAGTACGACTTACAATCCATTGCTACGGCTTTGTTTCCACCAATACTTCATCTCCTACCTTCCAAATTCCACTGCAGCTCTTCTGCTAAAGGAAGGTGGAGGATGTGGTACAGGTGGAAGTAAAACTCTGAGGACGGGTCTTGAGTCGTGCTCGGGTAGTTTAGTCGGCTATAGCATTCGCCTGCGAAAGGAAAAGGTCCCGAGTTTGCGTCTCGGTCCACCACATAGTTTTTAATGTGCCAGGATATTTTACCGATTGATGAGTAGATCCCGAAGAGCTACCAAATTGGGAGGGTGCTGATATGTTTCACCGGCTATTATAATAGTGAAAGATAATTTCTGTTTGATTAAGATCGTGTGATTTAGCGAACCAGTCGAGTTGCTGTAGCGTGCTCGAGTTTCCTCAAACCAGAAGAATACTTGTGCAGTGCTGCAAATAGGCTATTGTCATCCAGGAGGAGGAGACTGTCCGTAGCATACTGTAGAGGAAAGGAAGACTCTTTTTCGAGGTAAACATCCCGTTTCGTGTTCACAGTGTCGTAAATGAGTGGGCCCAAGTAATGGCTTGGAAAACATCCACAAAACAACACGCAACCACTACCACACCCTCCACAGACACGCGAGGTCCTCCCATCGGGGGACGTGTCCCACCGGTGGCTCACTCTCAACTCTACCGATTATGCTACCAGGAACACAATAACGTATGATGTATTACGCAGTAGCCGGGCATAACGAACTGCTGTGAACACAACTTTGTGTGACCCTTCAACGAGAGAACTTTCTGAACTAATGAAATATAACTTAATTTGTGATTAATTTAGTGCAAAATTATTTTATGTGAATTCTCGTTGTTTTTAAAGAAAGAACTTACACCACTTTCAAAAGGAAAGGTCGGTACATTAAAGTAATAGCCCAGGGTCTTTGAATGCGACTGTCACCCCACGGAAAGAAACAGGAAAAGCAATGCCGCCAGATGAAAGAAAGCATGAGTAAACGCCCAGAACTACAGCGAGGAACACAGTTCTCAGGACAAGCGTGGACGTGTTGAACACCTCACTGGCAAAGGGGCAAAATCGGGACCCGTCGCACTATACTACTATCCTCCCGTCAGATATTGTCCAGTTTATGCTGTTCGAAGACGTGCAGCTTTATGGCCTTTTGCGATGTACTCTGATGTCCATTGATGCAGTTCCCTTCGTAATGTTCGACCGAAAGCTTGTCGAGATGGACCTGCGTTCATTGACAACTTCATTTATTGTCGAGTTCGAAACTGTCATTTCAGATCTTTTGAGGAACACTGTTTTAAATTTCCTTTACTTCCATCTATGATCGCTAAAGAGTTACGTCTCACGCCGTGGTACATGTCTTCGAGTGGTACGCAATAGCATCACGTACTGACGCACTGATACACTAACAAATCGGGTATCTTCAGTCACGGTGTGGTCACGGGGTCTTCCAAATGCGAGGGCTATGCACAAAGTATATTACGTTTTGGAATTAAAAATAAATAAAGTATTGGAAATTTTTTTTATTATATACAGTTGAAAGCCACACTTAAATACTACTTTTCAACATAGTTGCCATTTAAATTAAGGCACTTATCGTAGGGATGGACGAGCTTGGAAATTCCTTCGTCGTAAAATTCGGCCGTCTGCGCCTTCAACCACGTGGTTACCTCTTCTTGAAGCTGTGCGTCATCATCAAAACGCTGCATAGCCAACCACTTCTTGATTGCTGGGAATAAGTGGAAGTCGCTCGGTGCCAGGTAGGGACTGTACGGCGGATGAGGAAACAACTCCCACTTAAAAGATTCGAGAACTTCACGAGTGGCATTTGCCGTGTGGGCCCGGCATCCATCTTGCACAAAACTTGTGGTAACCAAGCTTTTCGGTAATGATTTCGTGCAACAAACTTCGTGAAATTTGTGGAAAACTCATAGAGAGTTCCGTTATTGTGAAATTACGGTTTTCACGGACCGCGGCATCGACTTTTTCGACAAGTTCGGCAGTCACTATGGTGGGTCTTCCACTTCGCTCTTCGTCGTTAGTTCGGCCATTTTTAAATTTTATGACCCATTGACGCACTCCACCTTCAGTGATTATGTTGTCCCCATACACTTCACAAAGCTGCCGATAGAGTTCTATCGGTGTACAGTTTTTTTGCAGTCAGAAGCCTTATTACAGCACGCACTTCACACTTCGCGGCATTTTCAATTAACGCTGACATTTCAAACTGTCACAGTACCTCAACGGAGTACAGCACGAACCTCTCACTAGCATGGCAGGATGCCGACTGAGCGGCGGAATGCCATGACACCAAGATGGCTGCGCTAGCCCCGCGCCTAACGGACACAAACGAAAACGTAATGTAATTTGTAGATAGCCCTCGTACGGCAGCTAATTTCTTCCGTTGTGTCAGGTGTCCACGCGGACTCATCTTAAAAATGGTTCAAATGGCTCTGAGCACTATGGGACTTAACTTCTCAGTCCCCTAGAACGTAGAACTATTTAAACCTAACTAACCTAAGGACATCACACACATCCATGCCCGAGGCAGGATTCGAACCTGCGACAGAAGCAGAAAAGCGGTTCCGGCCTGTAGCACCTAGAACCTCTCGGCCATCCCTGCCGGCGGACTCATCTTACCGCGCGGTTCTGTTCAACTGACCGTCTCATATGCACCGAGTCACTGCTATGATTTAGTCAGCGGTGGAAGGCTACATGGCCCCTTACTACTGTTTCTACACCATCTACAGCGATCCAAAGTGGCCAACAGGCTCTTCTGAGAGTGTCTTGTATCTTGTGAGCGTATTTTGTATAAAGCGACTGAATTCTCTCCAACAGTCACTGGATTAGGCTACTGCCGTGCCGTGAAGAAACAGTTACCACAAAAAATGATCTGTTCGAGCAGTGGATGTTTCTCAGTCTAATTAACCACCAGGTTTTAAAAAAATATCCGCTGTTAAGCAATGGGTGGCAATCTTTCTCTATGATTATACAAAAAAAAAGATGACATTCACGTTTGTCTTTTTAGGGGAGCTAGGGGTGTCATCGAACTGATGCAGCCCGCTATGAAATCTCTTCGTATCAATATTTGTTAAATACATTCTAATCTGTTTCCGATTGTGTTTTTCCCGTGCACAGGTCCATCAAGTACCATAAAAGTTATTCTTCAATGTCCTAACATGTGGCATCACGTCCCTTCTTTTTGTCATTGTTTTCCACATGTTCGTCTCCCGCATTCTGCGGAGTCACTCCTCTTTTCTTATCTTATGGCTCAACATAATTTTAAATTAATTTCTATAGCAACAGATCTCAAACACTTCGCTCCTCCTGTCTTTCGGATTTTCCGAGACCATAATTCACTTCCATACTATGCAGGGCTAATAACCCACTTTGTCAGAAATTTCTTCCTCAAATGAAGGCCTATGTTTAGTGCTGGTAGAAGTCTTTTGGCCAGGAATACACTCTCTGCCTGTGATAGTGTACTTTTCTTCAAATTCTCTTTGATTTGTCTACCATGAATTATTTCGCCTCCAAGATAGCCGAATCCCCTACTTCATGATCACCAATTTTGATGTTAAGCTTCTCACTAATATCATTTCCTCTACTCCTCATTATTTTCGTCTTTCTTCGGTTTGCTGTCAATCCATAGTGTGTGTTTATTAAACTGTAGATTCAATTCAACAAGCCATGAAATTGTTCCTTGCTTCCACTGACAAGGAAGCGTTACTGATTCGGCCTCTTATTTAAAGGAGAAAAAACACAAGTGCGACATATCAGCCCAATTGATTCCACGCGAAAATTTTGACCCATTATTCCGACAGCACGCAGTTACGACCTTAGAGCTTTTAAAGATGCTCGTGCATCGCTTCCTTCTCACTCGCTCGGTTCAGCTGAGCCTGTTTAATGCCCGAAAGCGAAGTACTGTACAGTGGAGTGGGTAAGAGGCTTGTATTTATAATCTAGGTGAACCAACAAGCGATAGTGCCGCACATCCAGAAGCGATACGGAATGACAGCCATATTGCAAACGTCAAGGAACGAGAGCACCTGAAAGTCGTGACTGGTGAGTATCATTACAAGTGGCTATTCGACTAATTGTTACATCAGGCAAACGGAAGCGAATGGGATTTTGTTTGTGTTATCGTTTGTACCTTTCAATTTCGTAGCGGAAATCGTAGACAGCTTCACGAATGTAAATGTGCTAGACATAGAGCAAAATAGTGGAGTGCCGTTCGCTGCTTATTTACTAGAGGACGACGTTGACGATAATGAGGCACCCTTGCACCACAGTCAATTCGTCGATCAGCGTCATTGGTACAACAGGACAGGGATGTGAAAACAAGGAAGTACGTGATGTTGAAGACTGCTTTGAAGATGCAGTATCGCCAAATACCACTTTCCACCTGTCCGTGACAGAGGAATCTATGAAACGAGCTGTCACCGTTTGGAAAAGTGAAAAGTAGTGGAATCTGTATATGAGGACCGTCAAGAGGATGTAACATCCACGAGATAAATTTTAGGTACAGTGCGACGAGAGGAAATTATGCCTCTAACAGTTATAAACATTATCTATCCGACATACGAAAAAACAGTGAAATAAAACGATGATAAATATTAATTATTTATATAATATTTTATGATGTAATTGAACATATCGATGTGTATCATATAAAGACAATGGTAACTGTAAATTCCTTTTATGATATGCGTTTGTCTTCCTTTGTTTTTACCTTTGTTCGTTGGCTTTTGTAGGTTGTGGACGCAAGACGCATATCAAACTGAGGTCTGTTAAGAAATTATAATTATTTGTTAATTATTACTTGAGAATAGAGTTCATTATTATTATAAATATGAATAATTATTTGTAACTTTAATTCCTCTCTCAATAAGCTTTATCTGTGTTTATTATTTCTTTCCGCTGCAAGGAGCGCAGCCATTGATGACAGCGATTTGTATCGCGTTTTTATCTGTGTTTCTTACGGAAGTATCAAAGGCTTGCTTGATGAAAATTAGTCTAAATGGTGCACCATATAAAAGTTAAGTTTAATACGCATTAATTCAAATACTTATCCTGTTCAAAGGAAATTTGCTCTAACAATAGAAAGTCTCTGTCAATTGTCAGCCGGCATCTTAACAATTATCTCAGCGGCAAATTCAAATTACGCAACTCTGCAGACATAAATGCCGAAGGTAATAAAAATGTGTAAAAATAAATGTGCACCGGCGGTCCCGAACTCATTTTAATGAAAATAATTCGAATCAGATTGGTTATTTAAGAACAGTGCTCATAGCATGATCCATATAAGAAACCTTTCTTGTTGATGTATGGAGCCGAAATTAATTACGCACGAGATGCGAAGAATATTGTTTCAGGTAACATACGTCAATGTTGTGCGCGGCTGATATTTGGTGGTTTTAATGATCATTTTGCTGAAGATAACTGTTTCCATCATAATCAATGGTTGTATAGAATCTGTTGTATGAACTGTGATTTAGTTCAAAATGGTTCAAATGGCTCTGAGCACTATGGGACCATTTGTCGTCATCAGTCCCCTAGAACTTAGAACTACTTAAACCTAACTAACCTAAGGACAAGACACACATCCATGCCCAAGGCAGGATTCGAACCTGCGACCGTAGCGGTCACGCGATTCCAGACTGTAGCGCCTAGAACCGCTCGGCCACACCGGCCGGCTGTGATTTAGTGGCACTTACACAACTTACAGACAACACTTTAACGCAACATTTACTTGGATTTCTTTAGCAACTTGACCATATCTTTAGCCGGGAGCAAAAAAAAAAAAAAATTTAATTACTCACTTTAGTGAAATAACATTGTCATTTACAAATTAGTTAAATACCAAACCACTGAATAACACAGCGAACGCCACAACGAACTCTAAATTATTGAAACAAAAAAGAAATCTGTACATCTGGAGTAGATATCTTGAAAATAAGGGAAGGCATCAACAAAAGCTTTCCAAGGTCAACGTAATCTGTGCAGATAAATTGCATAAAGCATTCAGGAAAAAGATGACAATCCGCAATGTTAATATACAACAACGGGGTGTTCAACCCGCAGTGGAAGCGAGGCTAAAAAGCTGAAAGCATCTTCTGACTGGGCGTACGCTTAAAAGAAGAAACATGATATTGTGTCGCGAAACATAACATGGGTTATGTTACTACAGTGGAAGCGAGGCTAAAAAGCTGAAAGCATCTTCTGACTGGGCGTACGCTTAAGAAGAAACATGATATTGTGTCGCGAAACATAACATGGGTTATGTTACTACAGTTAAAAAATGGATAATGGAACAGCCATTCCTGCATTTGAAGAGTTTTTCTCGAACACTAGAGCTTTTATGGAAACTATCAGTAGACAGAATGTGTACAATATGGATCAGTGCGATTTTAATTTAAACATCACACACAGTCGATCTCTTGCCAAAAAGGTCGTGCAGTCTGTCACTAACATGACGCACAGCTGCACAATAATGTTAACGACATCTGCAGATAGACACCTCTGTTTGTGGTTTTAAAAGAACCGACCGAGAAGTTTCGACTGCAAGTCAAACAAAGTTTGTTTCATGCAGACGTAACAGTCCGTTGCCTCCTTGGAAAAGTTGACAGTAAACATTTACGGATGTGGCGACAGAAGATGTTTTCTAAAGTTATACAAGATGACAGTAGAACAGTAAGCGTGGATTTGTTTTTCGGCCGCAAAGGCTTATCAGTGCGTGAAGAGAACGGAGAAGACACTGCTGTTTCTGTATTGACGATGTCATAAAGTGGAATAAGAGGCTGTCAACCGCTGGATGTATTTGGCTTTCACATAGTTAAAAGTATTTTCGGGATGCGAACTTCGGTCATCCTTCAAATGCAGTCTCTCCTTTACAGGCAGTTTTGTGCACCAGTATTTCGGCCAGACTTCGAGTACGCCTGATATCGAAACGGCTACATTTGTGACTGGGAAGATCACTTTGAACATCCAGTGAAATACCAATGAAATATTGTTTTGACAATGGTAATAACTTTTGTCCATGCAGTTTCTAACAAATAGCTGCTGCCAGAGATCTCCTTGTTTCGGACATTTTGATGTCGCGTTTCAGAAATACAATGCAAATGAATGCCACGAACGAATTGTCGTTAAAGAAGTAGTGTTCTGCTACTTAATTATTAACAGCGCTGTTGTACGTTATTTTCTTTTGATTTAAAGCTGATATAGTACATCTGCAGGAGTTGCGCTATTCTTCAATAGGGCTAAGGTGCGCGCTCAGGCATTAAGCGGGCACAATGGTGCGGAGCGAGTGACAAACAAACAATGCGCGCGCGTGTTTAAGAGCTGTGCTTTTAGAAGGTCATAACTGCGTACTATCAGAACAATTGCCAAATGTTCTGGCGCAATCGATTGCAGAGGTTGATACCTTGTACGTGTACTGATTTCTCCTTAAAATACGTGGTCGGGTTAGTGACTTTTCCTTGCGAGTGTAGGAACGCCATAGCTAATCTTTATCATTGATTTCCTTTCGCTATGAATTTTTAATCCCACTCTTGAACATTTATTTTGTTTTTGTCATTGATTTTTAGACGTATATATTGAAGAGTAGGGGTCATAAACTTCATTCCTGTCTCTCTTTCTTATCCGGTTACTTCGTTTTTTGTCGTCCATTATTATCCACTCTTGGTTGTTGTATGTATTGTGTATTGCTCTTCTCAACTTATAACATACCCCAATATTTCTCAGAACTTCGAACATCTGGCACCATTGTACGCTGTCGAACGCTTTTGATAGGCCAACAAATCCTAGGACCGTTGACTGATATTTTAAAGTCTTGCTTCCACTATCAAGTGGAACGTTAGAACTGCCTCTCTGGTGCCTTGACCTTTCCTTAGACAAACTGATCGTCATAAAAGATCCTCAATTTTCTTTCCCTTTCTTCTGTATATTACGCTTGTCAGCAACTTGGATCCATGATATTTTGTGCCACAGTTCTCGCACTTCTCCGTCTCAAAAACCACAAAAGACAAGATCCATTTATTAGCCAACAGTGGGGTGTACAAAATCACCTGTTCTGATTGTGACAAATTTTACATTGGTCAGTCAGGCAGAGACATACCAACTAGGCTGGCTGAACATGAACGCGGATGGAGGTTGCAGAATTCAGACTCTGCATTTGCTGACCACCCTAGTGAGGGTCACAACTACCAGCCAGTGTCCCATGTACTTTACTTAGCAAACAAAGGCCATAAACTCAACCTGCTGGAAGCCCTGGAAATTAACAAACATCTTGCTCACAGTCCAGATCTCATCCTAAATGACCAGACACAGCTCAACACTTCCCCTCTCCTAAAGTTCATATAATCATCTTTGTTGTTCATTACTTCCCACACTCTCTCTTTCTACATATTCCCATTTTCCTGTATTCATTAAGTTGTTTTGTTTTCTTGAAGTTGTGTTTGTATTCCACATAGACTGTAGTTTCAATAGTTAAGGCTTCCTTTTTACTGGTACTTGTATTACTGTCCATGTTTAACACCCCTTGTAGTTGTCTCATCAAATACTGTTCATATTTTACATGCTCATTTATTTAACGAAAACTGGTACACAGCCACTGCTTTGATTATAATGTTAATGTTAAAATGCAGTACCACCACACTCTCAAACTGTAGGTTCCCTCAAACACCTCCATTTTCCTGCATTTATTTATTTCTGTTTATCTTATTGATATTGCTTGAGTTACTTATGTATTCTCTATTTACATTGATAACTGTCTCTTCTTATAATTGGTTGTGTATCACTCTCCATGTTTCACACCTCCTGATGCAGCCTTGTCTAGTAATAATTTTATTTTATTATATTATTTTTGTTTATTAATAAAAACTGTTATGTAAGCATGCTATTCCTATTTTGTGCTAAAGGTTTTCCTGTCATTGTTATTTATGTACTTTTCAGTTTTACTTTTTCGTTGCAAAGATGTTACAAACTGTATGTTTCTACTTCAGTCTAGATGTGTTACTTCTCTTCAAATGTTGTCTGCTAACATTTAACTTCTTTGGTGATAATACTCATAAATGTAAGCCATAAACCGGTTAACAATAAAAGTAATACTGTAGAACAAAAGCAAACTGGTGCTTTTCATGTATTACATTGAATAGTCTTTTGTTCCCCATTTTCCCCAGTGATTTTGGAAATGCCGTAGCGGTGCCGTTTGTGTGTTAGATCTGAGACCTGTTGAACTGACGGAGGAAGAAAGGCGCGGCGGAGGAAATCTGAGATTGGCCCCTGGTGGTGCGCTTCCCGCGCCGCGCCAACCCCAGCGCCTGTCGGCCGCTACCCGCCGCGCGCTCCTATGTCGCCAGACCACTTGTGGCGGCGGCCCACATATTGAAATTCCCGCACCCGCCGACACACCACAGGGCCTGTTATTCTTTCATCTCCCGCCTGGCCGCTGTAATTTCCGCGGCATTTCTCACCCACAACTTTTTCCTCTTTTTGAAACTTCAACACATTAAGTATAGGTAAAATTTTAAATTGAACTGCATTCCTCTGTGAATACAAAAATTCTTGTACGTAAAAAATTATAAGAGGCAGTTAAAGGAAAGCGAGGTAGATGTAAAAAAAGTAAACTGCTTATTATTTCAAAAGTAATCGCGTAAACGTTTAACACACTCATCCCCTTGTAGGACAAGATGGTCCACGAAGGCTCTGACCATCCTATCTCACGATGGTACATATGTGTTATCTGTTATGGCGATTACTTATGAAATAATTTTACTTACTTTTTTTCCATTTGCCCCGTTTCCATTTGACTGTCCTTTATAGAACGTGATGAAGAAGCCGTAACTATGCGATGATGTATTCAGACAACCAATGTAAGAACTGTAATAAATAAATAAACAAAAGGACGCGGAGAATCTGTTAGATGATCATTCTGGCTTTAGGTAAACGCACATAGGCGAGGCGAATCGGGCCCGACCGAACGCCGTATCATCTTACGCTAATGGCATTATCGGATGTGGTTGGGAGGGATGACAGGAGATCAGCATACCACTGTCGCGGCCCCCAGGGGGTCCACAACTCTTTTGTGGATAGGTGCGTAGCGAGCACGGGACCCCGAGCTAATGTGGCCCTCCTTCCTTTCCGGGCTGCATACCTTCCTTTTCCGCATCCTTCCCCATCCCCCATCTTGCACCCCCCCCTCACCTCCGCCTCTTTCCTTCCCTTTCTCCCCCTCTGGGGGTATGTTTTGTGCCTACGTCCGGAGACGGACGCTCGAAAATGTAACACATTCTTCACTTTCTCTGCTTGCAAGTCTTCGTCCTTCCTTCGTCCTTCTCCTTTCCTTACCTCTTCTCTTTACCCTTTTCTCCGCTGCGGCGTTTGAGACCTCTCTTCTTTCCTTTCCCTTTCTTTGTTTTTCCCTGTCTCTTTTTTCTTCCCTGTGCGTGTATGAAGGCCGACCCATGAATTTCCATGTGTAGCCGGTGACGGGATAACGCGTAATTTCCCTCCCCAGGTAGACAGGTAGGACACGTACGTACCCCCTGGTAACGGCCAGGCCCAGGGAGGGGTGATTACCCGAGCTGATACCTTCCGAAAGTGCCGATTGGTCCCTCCGTCCGTTTGTCGGGAGGTGTGACCTGAGGTGTGAACAATCACCTAAGGCGGGAGTGCCCTCAGAGAGGGCCACAAGGAAGGAGCGCGCCATCGGAGACGCCGGTAATCATGGGGGATACTTCCGCAATGGTTTCCTCATCTTCTACTATGTCTGCTCACAAGCGTAAGTTCAATGAGTCTCAGCCACAGACAGTTCTTCCATCGTTGCCACAGTTCCTTGTTGTTTCTCGGTCAGACGAAGGTCATGACTTCTCCACAGTCAACCCTTTCATTATTCAGAAAGGTGTCGACGCAATTGCAGGTCCTGTAAAGTCTTGTTCCAGATTACGAAATGGCACCTTGTTGTTAGAAACAGTCAGTGCCCTCCAGGCACAAAAATTGCTGCATACTTTACTGCTACACACCTTCCCTGTCCGGGTGGAAGCGCACCGCACTTTAAATTCCTCACGTGGGGTCGTTTATACACGCTCCCTCGACGGATTGTCCGACGAGGAAATTCAACACTACCTGCCTGACCAGGGCGTAACGGCTGCTCATCGAGTCATGAAAAGGGCTGACACGAACATCGTTCCAACCCGTACAGTCTTCTTGACATTTGACAGAGTTCAACTCCCATCGAACATAAAAGCGGGCTATGAGATTAGATCCCAAACCCTACGCGTTGCTATTGGTGTCAGCGGTTCAATCATACCAGCCAGTCCTGTTCCAATCCGGCCAAATGTGTTACGTGTGGTAAGGACGCCCATGAGGGTGCTTGACCACCTCCATCCCATCGTTGCATCAACTGTATGGGTGACCACGCTGCTTCCTCTAGAGATTGCCCCATTTTTAAAGACGAAAAGCTCATTCAGGAAATCAGAGTGAAGGAAAAGGTGTCGACCTTTGCTGCTCGAAAATTATTCGCCAGTCGAAAGCCCACTGTGCTTCAGACACGTAAATACAGCACTGTCCTTGCCTCTCTTCGGCCAACAAAGGAGGCGGCCACGCAGACTTGTGATCTCACCTTTAGTGCCACGGTCGTCAGATCGGCCAGCGCAAAGATCGTCCGTTCAACGTCCTCACTTTCACCTGCTCACTCTATGGCTCACCATTCATCGGCTTCTGCTAAATCTTGAGCCCAAAAGTCAGACACACGGACTTCCAAAAAAGAGCCTACTCGTGAAGATTTTTTACGTACCCCAACTTCACAACCATCAGTTCCTCCTTCATCTAAACATCCTGTTTCCAAGAAGGCTAATGAGAAACCCAGTTCCTCTCCTTCTCCACCACGGCGTGTCTCATCTACAGCACCACCTGGCGGTAGCCGCTCTCGGCTGTCTTCTGTGTCGCCGAGGCGCACTGCTAGCGGCCGCTCAACCGGCCGATCGCTGGTGGCAGGAGCTGCTCCTGAACAACCTATGGATCAGGATCTTCTGCCTTCGGCTGAATGCCGTTCCACGCTGTCGGTCGCAAGCTCTGAGCAGTCGTTGAGTTGAGGGCAACCTTGGTCACATTCTTCCATTTTTTGTCCACCCATAGTCCATTATCCATTGGAATATCCGCGGCATTCCAGCCAATCGGGATGAATTGTCGATCCTCTTACGATCCTACTCGCTGGTCATCTTCTGTCTTCAGGAAACAAAGCTGCGTCCCCACGACCGCTTTGTTTTCCCCCATTTTCAGTCAGTCCGATTTGATCTCCCCTCTGTTGAAGGCACTCCAGCATATGGAGGACTAATGATTCTTCTCCATGATACTCTCCATTATCACCCAATCCCGTTAAACACTTCCTTCAAAGCTGTCGCTGTCCGTCTTTCCCTTTCTGTATAAACCTTCTCTCTTTGTACTGTATACATTCCATCGTCCACACCAATGGCACGAGCCGATCTCCTTCATCTTCTTGGTCAGCTTCCGCCCCCCTATTTGCTGGTTGGGGACTTCAATGTCCACCACCCGCTTTGGGGAACTCCACATCCTTGTCCGCGTGGCTCACTATTGATGGACGTCTTCCACCAAGCGGATCTAGTTTGCCTCAACACTGGGGACCCTACTTTTTTGTCTGCCTCCACGACAAATTTCTCTCATTTGGACCTTTCGGTCGGTACTGTTCCGCTAGCTCGGCGCTTCGAATGGACCGCTCTTGCTGATACACACTCGAGTGACTACTTTCCATGTGTCCGTCGATTGCAGCCACACTTGCCATATGTGCGCCCGAGACGCTGGAAGTTTGCCCAAGACGATTGGACACTTTTTTCGTCTCTAGCGACATTCGATGACCGTCACTTTCCTAGCGTCGACGATGAGGTCACTCATATTACAGACGTTATTCTTACAGCTGCGGAACGTTCAATACCTCGCACCTCCGAATTGCCCCAGCGCCCCACAGTTCCTTGGTGGAACGAGGCATGCCGTGACGCAATACGTGAGAACGACGTGCTCTTCGCGTTTTCCGCCACCATCCTACTTTGGCCAACTGTATCCGCTATAAGCAGTTCCGTGCGCGATACCGTCGCGTCATCCGCGATAGCAAGAAGGCAATCTGGGACTTCTTTACTAGCTCCTTTAACACCTTCACTCCCTCCTCGGAAGGTTGGAGTCGGATTCGGCGGTTATCTGGAGTGCCTAGTTTCTCCCCGGTCTCTGGGCTCACTGTCGCGCATGATAAATTAGTGGACCCCGTCGCAACTTCTAACTCATTGGGTCAACACTTTGCTGAGATTTCGAGCTCTTCAAATTACCCGCCAGCGTTTCTCCCGAAGAAACATGCAGCGGAAGTGCAGCCTCTTGCCTTCTCCTCTGAAAATCGCGAAAGCTATAATACTGTTTTCTCCATGCGGGAACTCCAATATGCACTCTCTTCTTCTCGCTCCTCCGCCCCAGGACCGGATGGTATCCACATCCAAATGTTGCTGCATTTATCATACCATAGTCTGCGTTACCTTCTTCGCCTGTATAATCGAATTTGGACCGACAGTACTTTTCCCAGACGATGGCGGGAAGCTATCGTCGTTCCTGTTCCGAAACCTGGAAAGGACAAACATCTCCCCTATAGCTATCGTCGCATTTCTCTCACGAGTAGTGTATGTAAGGTTTTGGAGCGTATGGTGAATTGCCATTTAGCTTGGTGGCTGGAATCCCGCAGTCTTTTAACACCTGCCCAATGTGGTTTCCGAAAGCATCGTTCTGCAGTTGACCATCTTGTCACTCTCTCCACTTATATCATGAACAATTTTCTCCGGAAACGCCAAACAGTATCAATATTTTTTGATCTGGAGAGAGCATACGATACCTGTTGGAGGACAGGCATCCTCCGCACACTGTTCTCTTGGGACTTTCGAGGTCGGCTGCCCCTTTTTCTTCGCGAATTTATGTCAGAGCGCACGTTTAGAGTGCGGGTGAACACTACTCTCTCCCATACCTTCTCCCAAGAAAACGAGGTACCCCAGGGCTCCGTGCTAAGAGTTGTACTGTATGCGATTGTCATAAATCCATTTATGGATTGTCTCCTTCCTGATGTCTCGGGCTTCCGCTTTGTGGACGATTTTGTGATCTACTACAGCTCTCAACGGACCAGCCTTCTTGAACGACGTCTTCAAGGATGTCTCGATCGCCTCCACTCTTGGAGCATCGAAACAGGCTTCCGCTTTTCTCCCAGTAGGACCGTTTGTGTTAATTTTTGGCGTCGTACGGAGTTTTTTCCACCTTTCTTTCGTCTAGGACATGTCAACCTTCCGTTTTCGGACGTCGCTAAATTCTTGGGTCTTATGTTTGACAGAAAACTGTGCTGGTCCTCCCACGTTTCCTATCTTTCGGCTCGCTGTCTGCGATCCCTCAACAACCTCCGTGTCCTGAATGATACCTCCTGGGGAGCGGACCGAGTAGTCCTTCTCCGCTTCTATCGCGCCTTAGTGCGTTCGAAATTGGACTATGGAAGCATAGTTTACTCCTCCGCTCGGACGTCTGTTCTTCGGCGTCTCGACTCTATCCACCACCGTGGATTACGTTTAGTGTCTGGAGCTTTTTACACCAGCCCTGTGGAAAGCATTTATGCTGAGACTGCTGCATTTCCGCTGTCCAATCGGCGAGCTGTCCTGAGTCGTTATGCTAGCCATCTGTCTTCCATGCCTGCTCATCCGGCCCATGACATTTTTTTCGAAGCCGCCTTGGATTTAGGGTATGCTGGTCGCCCTTCCTCCCTTCTACCACCGGGAGTCCGCGTCCGGCAACTGCTCCATTCTTTTTTCTTCCGCTTTCCTAAAACTTTCTTGACAACTTGGGGTACATCACCGCCTTGGCTCTGTCCCTGGACTTGCCTGCTCCGTGACCTTTGTCAGTTTCCCAAGGATGGTACCCCTTCACTTGTTTATCGTCGGGCATTTGCTGCTCTATGCGCACAAATGACAGATGCCACATTTATTTACACTGATGGCTCAAAAACATCGTTTGGCGTTGGGAGTGCCTATATTGTTGGCGACACCCCACATCGATTTCGGCTTCCCGATCAGTGTTCGGTTTATACTGCTTAGCTTTATGCTGTTCTCCAGGCTGTCCAAAACATCCGTCGCCATCAGCAGATACAGTATGTTATCTGTTCAGATTCTCTCAGCTCTCTCCTCAGTCTCCATGCTCTCTACCCTGTCCACCCTCTGGTCCACTTGCTCCACTTGGGGGGCGTCTCTGTAGCGTTCCTCTGGATCCCAGGACACGTTGGTATCTGTGGAAATGAGGCGACCGATATAGCGGCCAAGGCTGCAGTCTCTCTTCTTCAGCCAGCTATTCGCATGATTCCCTTCGCCGATCTACGGAGTGTTTTATGTCGTCGTGTTGCTCTTTTATGGCACGCACATTGGTCGACACTTCCCAATAATAAATTGCGGGACGTGAAAGCTCTTCCCTGTGCTTGGACCTCTTCCTCCCGAACGCGTCGTCAGGAGGAGGTAATTTTAACTAGACTCCAGATAGGGCACTGTCTTTTTAGCCATCGACATCTTTTAAGTGGCGATCCTCCCCCACTCTGTCCCTACTGCTCTCAGCTGTGGACGGTAAGACACCTTTTACTTGAGTGCCCCTATTTTACTCTGTTACGCGCCCGTCTACAGCTGTCGCCTGATATATCTTCCATTTTAGCAGATGACACGCGCTCAGCCGACAACGTTCTCGAGTTTATTAGTGCCAGTGAGATGACGTCAGTCATCTGAAGCTCTTTTTGGGGACAACCAACCCTTTTCTATAGTGTTTTTTAAGCTTTCCTTCTGTTTTTAGTTTCTACAATTTTTTGAGTTTCGTTCCCATTGCTGCTGGTTTCCAGTTTGGTTTTTTTACGTTTTCCTTAGAGACCGGGCGCTAATGACCGTAGCAGTTTTGCGCCCTAAAACCATAACAACAAAAAAACAAAAACACTCTCATGGCCGTTGTCTGGTTTCTTGATCTTGGAACCGCGACTAATAGATCAATTAGCTCCTCAGTTGGCTCACGAGGCTGAGTGTACCCCGCACCCGTCCTCCAATTAAGCAAAAGTCCCTGGAAATACTGGGAATTGAACCAGGGTTCCCCGTATACCAGTGAGCAGCGTTGACCACTCAGCTACGGAGGCGCAAAATTGGGGTTACAAACCGGAAGTTTAGATTCAGCCCGTGGTGGTGGTGGTGGTTAGTGTTTAACGTCCCGTCGACAACGAGGTCATTAGAGACGGAGCGCAAGCTCGGGTTAGGGAAGGAGTGGGAAGGAAATCGGCCGTGCCCTTTCAAAGGAACCATCCCGGCATTTGCCTGAAACGATTTAGGAAAATCACGGAAAACCTAAATCAGGATGGCCGGAGACGGGATTGAACCGTCGTCCTCCCGAATGCGAGTCCAGTGTGCTAACCACTGCGCCACCTCGCTCGGTATTCAGCCCGTATATTTGTTGTTCGTCTAGACGGCACGTAAGCAGTAAATGGTAACCATATTCAGTATCAGTAAAACATATTCGTATCAGCTGATATAACGTTTTTGTCTGTTCGTATTATTTTCCAACGATGAGGACGTTCACGCAGCTGTTACGAAATGGTTCCGTGACCAAGCAGCGGATGTCTGCCTTCGGGGAACTGAAGGATTGTTGCTACATTCCGACAGTTGTTTATCAAGACTTGGTGATTATACTGAAAACTAGTGCCATGTATCTGCGTCACTCCTAAGTGTAGAGTTTGATTCAGTGTAAGCTACTTACATTGCAATAATAATGTGTAACTTACTTTTTGAAATTCTCTCTTACAGCTGAGTCGCAGTGCTATTGTGTGGGAGACGCAGTACATACCCCGTAAGCCACGTTGCAGAGCATTAAGGAGGGTACTTCGCACCAATATCAGCGCATTGCTGTCCGTACTCCAACTGCTTATGGAGCGAAGGAAAAACAGACTTCCATACGTTTCTGTGCGCACCCTGATCTCTTGTTTTCAGGATCACTATGCGAAGTACACAATAGAGGCAGTGTTCTTCGAACCATTTCCTTTAATTTATCGCCATTTTTCTAGAGATTCCCATTTAAGCTCCCTGAGCAGTTCTGTTAGACTTAAGTAGACCACCCTAGCAAGCGTCTCTTGATATATTCAGAGTCTGCTGTCAGGATTAAATGATTAGGCACGGTAACCAATTAATGCGGCAGTATTCTAAAACTGTTGCACTATCGTCTAGCATCGGTTCCTTCAAAGACACACCACACGTTTTCAGAACTTTATTCTTCTACCATAATGATGCTTTCATGTGTTCACTTCATTTCATATTGATTCATAGTAATAGCCCTTCATATTTAAGCTACATAGAAGTTACCACTGAACACGTAGTCTGTTACAGTTGTGGTATTTCTCTTTTTTCATTGGAATCATATTGCAATTATCCATATAAAAATCGATACTTATACAGATCGTAGTATTAAAAAAGCTACTGACCGTATCTTATAAAACGAATATACAGGGTGTCCATAATTAAAGTTCCAATTTTAAAATGCTGTAGAAAGAGAGAAAGAGAACCACCGGTCACAATAACATAAAACTTGAACAGCATATTATTGACGCAGCGGGAAACGTCGTGGGAAACAAAATTATCGGAAATTTTACCAATAGATGGCACTGTTAGCGTCTTAACCTTAATGGGGTTGGGTACAAATGACAGATGAATCGCAATACGACGAGTTTGAGTTGCACATTACACTGTTCGTACTGTTCAATGTGTAGAGTGTACAAATTCGGCAGTCAACAGTTGTGGCACTATTAATTAGGTAACCCCATTCACATCGGATGGGAAAACTCGGTTTTTAACTGTCCTGAGGCCAAACACCGCATAAAAAGCGAAATAACATCGGTATCTAATTGTCCTGAGAATGGCGCAGGACATGTTCAATAAGCTGCCCACCGTTTTCTGCCACAAGTTGAAATATAGAAACAGCATATCCCACAACAAATCGGAGTGGCCTCGTTCAGAATGCGACGCGCATTTGATGTCTCCAATTCAGGTACGTTGGTAATTGTAGCACTGATAATTGTATTGTATTGTATGTTAGTCCGCAGCTCGTGGTCGTGCGGTAGCGTTCTCGCTTCCCGCGCCCGGGTTCCCGGGTTCGATTCCTGGCTGGGTCGGGGATTTTCTCTGCCTCGTGAAGACTGGGTGTCGTGTGCTGTCCTTAGGTTAGTTAGGTTTAAGTAGTTCTAAGTTATAGGGGACTGATGACCATAGATGTTAAGTCCCATACTGCTCAGAGCCATTTTATTGTATGTTAACCGGGGACCTGGAAACGACGGAGAGGCTCCGTCCCCGCAGCAGCTGCAGTGGTCCACAACCTCACGACGACTACCGCAGTCCACTTCACCTCCCCGCCGCCCCGCACCGAACCCGGGTTATTGTGCGGTTCGGCCCCCGGTGGACCCACCAGGGAACGTCTCACACCAGACGAGTGTAACCCCTATGTTTACGTGGTAGAGTAATGGTAGTGTACGCGTATGTGGAGAACTTGTTTCCTCAGCAATCGCCGACATAGTGTAGCTGAGACGGAGTAAGGGGAACCAGCCGCAATTTGCCGAAGCAGATGGAAAACAGCCTAAAAACCATCCACAGACTGGCCGGCTCACCGGACCTCGACACAAATCCGCCGGGGACCAGGCGCTCCTTCCCTCCCGGAAAGCCGTGCGTTAGACCGCATGGCCAACCGGGCGGGCAGCACTGAGCACACCTTTCAGATAACCCCACAGCCAGGCTGTAGTGAAATGACGACTGATAATTCTAGCATTTCCGAAACGCCTCTGCAGCTGCCGCTGCCACTGTATGTAAAATATGCGGTTGGGGTGCCAGTTTGCATAAGAATGATCCTACGTGCACATCCACGCTGTTGGACGGTTGGAATGACGTTATTGCGCAAAAGACTCTCATAGCTTTTACCAGTGACGGTACAGGTAACAGGGCCCGCAGAACTCATCTTCTCGAAAAAAACAGGTCCTAACGATAAACGATGCCGTCAACCCACACCAGTCACCTCAGCAGACTGAAGTGGTACCGCTGATATCTATGCAAATTTGTCGTCAACCATATTCTACGGTTCTGCATATTGACATGTCCGTGGAGATGGAAATAGGTTCGTCCATCCACAGAATGTTCCATGGGCATTCATCAAATGGTTCAAATGGCTTAACATCTGAGGTCACCAGTCCCCTACAATTTAGAACTACTTACACCTAACTAACCTAAGGACATCACACACATCCATGTCCTGCGACTGTAGCAGCCGCGTAGTTCCAGACCGAAGCGCCTAGAGCCGCTCGGCCACAGCGGCCGGCAGGCATTCATCGTCCACGCCAATGCGAGCAAGAAATTCCAGAGCGAACGTTTGTCTTTTTGGCTGGTCATCAGGAAGCAACTCCTTAATATTGGGAATTTTGTATCCAAAGTTCTTTTAATTTCCCATGAACTGCATGTTTCTAAGCCACCGCTCGACATGTCCTGCAATTCTGTGGCCCCATATTCGACAGACGTCGTATCGACTGGTTTCCCCCGTCTGCCACACTGCACTTCAAAACAACTTTTATAATTTTGTTACAATTTTCTTCAGACCCTTAGCAGACATCGGATCGATGCCTTTTTTGATGCCCTTGAGCGTCCGAAACTTCTGCAGGGCTACTGGCGCACAGTCACCGTCCTTTTAAAAGAACTTCACCAGCAGCCAGCAGTCCTTCGTGAAGAAAGTCATGTTCGGCGTCTCGGACGCAAACGGCTACACGGGCCTTGTGCCGCGCGTTAGCATATTGTGATGCTTACAGCGTCATCTATTAGTCAAATTTCCGTTTTTTCTTTTGTTTCATGGCATCACCCCCCTCCTCCCCCTCCCGCCGTGTCAATAACATACTGTTCAAATTTGACGTCATTCTGAGCAATGGCTCTCCTTCTACAACGTTTTGGAACAGGAACTGCACTATTGGCCATTAAAATTGCTACACCAGGAAGAAATGCAGATTGTAACGGAACTGAAATGATGGTGGGCTGACAGTAATTTGGAGCCCGCGCGTCGGAAACGGGCGCGCTTGTGTGAGACTGCCAGGGAGTGCACCCTGATGCCATCTATTGGCGAAACTGGGAATTAGCGCTACCTGTCAAATAATGCACTAAGCTCTCAGAGTTAAATGTATTCTTTTTCTTGGTAATTATAAGTTATTACTGTATAATTTAATGTTGTAAAGCGCTAGTAGTAAATCATTATGACTGGTATGAACTCCAGGGTAATAAATATAAATATTCTTAAATACTAAATGATTTCGGTAAAAAGGTGGTAGGGGAACGCCCCCTCTCTTGGTGATACGAGTGGAGCTAGGGGTAGCTGGAGACACAGGGACTGAACAATGGAATGGCCTGGGGAGTGTTGACGTGATCGGACGTGCGTAACTGTGCTCACGCAAAAGTGATTGTGCAACAGAGAAGAGGCGAATATCGTCGCTGTTTTTGGAGTAAAACGCGACGAATGGTTGTTAAAGCCGCCTCTATGCCACTGGGGCTGATTGTAAGAGTTCCTGCGCCCAGATTTTACGGCGGATGTGCAGTAGCTTATACGAGTGCTACAGCTCGTAGTTCCAGCCGCCATTAAGGGCATGAGGCGTGAAGAGCTGCGTTAGCCACATGCATCTCACCACCAGCACCGATACGTCTACCCAAGGCAAGACTGATTGCAATTGTTAAGTCGAACTTTGTATACATGTAAAAGGAGAATACCAGTTTTCTTTTATGCAAGTGCAGAGGACAGAATATAGTAATGAGTAAAATTACGACACATGTTGTTCATTGTAAAGTGTAGTAACCTCAAACATAGTATAGTGAAATCAGACTGAGACCACCATCGCCTCTTTCATTTACAATTCTTTTGGTTGTAGAATACTTTAGCGTATAAGAATGTTGAAAAGAGCAATGGTCACACCAGAATGAGTCGCCTATTTATAGTTACTTAAATTTTTCTGAGTAACCTTTCAAGTAAAGTCACTTAACTAATTCTGTATCAATTGTCCAAAGAGTAATATCCAAATTCATTAAATAAGTTGAAGGATAGAATTTTGCTAACCCAAGTTGCATAAACTGTCTTGGTAGTAATTACCAAGCCAACTCACAGAAATTGAGAGAGTATTTGCTTTGTAGAATCATCTAGAATGATCAGAAATAGTAATATTCAGAATTAAGTTTAAATTCAACTCAAGCCATTTCACTTTGAAACGAGCCCAAAATTGATTTATTCTTTTGCTCCTTCAGAGCTGCCGACCGAAGTTATAAGTATTTTCAGGAGGATTCGACGGTAAGTCTGCTGCTCTCGTCGTCCTGATAGGATTATCCACTGCTGCTAGCAGTGGTGATTGGATACATAAGCTCACTACCAAGTTAAGTGGGTCAGGTAGGCAGTGTTACCGTGTGAACTGTAGGGCACTGTAGGCCGTCGATCGAACCCGTTCAATCATCACAGCTCTTAGGGAAATAGTCCGGTTAGGAGTGTACTAATCATTAGGTAAATACTGACGAGTAACGGTCAAAAATGTATACGCAAGTGAATTTAGCAAAGTCCACGTAACACCTAGTTAATGTGGTGCAATGGCGAGGGTAGGTGTGGAGTAAAAGTGAGCTGAGCTTGTGGCAGCTGTGCTGTATTCAAATATTAACAACGTGAATTCACTACTGCCTCTTACCATTAGGACTGAGCTATTTACAGTTAAAATACGTAGCAGTAAGCGCAAAGGCGTGACAGCTACAAGTCCATATTGGTTTTATACATACGGAATTAGGAAGCGGATCATTCCGTCAGTGGAGGGGGTTAAAACAACCGAGTCAGTTGAGAACATATCCCATTTACTGATGGAAAGATTCGGCGGTTCGGTCGCAAGATGATAAACGGGTATTCATTGGACAAATATATTATACTAGAACTGACATGTGATTACATTTTCACGCAATTTGGGTGCATAGATCCTGAGAAATCAGTACCCAGAACAACCACCTCTGGCTGTAATAACGGCCTTGATACGCCTGGGCATTGAGTCAAACAGAGCTTGGATGGCGTGTACAGGTACAGCTGTCCATACAGCTTCAACACGATACCACAGTTCATCAAGAGTAGTGACTGGCGTATTGCGACGAGCCGGTTGCTCGGCCACCACTGACCATAAGTTTTCAGTTGGTGAGAGTTCGGGAGAATGTACTGGCCAGGGCAGCAGTCGAACAATTCCTGTGTCCAGAAAGGCCCGTACATGACCTGCAAGATGCGGTCGTGCATTATCCTTTTGAAATGTAGGGTTTCACAGGGATCGAATGAAGGGTAGAGTCACGGCCGTAACACATCTGAAATGAAACGTCCGCTGTTCAAAGTGCCGTCAATGCGAACAAGAGGTGACCGAGACGTGTAACCAATGGCACCCCATACCATCACGCCGGCTGATACGCCAGTATGGCGATGACGATTACACGCTTCCAATGTGCGTTCACCGCAATGTCGCCAAACACGGATGCGACCACCATGATGCTGTAAACAGAACCAGGATTCATCCGAAAAAATGACGTTTCGCCATTCGTGCAGCCAGGTTCGTCGTCGAGTACACCATCGCAGGCGCTCCTGTCTGTGATGCAGCGTCAAGGGTAACCGCAGGCATCTGTTGACTCAGGGATCGAGACGTGGCTGCACGATCCGTTACAGCCGTGCGGATAAGATGCCTGTCATCTCGACTGCTAGTGATACGAGGCCGTTGGGATCCAGCACGGCGTTTCGTATTACCCTCCTGAACCCACCGATTCCTTATTCTGCTAACAGTCATTAGATCTCGACCAACGCGAGCAACAATGTCGCGATACGATATACCGCAATCGCGATAGGCTACAATCCGACCTTTATCAAAGTCGGAAACCCGATGGTACGCTTTTCTCCTCCTTACACGAGGCATCACAACAACGTTTCACGAGTCAACGCCGGTTAACTGCTGTTTGTGTATGAGAAATCGGTTGGAAACTTTCCTCATGTCCTCATGCCACAGGTGGCAACCTTGTGTGGATGCTCTGATAAGCTAATCATTTGCATATCACAGCATCTTCTTCCTGTCGGTTAAATTTCGCGTCTGTAGAACCTCATCTTCGTGGTGTAGCAGTTTTAATTGCCAGTAGTGTAAAATTATGGACACCCTGTATTCCGTGAGAAAGCTTGTGGTACTACTATACATTCTCGAGATGCACCAGACGTAACTGCTATTTTCAAAATATCGTATAGAAAAAATAGCACCTGATATCTCCCGAAGCCGGGCTTTTCCTCCAGGACCGTAGTAACGTTCACTTTTACAATATGCTCTGTTATCTTGCGTCAGATTGATGCTAGAAAAATTGATGCTTGGTCTGTGATTTGTGTATCAGGCCCTGTAGCCTCCATATAGACAAAAGTAACTTGTGTCCATGCGTGTCCGTGCGTGAGTTACACGCCTGGACTTTCCGTCTGTTGACTGAGACGGTGATCGTGCACGCGACTAACGACGGCAGCACTTGCTGCGGTGCACCGGTCATAACTCATCGCTGTGGTTCTGCGGACGTCGCGGGGCTCGGCCGGTGTTTACCGGGGCTAACGAGGCTACAGCCGAGCAGCGAGGCGCCACCGCTAACGAGGCGGCCACCAATCGCAGCGCATCTCCGCTACTGCTTACTAGCGATCAGAAACGGCGTCCGTATACTCGCCTTAAGGGGCTCCGGAACGCCCTATACTTGCAATGTTAAAATAACGCTTATAAATTACATCTTTCCTCACAAAGTATTTGAGGTAGGAAGTTGAACTTTTTACAGATTATTTATTGGAATAAGGGCTACAACTTAGCACAGGGATTTTACAAACTTTTAGTTCAGTTATTAAAGATGATTTTTTTTCAATTGTAATGAAAATTCACAACATTTTTTTGCAATTTTTTATTTATATATTCAAAAATATACAGTTTTTTGGAAAAAGGCTATGTTAAATTATGCAGAAGGTACTGTGTAACATTTACTGAAAGTTTGAAACAAATATGTTTGGAAGATCCTTAGAAAACGTGTAATTAGTATGAGAAAATAAAAGTTTTGGGAATCGAGCGACAAAGATTGGATTAACTTTTTAGTGCATTCCAGGTCCATAGGATGGATTATCTTCATCCTCTGCAAACTCCTCCTCCAGCTTCCTCTTGTTCCTCCTCCTGTTTACTCTTGCCTGTATTTCTAGACTCTTTGCAGGCCTATCTGCAGCCCGGCGTTCCTTGTCTAAAGCAAGCATCGCTCGTACCATGTTAGAACCTATCTTCATTCCCATATTTCTAAATACCTTGCACCTTACAATGTTGCCATCATTGAAAATCGCAACAGCACCATACACACCAAAGTGAAGTGTTTCTATTCCAACAAATACAGTCTTGGGGATTCTCGACCATATAACACTATTTACACTTTCATTGGGGTTTTGAGTTTTTCCGTGAATACACTTTTTCAACAGTTCAGGTGCTGCTAAGTCTCTGAAAATAGGTTAGCCACAACACATACTTTATCTCACATCACTAAAATGTACCAGATGAACACGGACGTTAATAATAACACCATTTGACAGCAGTTTAACAGCGCCACAGTGGGTCACGCCCATGTAGAACACATTTCAAAAAAAATTTAAAAATAGTTGTAGTCTTCGGAATTGAATAAATTATATATGTATTAAAAGGTAATAGTCTGCAGATTCAGAAAACGCAGAAAAGTAAAAATTGAACTTTTCATGATTTTGAGCCTTTCCGGAGCCCCTTAAACTCGACAGAGTCATGTGACGTCATTCCCGAACTCGCGGGGTCCATGTATCAGCAGACTCGACTCGTGAGGAACCGCCGCAGTCCACTCGTCACCTGAGTCTGTTGTAGGCCACAAGTGGACTCGACTCGCTCAGAAAACAGAGCGAGTGCACGAGTTCGCGTGTATAACCAAGGATTCGCGGGATTTCGCCACATACGCAATCGTTTCAAAAGATATTTCCGGCATTAAACTGTAAATTACAATTCATTTATTTTACACAATCATGATTTCGGCTTAATAGCCGTTCTCAAGTGCAAGTTGAAATATCAGAAAATGTCTGACCTGCCTAAATTACAAAAGAGAGTTACAGATCAATATAATTACTGATCGGTTAGCAGTGAATATTGTTCTGTTAATACATACATTTATGCAGATAAAACGTTTTCAAAAACGGATACAAATTTATCTCAGTATTTAGTGTATATTCAGAGTATATATGACATATATGTTGACATGTATATACTTTCAAGATGTTACCGGCTTTGTAACGATAGTACCAGAAAACTTGACAAGCGGACAAAGTCCCGTCTCTAAACTGTGATTAATTATTAAAATAAATTATAGAAATAAAGCTGTTGCCCATAAGCTCAAGTTGCCGTGATCAGATGATTATAGAAAATGCGCGCTTTTTTTAGAAGGGACATAACAGTGACGTTGCTTTGTGCATAGTTTTCGTTTGACGTAGTACATGTTTTCTCAAGGTTGAAGTGGAATAAACAAGAATACAGTCATTTTCTTTGCACTGGACGACATTTGCATGTTTTTCGCCTGAAGCGTGGACTGTAGCGTGAAACTTATTCCAGATGTCACTTATTCTGTAACGGGACACGTCACTCATTCAGTAACGGGACGCATTTGCAGTTCCAGGCGGGATAGCCGGTCGGTCTATGGCGCCTTGTCACAGTCCGCGCGGCTCCCTCCGTCAGCGGTTCGAGTCCTCTATCGGGCATGGATGTGTGTGTGTGTGTGTGTGTGTGTGTGTGTGTGTGTGTGTGTGTGTGCTGTCTTTAGCGTAAGTTATTTTAAGTTAGACTAAACAGTGTGTAAGCTTAGGGACCGATGACCTAATCAGTTTGGTCCCATAAGATCTTACCACAAATTTCCAATTTTCCTGCATTTGCAGTTGCGTACTTTGCATCAATTAATTTTCGACTTACGTCTTCCACAGCGGCACAAAACATAGTATTTTGCAGGGAGCACATTGTGCTCATGTGGGAGCGATCTAGATGCTTGTAAAACAATAAACTGGAAGCGAAGATCGCAGGAATTCTTTTTATTCCATGATTACCGGCTTCGGCGACGCTAAAGCCACCATCATCAGATCTAGGGAGGACAGAAAATACTATAAAAGTGGGCTTGGATTCCACTTACATAACATGTATACATATAAATTTAGTTACATACCTCAGGACACATACAGGTTACAACATCAATGCAAACAATGGTAATATAAATAGTTGCATATAACACACAGGCCTTACACAATTGTCGTAAGTAGCACATAGGCGTTCAATAGAGATGACATTATAAATTTTAAGTGTCTCCATCACATACAGGCGCAAGCTAGGTAATACCGCAACTGCGGCTCTGCTCTTACGCTACAGGCCGCGTCGCGAGATGGCGCTAGCAGAAGAGGCGCCAATGAATGTCACAGCTCGCGTCATAACAGGCTCTGCGTGTGTGGTAACACTTACTTCATTAGAGCTTGTACATAATTGTTGTTGTTGTGGTCTTCAGTCCTGAGACTGGTTTGATGCAGCCCTCCATGCTACTCTATCCTGTGCAAGCTTCTTCATCTCCCAGTACTTACTGCAACCTACAAGCTTCTGAATCTGCTTAGTGTATTCATCTCTTGGTCTCCCTCTATGATTTTTATCCTCCACGCTGCCCTCCAATGCTAAATTTGTGATCCCTTGATGCCCCAGAACATGTCCTACCAACCGGTCCCTTCTTCTTGTCAAGTAGTGCCACAAACTCCTCTTCTCCCCAATTACGTATATTCAATTTCTCCTCATTAGTTATGTGAACTACCCATCTAATCTTCAGCATTCATCTGTAGCACCACATTTCTAAAGCTTCTGTTCTCTTCTTGTCCAAGCTATTTATCGTTCATGTTTCACTTCCATACGAGGCTACTGTAGAGATTGCTATATCACGTAAACATATACAAAACTTATGAAAGCTGCAGACCTACACAATTGCACATCTGCCTGGTCACATATACGACATATCAAAATGAAAATGCAAATTTCATGAGAACTGTGGAATTACTACATTCACTTAGGTTTCCCACGTTTGTTTCCACAGTCCTTTGAATTTGTTTGTAGGATGATCTTATTTTCGCTCGTTCTGTTTATTTGCCGAGGATGATGTTTCTCTGGACAATTTTGACTATAGAGGAGACAATTGTTGACATACATACATAAGTATCCCTCCTAACATATGACTATCACTACCGCGGTAAACGTGATGGAAGGTTTAATCCCAGTAAAACAAGCACAATGCACTCTGTACATATTACTTTAATTTAAAAATATACTGAACATCTTTTTCACAGTTGTTTGGTCTCAACTAAAAATTTATGAAAGATCCATCTCTATCTTTTTCGCACTTTGTGTATCTCTACCTGTGTGTGTGTGTGTGTGTGTGTGTGCGCGTGTGTGTGTTGCGCGCGAGAGGAAAGTTCAATACCCTCAAGGACAGTGTTCAGTGGCACCTGTGCATGCTGAATGGTTTTAGTGTTAGTGATTGACTTGTCATGGTCATCGGCGATCAGATGGCGTTTAAGAGGCTGTCTGTGCACCCTCTATTTTGACTCTGCAAGCAATAAATGTATTCAGTGTGAAAACTATGTTGTTTCTAAATTCAGTGTGACCTCTGAGTACTTACAAATATAGTAACGTAACCGGTCCACGGTTCCAAGGTTGTCAGATCTGGTAGTGACATGTGGACATTGACATGCTACAACGGAGTTCGTACTGTTGACTACATAATACAGAGGTGATAAGTCATGGGATAACTCCTAATATCGTCGGCCGAGGTGGCCGAGAGGTTCTGGGGGCTACAGTCTGGAAACGCGCGACCGCTGCGGCCGCAGGTTCGAATCCTGCCTCGGGCATGGATGTGTGTGATGCCCTTAGGTTAGTTAGGTTTAAGTAGTTCTATGTTCTAGGGGACTGATGACCTCAGAAGTTAAGTCCCATAGTGCTCAGAGCCATTTTTTTAACTCCTAATACCATGTCGAACCTCCTTTTGCGCTGCGTAGTGCAGCACCTCGACGTGAAACGAACTAAAACAATTCATCGGAAGTCCCCTGCAGATATATTGAGCCATGTAGCCGTTCATAATTGTAAAAGTGTTGTCGGTGCAGGATTTCTGCACGAACTGACCTCACGATAGGTCTCATAAATGTTCGATGACATTCATGACGGGCGATCTGTGTTGCCAAATAATTAGCTCGAATTGCCCAGAATGTTTTTCAAAACCAGTGACGAACAATTGTGACCCGGTGACATAGCGCATTGTCACCCATAAAAAATTCCATCGCTGTCTGGGAATATGAAGTCAATGAAAGTCTGCAAATGGTCTCCAAGTAGCCCCCACAACCATTTCCCGTCAATGATTGGTTCAGTCAGATCAGAGAACCCCGTCCATTCCATGTAAAAACAGCTACCACCAGCTTGCACAATACCTTGTTGACAACTTGGATACATTGCCTTCGTGGGATCGGCTCCACACTCGATACCTACCATCGGCTCTTACCAACTGAAATCGGGAGTCATGTGTCCAAGCCATGGTTTTACAGTCTTCTAGCGTCCAAGTGATATGGTCACGAGCCCAGGAGAGGCACTGCAGCGTTAGAGTTGCTGTTAGCAAAGTGATTCGCGCCGCTCGTCTGCTGCCATAACACATTAACGCCAAATTTCGCTGCACTGTCTTAACGGATACGTTTGTCGTACGTCCCACGTTGATTTCTGCGGTTATATCACGCAGTGCTGCTTGTCTGTTAACACTGACAACTCTACACAAACCCCACTGCTCTTGGTCGCTAAGTGAAGGCCGACGGTCACTGCGTTGTATTTGGTGAGAAGTAATACCCGAAATTTGGTATTCTCAGCACACTCTTGAGAGCGTGAATCTCGGAATATAGAATTCCTTAAATATTTGCGAAATGGAATGTCCATACGTCTTGCTCCAACTAACCATTTTGACTTTAAAGTCTGTTAATTCCCATAGTGCGGTCCTAATTACGTCGGAAACCGTTTCACATGAATCACCTGAGCCGTGCATGGCCCGCCGGCCCACCATTTGGTATTTTACACCCTGTTTTAACGAATTTTCATCTCACCACTTTGATTTAAATTACTCGCGTTACTGAGTTGCTGTTTTGCCTGGCCGTCATCGGCGCTAGTAGCGCGTATCGATATATCCCCTCTGATAGGGTCTTGGCTCGGCTGCTATTACTTGCCGGTTGTCATCTGTCGTGGAGCCAGTCGGAACGTGCGAGGAGGAGTGTTCACGGCGGCAGTTCGGGTCGTGAGTTGGGCCCTGGCAGTCATTCGGGGGGGAGGGGGGGGGGGGCTGGACGATGGTTCAATCCCGTCTCCAGCCATCCTGATTTAGGTTTTCCGTGATTTCCCTAAATCGTTTCAGGCAAATGCTGGGATGGTTCCTTTGAAAGGGCACGGCCGATTTCCATCCCAATCATTCCCTAACCCGAGCTTGCGCTCCGTCTCTAATGACCTCGTTGTCGACGGGACGTTAAACACTAACCACCACCACCACCCTGGCAGTGAGGCAGTCTGCTGCACAGACCGGGCCAGCCAGTCGCCGGCTTGCAGCAGCAGTGAGCCCTGCGTGGACATTGCCTGCCCCACCGTTGCCGCCACGCATCACTTTTGGTGGATTGTTGGTCGGTCGGTTGGTCAGAGGACATCACCGTGCGGCGTACTCGACTGGGCCGCTGGCGGTCTCTGCGCAGTGACGGAGGCTGTCTCGAGCTGTCCGATCGGTATGAGCATCGTCGCTCGCCGACCCAGGACGTGAAGGTTGAGTGATGTTGAGCATTGCGTTGTTGGTTCCGGGGTTTCTGTTGTGGAGGTTTTCCTGTGAGCAACAACGAGTGAAGTGTTCGAGATAGCCGCCGTCAGGTGGAACTGATCAAATTAATTTACCCATAGTCAAGTGCACCAGTGGAATTTTCTGCCTTGTGGCCGTTAGTGTTCTGATTATCTGCCCTGGCCGCTAACGTAAATTAAGGCAATGTTCATTTTGGGTGAAGTTAAACGTATTATCTTGTTTCGTAGTTAAGTGAACCAGTGGAATTTTCTACCTTGTGGCCGTTAGTGTTCTGGTTACCTGCCCTGGCCGCTAACGTAGTTTGTAGGCAGTGTCTTTTCCTCACCTTTTGTGCTGCCCAACATGGTGTGTAGTTTTGGCAGCTCAGTTCACATACGCGTTTGTTTGGGGATAGTGATACTTGTAATTTTTTTTTTGGGGGGGGGGGGGGCTTGAATTCTCGTGTACTCCGTCGTGGCAAGCAAGCGGTTGGTCGGTCGGTCCGTCACTGTCCCTTGGTTGGGTTCGCACGATTTAAGTGTAGTTGGACTCATCACCTGTCTCGCCTAAGTGAACGAGGGCAGACCGATCCACTGGAGACTCCTGAGTGCCGTTCTCTTAATTATCCTTTTGGCAGTGCTAATGTAATTATAATTTAACTTTATTTTATATTTTTAATTTGGCAAGGTTAGTTGTGGGCCTCCAGCCCTAGAAACATGTTCTCAGAGTTTCCTTCAAGTCCACACATTATCGCCTTCCGCTCTTGAAAGGTTATTATAACTTTCTTCCGCCTTTGGTGTTGCAAAAGAAAATTTTTAAACTTAATGTATTGTTTTACCGATTGTTGGAATATATATTTCCTTAATTTGCTGACTTTAACCTTGCGGCCTTCAGCCATCTTAATGCGTTTGTTTATCTACTTCTATGCACCTTGTGGGCCATCATCTCTGTTAGCATCTTAAAACCTTGTGGCCTTCTGCCTTCAGTAATCATCATAATATATTTGGAATTTTGAAAATTAATCTGGCGGCCTTCAGCCGCTCCGCATGCTGATCTCATATATGTATACGATTTATCTAATTCGTATATTTAACTGTGTGTCATGTATTTTCAAAAGTGAACTTATTCTAAAGCATCTATTTGGAGGCCTTCAGCCGCGAAGCAAATTTAATTCTTTCTGAGGTGTTCAAATGGTTCAAATGCCTCTGAGCACTATGGGACTTAACATCTGAGGTCATCAGTCCCCTAGAACTTAGATCTACTTAATCCTAACTAACCTAACGACATCACACACATCCATGCCCGAGGCAGGATTCGAACCTGCGACCGTAGCAGTCGCGCGGTTCCGGACTGAAGCACCTAGAACCGCTCAGCCACCGCTGCCAGCTTCAAAGGTGTGTTTGTGAGATAAGTGATAATAAATTACAATTGTGAAACGAATCCGACTGAAACTCCCTTGGCCGTTTCCACATTCCTAATTACCTGTTAGCTCTGCATGATTTACCGGGCGTTTCATCAGTTGAGTGCAAATGAGAGCTCCGCGTATTCGCTACCCTTTATACCTTATGTACGTGATACTACCACCACCACCACCTGTTTATAGGTATATCGCTATCCCGTGACTTAAGTAACTTCAGTGTACTGCAATAACACAAAAATCCGGCACACATCTTAGATTTTTTATTTAAATTAAAAGTAGAAGAATTGTGTGGTGTCACCGCCAGACACCACACTTGCTAGGTGGTAGCTTTAAATCGGCCGCGGTCCATTAGTACATGTCGGACCCGCGTGTCGCCACTGTCAGTGATCGCAGACCGAGCGCCACCACACGGCAGGTCTAGAGAGAGACTTACTAGGACTCGTCCCCAGTTGTACGACGACTTTGCTAGCGACTACACTGACGAAGCCTTTCTCTCATTTGCCGAGAGACAGTTAGAATAGCCTTCAGCTAAGTCCATGGCTACGACCTAGCAAGGCGCCATTAACCATTTCTAGAGAGAGTCTCACTTGTATCATCAAGAATGCTGTATAAAAATGTTGGATTAAAGTTAAGTATTCCAGCAGCTACGTACTTTTATTTATAGCATTCATTACGTGTCCTGTTTCAGACCTAGCGCCACCTGCGTGAATTGACGCGTGCATTTCGGCCTCCTCTTGCAACACAGTGTTGGCTCTTCTGCCAACACTACAAATTGCTTTCCAGGAAAATCGCTAATATTTTCTCACCAGGGAAAAGACAGAGTCGCTAGGAACAAGCTATTGCAACCTGAAGAGATGAGACTGTAATACTATACCACGTGATGGATACCTCACACTGTGAAAAAAATACTTCACGGAACGAGCGGTAAAATGCCACGCAGCGACCCTGGGACGGGAAATACGGCAGGCAGCACGGCGCGCCATCGACCGACGGCGGCGCCACAATGGAGAGTGGCCGCGGCCACAGCTCCGCGGCGTTCGCAGCCTGAATGCGAGCCATCGTCGCTGAAAACGAGGAGCCGGTCCTTCCTCACTGCGCACCTAAAGAGACCGCCTTGCGGATGATGCACCTGGTGAAAGCGACGCGATACTCTGCAGCGGCCACTTGCGTCTGCTGTTCACTCCAGCATCCTTTTTCATTTCACTTTCTTCACCTCTCTACAGTAGTTTTTCACGTCGATACGTCTCCCACCTTTAGAGAAAAGAGAACTACATGTACGAATATCAAGAGCTCAGATGGAAACCCAGTTCTAAGCAAAGAAGGGAAAGCAGAAACGTGGAAGGAGTAATGGAGGGTCTATACAAGGGCGACGTACTTCAGGGCAACATTATGGAAATGGAAGAGGATGTAGAGGAACATGTAATGGGAGATATGATTCTGCGTGAAATTTTTGACAGAGCACTGAAACACCTAAGTCAGAATAAGGCCCCGGGAGTAGACAACATTCCATTACAACTACAGACAGGCGAAATACCCTCAGACTTCAAGAAGAATACAATAATTCCAATCCCAAAGAAAGCAGGTGTTGGCAAATGTGAAAATTACCGAACTTCAGTTTACTAAGTCACGGCTGCAAAATACTAACACGAATTCTTTACAGACGAATGGAAAAACTGGTAGAAGCCGACCTCGGGGCAGATCAGTTTGGATTCCGTAGAAATGCTGGAACACGTGAGGCAATACTTTAACCAAGGCGGCAAGCGGACATTTCAGAACTTAGCCGCTTCGGAAATGCTTCCACCATTGGCCCGAGAGCCAATGATCATGCCCTTTTTGCCCTGAGATGAAACGCTCCGTTTACGCGTTACGTCAACGACTACGCTGTTTTCCTCCACTGGCAGTGTTGCCTCCTACAGTCTGTGAGTTAGTGTAGTACGTTGACGTCGAATGTAGACGGTGATCACATTAATGTCATTGGACTGTGTAGATCTGTTATTTCAAATCCAGCGGTAACGTTAGGGGTGTATATATATATATATATATATATATATATATATATATATATATATATATACCCCTAACGTTACCGCTGGATCTATTTGGTAAACCACATCAAATACTGACGAATCGATTCCACAGACCGAACGTGAGGAGAGGGGCTAGTGTAATTGGTTAGTACAAACCATAAAAAAATGCACGGAAGTGTGTTTTTAACACAAACCAACGTTTTTTTAATGAAACCCCGTTAGTTTTGTTAGCATATCTGAACATATAAACAAATACGTAATCAGTGCCGTTTGTTGTATTGTAAAATGTTAATTACATCCGGAGATATTGTAACCTAAAGTTGACGCTTGAGTACCACTCCTCCGCTGTTCGAGCGTGTGTATCGGAGAGCACCGAATTACGTAGGGATCCAAATTGAACGGTGATGGACCTTAGGTACAGAAGAGACTGGAACAGCACATTACGTCCACATGCTAACACCTTTTTATTGGTCTTCTTCACTGACGCACATGTACATTACCATGAGGGGTGTGTTACACGTACACACGTGGTTTCCGTTTTCAATTACGGAGTGGAATAGAGTGTGTCCCGACATGTCAGGCCAATAGATGTTCAATGTGGTGGCCATCATGTACCGTGTGTACCGTGATGTGCCTACAACCCCAGAGGATATGAAACAACGTATTGTGGCAGCCTGCGGCGACATTACACCAGATGTACTGCGGCGTGTACGACATTCATTGCGCCAGAGATTGCAATTGTGTGCAGCAAATGATGGCCACCACATTGAACATCTATTGGCCTGACATGTCGGGACACACTCTATTCCACTCCGTAATTGAAAACGGAAACCACGTGTGTACGTGTACCTCACCCCTCATGGTAATGTACATGTGCGTCAGTGAAAAAGACCAATAAAAAAGGTGTTAGCATGTGGACGTAATGTGCTGTTCCAGTCTCTTCTGTACCTAAGGTCCATCACAGTTCCCTTTGGAGCCCTACGTAATTCGGTGCTCTCCGATACACACGATCGAACAGCGGAGGAGTGGTACTCAAGCGTCAACTTTAGATTACAATATCTCTGGATGTAATTAACATTTTACAATGCAACAAACGGCACTGATTACGTATTTGTTTATATGTTCAGATGTGCTAACAAAACTAACGGGATTCCATTAAAAAAACGTAGGTTTGTGTTAAAAAACATACTTCCGTGCATTTTTTATGGTTTGTATTAACCAATTACACTAGCCCCTCTCCTCACGTTCGGTCTGTGGAATCGATTCGTCAGTATTTGATGTGGTTTACCAAATATATCCAGCGGTAATGTTAGGTGACTCACCCTGTATATATATATATAAACTCTCTGGGTTAAAGCGCCTAAGTAACATGCATTTGCATGTATAAGTGACAAATGCTGCAAATGAAATCCGTTAAATAATCGACGCCAATGGACTTTCCTTTAAACCGAATGTAATGTAAATCCATGACTGAAATATGATCGCTTTATGTAAAGTAGTTTCCTGTGAATGAATGCTAATAACGGTGTCTTTTGGTAGTTCCATGGTGCAGTTTGCTGAAGAGAGGTTCTGGCGCGTACAGGTTCCTAGAGTAAGTCTACCCTTTATCCGCAGCACATGGTCTAGTGGCTAGCGTTCCTGCTTCTGGTTCACTAGTTCCCGGTCGGGTTGGGGATTTTCTCTGCCCGGGGACTGGGTGTTTGTGTTATCCTCAGTGTTATCCTCATCCTTTCATCACCAGCATTCATGACAGTGGCTAGACTGGACACTGTAAAAAATTGGACTGTGTAAAAATTGGGACTTTGTATGGGCGCTGATGACCGCGCAGTTGAGTGCCCCACAAACCAAACATCATCTCATCAGTCATTCTGCTCTCGCTCAGTAAGCGAATGTAAGAAAATCGGTAACGATGGTATGCTGCATAGTGGTATAATGCACACTCCGCCAAACACAATGCTGTGACTTGAGTATGTGTTTATTTGTAGAGTGCTTCGTAAAGAGACCACACAAAATTGCGTATCATATAAAGTGATTATTTCTCAACACATACTAATCATACTGGAATAAACGAGGTATCGTTATAAAGCTTTCTTAACCGGCTTCTGCCACTGTACACCGATTTTCTCTAAAGCTTACTATTTGTGAAAAATTGTAACATAAAGAGACTTTTAACAATCATACGCAAAAGGGCATCATGGATGCACAGCTTCATACCTATATTTTACTAAGGTAACTTACTAATCAAATATGAGAGACTCCCATTTCATACTATTTTATTGCAAATACCAGTTTTCTGTTTTGAAGTACTTATTAACTGAATAATTTGTATACATCATTGACATAGACAACAACAGTTCATTATTTCTGCCCGTCGTACAAGTTGAATTTTTAATCGAATATAATTTCCGAAATGAGAAACATATTTGTGATTGTCGCCTTGAATTTGTAACGTCACCGGTTTCTCTTGTAGGTAGTTGATGGATTAGTATTGATCAGCCCTGGCTAAAACTCGGCGATAGTCGGTAGAGCGATGATACTGTTATTAGGTAAAGACGACGTTACAAAAAACAGTGCTGAACTTAACTCTCGACATGTGAGTGATATTTACTTCACCAATTGTGACCAATATTACGCTGCTCGTCGCAATTGACTTGTTTATATTCGACGGTTTAACAGTTGCTATTAAAATATTAATGACAAGTTCAATTCTGTTCCGCCGACACTAACTTCCCCATAGTTTGGTTGTAATTTCAAATCTCTAGTAAGTCTTAACATTGCGATTTATTCCTAACGTCAAAGAGTTTCTATATATGCGCCTATCGCTTCGGTCAAATATTATCGCAGCACGCAAAAGATCACAGCTATGTCTCTAAACAATTTTGTAATTTGGAATCACAAATGCGTAAATTCGCACGAAACGGTGGTTTATTTCACAATAACCATCACTTCCTAACAAGCCCGTGAGGAAGAAGGTTTCCCAGGTGATGGTGGTGGTGGTGGTGGTGGTGGGGATTTATAAATGATCTAATTTAAAACTATTGTCAAGTTCCAGAGTGCATTTGCAATTACGAATGAAGTTAATTGTCTATCACTGTTCAAAGACTAACTAGAGTTGATTTCGAGTTATCTAATTAAAGAGTTCGCTTCAGTCTAGTATAGGGTAGTCCTCTATCTGAATTCTAAACGATGTTATAGTTGAAGTCAATGTTTCGTTTCACTGCGTCATAGTTGATCACAATTATCAATCCTCGAAAAACCGCGCCTACATATACGAGTATTCAAACAAGTCTGACCAACTTCGGCTAACTCTCGTAACATAGTGACAATGGATCAAATTTTCCATAGCCATTACTCACGATTCCCAAAGAGTACTCACATGAAGTATTCTTTGAAATCTTTGGTTCTACTTTGCTAATTTTAATGATAATGATTTTGCGATTTACTATGATTTTGAGTTTACTTTCTTTTGTAAGTTGATAAATTACTAAGTATAAGGTTCTGGTTTCAGTTACTGGTTATTATCCAAATAATAGTTTTAAATGAAAGTTTGGTTACTTGTTCACTTTTCATGGAATTTGGAACTTGTTTTGGGGAAATTTTTGGGGTATTGGTTGCTATTTTTTCCTTTTTTCATTTTTCGTCCGAGGAAGTGGCATTACAAATTATAATTTAGCTATTGCTACTTCGGCCTAACGTGTTTATGTGATGAAGTACAATTAAAATATCAAAATACAGTTGGAGATTGTGGCCTTAGTGCTATAGTAGGAAGAGACGAACACTACGTTCCAGCCTACACATTTCGTATTTATTTACTGCTTTATATTCTATATTCGTATTTCTCATTAAACTTTTCTTCAACAACAGGTAAATGTAAATATTACGGTCGAAAGTTGAAAATTACGAGGTATAATGCATGGAAGTGTACATACAGTGATGTATCATATACTCATGATGTACCATATACTCATGATTCACGTCGTCCAGTTCATTTTTAAAGCTGTTTTCTCTTCATTCGCACAACTCCCCTTATCCGAACGACTACACTCATTCCAAACACTGTCATTATTTACATCTATAAAATTGCGAAAGTTTCGCACGGGTCCCACGGTTTATAGTCTAATTACAATTTCTCGTCAGTGGATTTCTGTCACGTTCCACTGGCCGGCTGACACCACGTCTGCCAGCTGGCCCTCGCGTAATGCTGTGTGGAATACACAGGAAGCTGCCCCTGCGACAGGAACGCGCCATTGCCCACCGTGCTCGGCGTCAAACGGACCTCCCCGCCGCGCAGGCAGGGTCCGGTGCTGCAGCTGTACAATCGCTCGGTCTGAGGGCATCAGCTGCTGCGCACTGCTTTAACGCTGCCTGTCGGCTGGCGCTTTGCTGTGGAACACTGGCAAAGGCGAACAATTCGCGCGCGATGTTAACAGCTGCGAATACAGTGTCTCTGTTCCAAAGTCTGCCGTGTCAGCAAGTAATCAGGCTACTGTTTCATTGGATGGAGCTGATAGACCCCTGTTGTATCTAAATTTGTCCATGTTGTTTGGAATTAATTGATACCTGTGACTGCTTTACTAAATTTTCAAAAAGTTACTGAAGACACTGCAAAAAGGTGGGAATTTAAGGAGATGGGACCTGGATAAACTGGAAGAACCAGAGGTTGTACAGACTTTCAGGGAGAGCATAAGGGAACAATTGACAGGAATGGGGGGAAAGAAATACAGTAGGAGAAGAATGGGTAGCTTTGAGGAATGAAATAGTGGCCGGCCGGAGTGGTCGAGCGGTTCTAGGCGCTCCAGTCTGGAACCGCGCGACCGCTACGGTCGCAGGTTCGAATCCTGCCTCGGGCATGGATGTGTGTGATGTCCTTAGGTTAGTTAGGTTTAAGTAGTTCTAAGTTCTAGGGGACTGATGACCTCAGAAATTAAGTCCCATAGTGCTCAAAGCCATTTTTTGAACGAAATAGTGAAGGCAGCAGAGGATCAAGTAGGTAAAAAGACGAGGGCTAGTAGAAATCCTGGGGTAACAGAAGAGATACTGCATTTAATTGATGAAAGGAGAAAATACAAAAATGCAGTAAGTGAAGCAGGCAAAACGGAATACAGACGTCTCAAAAATGAGATCGACAGGAAGTGCAACATGGCTAAGCAGGGATGGCTAGAGGACAAATGTAAGGATGTAGAAGCTTATCTCACGAGGGGTGAGATACACTCCTGGAAATTGAAATAAGAACACCGTGAATTCATTGTCCCAGGAAGGGGAAACTTTATTGACACATTCCTGGGGTCAGATACATCACATGATCTCACTGACAGAACCACAGGCACATAGACACAGGCAACAGAGCATGCACAATGTCGGCACTAGTACAGTGTATATCCACCTTTCGCAGCAATGCAGGCTGCTATTCTCCCATGGAGACGATCGTAGAGATGCTGGATGTAGTCCTGTGGAACGGCTTGCCATGCCATTTCCACCTGGCGCCTCAGTTGGACCAGCGTTCGTGCTGGACGTGCAGACCGCGTGAGACGACGCTTCATCCAGTCCCAAACATGCTCAATGGGGGACAGATCCGGAGATCTTGCTGGCCAGGGTAGTTGACTTACACCTTCTAGAGCACGTTGGGTGGCACGGGATACATGCGGACGTGCATTGTCCTGTTGGAACAGCAAGTTCCCTTACCGGTCTAGGAATGGTAGAACGATGGGTTCGATGACGATTTGGATGTACCGTGCACTATTCAGTGTCCCCTCGACGATCACCAGTGGTGTACGGCCAGTGTAGGAGATCGCTCCCCACACCATGATGTCGGGTGTTGGCCCTGTGTGCCTCGGTCGTATGCAGTCCTGATTGTGGCGCTCACCTGCACGGCGCCAAACACGCATACGACCATCATTGGCACCAGGAAAATTGTACTGAAATGCAGGAGGATCTGCAGCGAATTGACGCATGGTGCAGGGAATGGCAACTGAGTCTCAATGTAGACAAGTGTAATGTGCTGCGAATACACAGAAAGATAGATCCTTTATCATTTAGCTACAAAATAGCAGGTCAGCAACTGGAAGCAGTTAATACCATAAATTATCTGGGAGTACGCATTAGGAGTGATTTAAAATGGAATGATCATATAATGTTGATTGTCGGTAAAGCAGATGCCAGACTGAGATTCATTGGAAGAATCCTAAGGAAATGCAATCCGAAAACAAAGGAAGTAGGTTACAGTACGCTTGTTCGCCCACTGCTTGAATACTGCTCAGCAGTGTGGGATCCGTACCAGATAGGGTTGATACAAGACATAGAGAAGATCCAACGGAGAGCAGCGCGCTTCGTTACAGGATCATTTAGTAATCGCGAAAGCGTTACGGAGATGATAGATAAACTCCAGTGGAAGACTCTGCAGGAGAGACGCTCAGTAGCTCGGTACGGGCTTTTGTCAAAGTTTCGAGAACATACCTTCACCGAAGAGTCAAGCAGTATATTGCTCCCTCCTACGTATATCTCGCGAAGAGACCATGAGGATAAAATCAGAGAGATTAGAGCCCACACAGAGGCATACCGACAATCCTTCTTTCCACGAACAATACGAGACTGGAATAGAAGGGAGAACCGATAGAGGTACTGAAGGTACCCTCCGCCACACACCGTCAGGTGGCTTGCGGAGTATGGATGTAGATGTAGATGTAGGGCAGAAGCGACTCTCATCGCTGAAGACGACACGTCTCCATTCGTCCCTCCATTCACGCCTGTCGCGACACCACTGGAGGCGGGCTGCACGATGTTGGGGCGTGAGCGGAAGACGGCCTAACGGTGTGCGGGACCGTAGCCCAGCTTCATGGAGACGGTTGCGAATGGTCCTCGCCGATACCCCAGGAGCAACAGTGTCCCTAATTTGCTGGGAAGTGGCGGTGCAGTCCCCTACGGCACTGCGTAGGATCCTACGGTCTTGGCGTGCATCCGTGCGTCGCTGCGGTCCGGTCCCAGGTCGACGGGCACATGCACCTTCCGCCGACCACTGGCGACAACATCGATGTACTGTGGAGACCTCACGCCCCACGTGGTGAGCAATTCGGCGGTACGTCCACCCGGCCTCCCGCATGCCCACTATACGCCCTCGCTCAAAGTCCGTCAACTGCACATACGGTTCACGTCCACGCTGTCGCGGCATGCTACCAGTGTTAAAGACTGCGATGGAGCTCCGTATGCCACGGCAAACTGGCTGACACTGACGGCGGCGGTGCACAAATGCTGCGCAGCTAGCGCCATTCGACGGCCAACACCGCGGTTCCTGGTGTGTCCGCTGTGCCGTGCGTGTGATCATTGCTTGTACAGCCCTCTCGCAGTGTCCGGAGCAAGTATGGTGGGTCTGACACACCGGTGTCAATGTGTTCTTTTTTCCATTTCCAGGAGTGTAGATACTGCCTACAGGAAAATTAAAGAGTCCTTTGGAGAAAAGAGAACCACTTGCAGGAATATCAAGAGCTCAGATGGAAACCCAGTTCTAAGTAAAGAAGGGAAAGCAGGAAGGTGGAAGGAGTATACAGAGGGTCTACACAGGGGCGATATTCTTGAGGACAATATTATGGAAATGGAAGAGGAGGTAGATGAAGATGAAATGGGAGATATGATACTGCGTGAAGAGTTTGACAGAGCACTGAAAGACCTGAATCGAAACAAGGCCCCAGGAGTAGACAACATTCCATTAGAACTAAGCCTTGGGAGAGCCAGGCCTAACAAAACTCTACCATCTGGTGGGCAAGATGTATGAGACAGGCGAAATCCCCTCAGACTTCAAGAAGAATATAATAATTCCAATCCCAAAGAAAGCAGGTGTTGACAAATGTGAAAATTACCGAACTATCAGTTAAGTCACGGCTGCAAAATACTAACGCGAATTAATTACAGACGAATGGAAAAACTGGTCGAGGCCGACCTCGGGGAAGATGAGTTTGGATTCCGTAGAAATGTTGGAACACGTGAGGCAATACTGACGCTACGACTTATCTTAGAAGAAAGATTAAGGAAAGGCAAACCTATGTTTCTAGCATTTGTAGACTTAGAGAAAGCTTTTGACAGCGTTGACTGGAATACTCTCTTTCAAATTCAGAAGGTGGCAGGGGTAAAATACAGGGAGCGAAAGGCTATTTACAATTTGTACAGAAAGCAGATGCCAGTTATAAGAGTCGAGGGACATGAAAAGGAAGCAGTGGTTGGGAAGGGAGTGAGACAGGGTTGTAGCCTCTCCCCGATGCTATTCAATCTGTATATTGAGCAAGCAGTAAAGGAAACAAAAGAAAAGTACGGAGTAGATATTAAAATCCATGGGGAAGAAATAAAAACTTTGAGGTTTGCCGATGACATTGTAATTCTGTCAGAGACAGCAAATGACTTGGAAGAGCAGTTGAACGGAATGGACAGTGTCTTGAAAGGAGGGTATAAGATGAACATCAACAAAAGCAAAACGAGGATAATGGAATGTAGTCTAATTAAACCGGGTGATGCTGAGGGAATTAGATTAGGAAATAAGACACTTAAACTAGTAAAGGAGTTTTGCTATTTGGGGAGCAAAATAACTGATGGTCGAAGTAGAGAGGATATAAAATGTAGACTGGCAATGGCAAGGAAAGCGTTTCTGAAGAAGAGAAATTTGTTAACATCGAGTAGTGACTGAAGTGTAAGGAAGTCGTTTCTGAAAGTATTTGTATGGAGTGTAGCCATGTATGGAAGTGAAACATGGACGATAAATTGTTTAGACAAGAAGAGAATAGAAGCTTCAGAAATGTGGTGCTACAGAAGAATGCTGAAGATTAGATGGGTAGATCACATAACTAATGAGGAGGTATTGAATAGAATTGGGGAGAAGAGGTGTTTGTGGCACGACTAGAAGAAGAGATCGGTTGGTAGGACATGTTCTGAGGCATCAAGGGATCACCAATTTGGTACTGGAGGGCAACGTGGAGGGTAAAAAACGTAGAGGGAGACCAAGAGACGAATACACTAAGCGGATTCAGAAGGATGTAGGTTGCAGTAGGTACTGGGAGATGAAGAAGCTCGCACAGATAGAGTAGCATGGAGAGCGCCATCAAACCAGTCTCAGGACTGAAGACCACAACAACAACAACAACTTTTATTTTCAGTATTTATCTGTGCACCGCATTTAGGCACTGTAGTTCCATTATAGGATACCTAACTTATTTTTACATCAACTATTATGTTGCACATTCTTGTGAATGAAGTGTGGAAAAATTAACTGTGGGTGTCGCAGTTAGACCACGTTTAAAAATATTGTTCCCCTGTTGGAAAGATTAATTTATGTTTTATTCCACCATTCCGTGTACGTTGCAAGAAAAAAATGTGTTGGAGGATTATTTAAATAGGATAGGCAGATCTGTAAAACCACCGTAAGCTACCATAAGTAACAGTAGGCTACTGTAGTTTTCCTAGTAGCTTTGGTCACTTAAGGTCTTGTCTGCACGTTAGGTGTATTGCTTAACTCTCCAGCGTTACCTCATAACGGTCGCCTTTCTTTTTTTTGCATATACGATCAGGAAGGGGGATGAGATTAGTTTTTAACGTCCCGTAGACAACGAGGTCGTTAGCGGCGGAGCGCAAGCTCGGATTAGGGAAGGATGCGGAATGAAATCGGCCGTGCCGTTTACAACGAACTATCCCGGCATCGGGCCTGAGGGTGATGTCTCAGGGCGCCACGCTTTTACACCCTTAAGGAGGGAGGTAGTATTTACCTTCGAGTTAGGTTTCAAACTCATACGTCGCAATGGGAGACAGTTATAGGTTTTGAAAAAGAGATCCTTTAACTCTGTTGTTCAGTGTACACCGATGAGCCAAAACGTTATGGCTACCTGCTTAATAGCTTGTTTATCTGTCTTTGGAACTAAATAGATCACTGATACCGCGTATTTCGGATCCGACAGTTTGTTGACACGTTTGTGGAGGCATATGGCATTAGATGTCTACACACAGATCACGTAATTCGCGTGAATAACGGGTTGTTGATATGCGTACGCAGTGATGGGGCCCGATAGCGACCCAGATGGGTGCACATCAAGGTGAGTTCACTATAATGCTCCTCAAATCAGTGTAGCATGGTTCTGTCTTTGAGACACGGACAATTTTCCTGCTGGAAGATGACATAGTCGGTGGGGAAGACATCAAGCATGAATGGGTGCAGGTGGTTCGCAGCTGTCAGCGTGTCTTCGATTACTACCACAGGTCCCATGTGAGGGCAGCAGAATGTCTCTGACATCTACATCTACAAGCCACCTGACGGTGTGTGGCGGAGGGTATTTTGAGTACTTCTATCGGTTCTCCCTTCTATTCCAGTCTCGTCTTGTTCGTGGAAAGAAATATTGTCGGTATGCCTCTGTGTGGGCTCTAATCTCTCTGATTTTATCCTCATGGCTCTTCGCGAGATATACGTAGGAGGGAGCAATATACTGCTTGACTCCTCGGTGTAGGTATGTTCTCGAAACTTCAACAAAAGCCCGTACCAAGCTATTGAGCGTCTCTCCTGCAGAGTCTTCCACTGGTGTTTATCTATCACCTCCGTGACGCTTTCGCGATTACTAAATGATCCTGTAACAAAGCACGCTGCTCTCTGTTGGATCTTCTCTATGTCTTCTATCAACCCTGTCTGGGACGGATCCCACACTGGTGAGCAATATTCAAGCAGTGGGCGAACAAGTGTACTGTAACCTATTTCCTTTGTTTTCGGATTGCATTTCCTTAGGATTCTTCCAATGAATCTCAATATGGCATCTGCTTTACCGACGATCAACTTTATATGATCATTCCATTTTAAATCACTCCTAATGCCTACTCCCATATAAAGTATGGAATTAACTGCTTCCAGTTGTTGACCTGCCATATTGTAACTAAATGGTAAAGGATTTTTCTTTCTATGTATTCGCAGCACATTACACTTGTCTACATTGAGATTCAATTGCCATTCCCTGCACCATGCGTCAATTCGTTGCAGAGCCTCCTGCATTTCAGTATAATTTTCCATTGTTATAACCTCTCGATACACCACAGCATCATCCGCAAAAAGCCGCAGTGAACTTCCGATGTTATCCACAAGGTCATTTATGTATATTGTGAGTAGAAACGGTCCTACGACACTCCCCTGCGGCACACCTGAAATCACAATTACTTCGGAAGACTTCTCTCCATTGAGAATGATGTGCTGCGCTCTGCCATCTAGGAACTCATCAATCCAATCACACAATTGGTCCGATAGTCCATATGCTCTCACTTTGTTCATTTAACGACTGTGTTGAACTGTATCGAACACCCTGCGGAAGTCAAGAAACACGGCATCTACCTGGGAACCCGTGTCTACGGCCCTCTGAGTCTCGTGGGCGAATAGCGGGAGCTGGGTTTCACACGATCGTCTTTTTCGAAACCCATGCTGATTCCTACAGAGTAGATTTCTAATCTGCAGAAAAGTCATTATACTCGAACATAATACGTGTTCCAAAAATTCTACAACTGATCGACGTTAGAGATATGGGTCTATAGTTCTGCATGTTCGACGTCCCTTCTTGAAAACGGGGATAACCTGTGCCCTTTTCCAGTCCTTTGGAACGCTACGCTCTTCTAGAGACCTATGGTACACCGCTGCAAGAAGGGGGGCAAGTTCCTTCGCGTATTGTGTGTAAAATCGAACTGGTATCCCATCAGGTCCAGCGACCTTTCCTCTTTTGAGCGATTTTAATGGTTTTTCTATCCCTCTGTCATCTATTTCGATATTACCATCTCGTCATCTGTGCGACAATCTAGAGGAGGAACTACAGTGCAGTCTTCCTCTGTGAAAGCAGGAGACTGTTCCCAGCAGCCTGCGTCCGTGGCGCACTGCACGTTTCGAGCCGCCGTTCACCTCTATGACGGCGTTTGTGGAGACGACCATCGACCTTGTGTAGCAAAAATGTGAGTCATCCGAGAAGCCGACACGTCTCTATTGGTCGATGGTCAAATGCCGGTGGTCCTGTGCCCAATGCAGTCGTAGTTGACGATGTTGCTGAGTGAACATTGAACTCGTATGGGCGGTCTGCTGCGGAGCTCCTTGTTCGACAGTGTACGATGAACGATGTACTCCGGAACACTTGTGAGTGCACCAGGCATTGTGCTTTTCCGTCAGAGATGACACAGATCACCATCTGTCCTACTTTAAAGAGCAGACAAACCTCCGAACTCCACGGTCTGTGAAGAGTCGTGGACGTCCAACCACTTAGCACCTGGTGCTAGTTTCACTGTCCTTCCACCTCTTTCCGTAGATTCTCACGACAGTAGCACGTGGGCATTCGACCAACTTTGCTAAAGCAAAGGCCTGCAGAGTATTTCATACACCTTAACACTAGTAGTACCCTAGTGGTACCATGTGCATCATCTTCGACCCATAGTAGGAAACCACCGTTTTATTCGTATTAGGTTGGAGTTTTGAGTGTCACCATGTTGACAGTACGTTCAGCAAGACTCTAAAGCGTAACCAAAGGATAATTTGGTATTTGAAATGAATAGTACACTGTCAAACATAAATGTGAAGAAACAAACCTTTTTCTATTTTAAATTTTACGGAATAAAATCTGAAGTCTTTCATCAATCATCGTTAAAACAAGTAAGTGAAACAGTATTATAATGTTTTTCTTTACAAAATGATTGTAACAGTGTAACCTCCCCACAAAAATTTACGAGAAAAGATAATATTTAATAAAAATGCTAATGGACATTGCGCTAAGTGTAACCTCTCTAACAATTAAATTTAATGACAAAAAAATGAGAATCGCAATCTAACCCAACTATAAGCTCCTCACAAAAAATGAAAGTCCATTCAGTGATAATAAAATCTCAGTGATAATGAAGTTTCAATTAAACCGAAATATCGGTCTTTGGCCCTGTGCATAAATCAGAATTAAACTCTTACCTCATTGTAACTGCTAGTCACATTTCTGCTCTTATTCTTGCGCACAGCATCGAGGAACTGCATTGCAAATAATAATATTCTTTTTTTTTGTAATTTAACTAAAATTTGTCTTTAAGGGAAGTGGAATTAATTCAATTAAATAAATTTTTTTTCTGAAATTGCTTTTGAAATCAAAATTATTATTGGGGCACTTGTTGGAAATTAATTACAATAAATAAACTTTACATTATCTGATAATTACCTTAATTAACAATATACCTCATTCAGCATCTTGACCAGAATGCCATGTCGACGCTCCCGACTGCGTCCTGCTCGCGACCGTGACCGGACCAGACCACTACTGAACTGCTCTCAACGACTACTACTGTACTGCCATCAACTAGACAGAGCTACAGACTCGCAACGACTGACTGACAGACTGAGAACCGCTCGCAACACTCGCGCGGTCAAACGCATACTCTCTGGTCACAGATGCTACAATGCCTCGCCATCGCTGCTATGTTACATACGCAATCAAAATTATTATGGGGGCACTTGTTGGAAATTAATTACAATAAATGAACTTTAAATTATCTGATGATTACCTTAATTAACAATATACCTTATTCAGCATCTTGACCAGTGTTGCCGACAGACTGCATCACACAACCGCACTGGGCTGCTACTACTGTACTCCACGACGACTACCACTGAACTGCCCTCAACTAGACAGAGCTACAGACTCGCAACGACTGACTGACAGACTGAGAACCGCTCGCAACACTCGCGCGGTCAAGCGCATACTCTCTGGTCACAGATGCTACAATGCCTCGCCATCGCTGCTATGTTACATACGTGTTTCACATTACAGACGTACGCAGCCACGTTGTCTCTTCAATGACACAAATAAAGCCAACAGAAAATAGTAGTCGATACAATAACATAGCCGGTATCCAATGAGGTATAAAAAACACAATAGGTAGGCTACACTAGGTTATACATTACGCTACGGGCAATAATTCCATTCTGTACGTCTGACGTCGAGACTTATCTTCACAGAGCCGGTACGTACACGTACGAGCAACGTGCACTTCAGAGGAGCTGCTCATAGCGATCCACTTGCACTTGTAATAACTTCGCACTCTCTGGATCATACTTCATTGGACCATAAGCAAATACCTTCATCCACCATTGCCGAAGCGGCATGAACGCAAGCTACTACATGGTATACATCCATGGATGTAGTATTATTAACCTGATTCTTTAAATGTCCCCACAAACAAAAATATAGGTGATTAAGCCCTGGGAGGCCAGGATATTGGACCTTCACGACCAATCCATTTCACTGGAAACGTTTCATTTCAATAGTCACACACATTCATTCCAAAATTTGGCGGTGCACCATCATGCTGAAAGCATAGCTGTCGCCAAACGCCAGCTGGAAGATTTTATAACGAGTCAGACAAAGTATTGCAATGAAAGGTACAATACAGGGTCGCATTCAACTTATCTGACAGTAGATAATAGCCCAAAAGCACTCCTCCCACGATTGCAGCCCACAGCTTTATGCCAAAGCGTGCCTGAAAGCCACGTGACAGGTAGGTTGTGATCCGATTGATAATGGCTGTTGTGGAGATTGAAAATATTTTCACGATTGAAGCTAGATTCGTCACTACATATCAAGTTATTTATAAAATCTACGTTATCTTTCACTTGGTGCACAAGCCACTCACGAAAATGCATCCGTCGAACGAGGTCTTCTGGCCGCTGTTGTTGAGTTAACGTGTAATGATATGGATAGAGTTCTTCATCGTGCAACACTTCAACAATCAGTCTTTGAGATACCTGGAACAGCCTTGTAATACATCGAGTATTTCGCAGAGGTGACTGTTGAACGGTTTCAAGAATCACGTCCTCTGGTTGTGGATTGCGTCTAGCCCTTGGACGACCTCTGTACATTACTTATGGTCGAAGATTACCGGTTTCCCGACGGCGTTGCTCCAGGCGGCGAAAAATGTTCTTATCTTTGAGGGTTCCACGCAGCATACACACGAGCAGCAGCAGCAGCACCTTGGGTATCGCATGCACCCAGTAACAAAAGCATATCGACGTATTCATCGTCTGTGTACTGCATCGGGAAGCCGCCCTACATGAGCCTGACAGGACCATTTACGGTTGTGCACTATACAGTTGAGGAGGCATGTACGCGGTTTAATGGATCCCACTGTCATATGATAAGCTATTGCCAGAATTGATATACTGCTTATAAGCGATGAGAACTAGGGAACGGATGTCTAGAAAAAATAAAAAAGGAGCTGACAAACTGACGAGGATTTCAACCACAGCTCCATCGTGGATGTAGGTTTGATTTTCCAGCAGTCTATTCGGTGAGCTACGATGGCCAGTAATGTAGTGCGGCGTGATACACGTTTCTCTGTACATTCCGACGCGCTGCACGATGTGACAGCGTTGCCAGCTCCTCATTTTTAGACTTTTTCAGAATCCGCCTAACCTGATTTTGCTAGATAAACTTTTGTCTTGAATCTGGATGAGGAATCGCATGCTGGCCTTCAAGTGCGGCATTTTTTCTTCATCCAATATACGTATATACTTTTATATAGTTTTTGGTTGGTCTTTCTATATTTGATGATGATGTTCTGTTGGGCTGGCATGAAGAATAAATAGACTCTTCATTATTAAATCTTTGATCTGTATTTGTTATCATAATGTATTGATTCAGAACATCTACAGGACGAACAAAACTTTAAATCTATCATGAAGTTTTCGGCCTTCGGCTCACAATATATATGTGCTGTTAGAATAACAGGAGGCAACGGCCTTGCCGCAGTGGATATACCGGTTCCCGTGAGATCACCGAAGTTAAGCGCTGTCGGGGGTGGTCGACACTCTGAGGGGTGACCATCGAGGCCGCCATGCGCTGTTGCCATTTTTCGGGGTGCACTCAGCCTCGTGATGCCAATTGAGGAGCTACTCGACCGAATAGTAGCGCCTTCGCTCAAGAACACCATCTTACGACCAGGAGAGCGGTGTGCTGACCCCACGCCCCTCCTATCTGCATCCTCCATCGAGGATGACACGGCGGTCGGATGGTCGCGGTAGTCCACTCGTGACCTGAAGACGGAGTGCTTTTTTTTTAGAATAACAGGAGTAAAGATACTGAAGTACATTTACATGACTACTCTGCAGTTCACATTTAATAGCTTGGTGTGTGATTCACAGAACCACTTTCACACTATCTTTCGACCGTTCGACTCTAGAGTAGCTCTTGGGAAAAATGATCGCATAATTTTTTAGAGAGAGCTCTGCTTTCTCTTATTTTATTACGATGGTCATTTTCCCCTGCTTCGGTGCTAGTCAATACAATATTTTTATATTTGGTGTAGAAACTTTGTCAAAAAATCTCGCAACAATGAATAACGTCTTTGTTTTTATGGTTTCTACCCCAATTCTCGTATCGTATCCGCAACTCCCTATCTCTCTCTCTCTCGCCGACCGCGGTAGCCACGCGGTTCTAGGCGATGCAGTCCGGAACCGCGCGACTGCTACGGTCGCAGGTTCGAATCCTGCCTCGGGCATGGATGTGTGTGATGTCCTTAGGTTAGTTAGGTTTAAGTAGTTCTAAGTTCTAGGGGACTGATGACCTCAGATGTTAAGTCCCATAGTGCTCAGAGCCATTTGAACCATTTCTCTCTCTCTCTCTCTCTCTCTCTCTCTCTCTCTCTCTCTCTCTCTCTGTCTGTCTTATTTCACGATGATACAATCACGCTGCCTTATTTGAACTTTTTTGGTGTCCTCCGTGAACCCTGCCTAATCAGGATCACATAGCGAACGAAATCACCTCAGAAGAGATCGGATAAGCATAGTGTGGCCAGTATCCTTAGTAGATTTGTTGCCAATAAAATGCAGTCTTTGTTTCATCTTCCGCATAACATATTCTGTGTGATGATTCCAGTTTGAATTTTTCGTAATTGTATCGGATTCATTTAAATCGGCTAGCTGTAAATTTGTGTGACTTGTCGTGTAGGCGGATTTTAACGGATTTTTTAATATTTATTTATTATTCCCAGTTGTAAGACCTCAATTTTTTATCGTTTTGAATCAGTTTCCACTTTTGGCACCAAAACAATATCTGACCCAACTCACTTTGCAGTTCATTTCTTACATCTAATGACTTTACTATACAGTAAATGGGAGCATAAGTTACAAAAAACCTAACAGGGCTTATCAAGTCGTCTGCTTCGTAATTTATATAGAATTAGAACACTAGAAAATCTAAAAACCTGACTTCACATCGATTACAAGGAACTGTGACGCACGGACGTGACGATTCTTTATAGGCACGCAGTTTGATAAAAAGCCGCTTGTGAGAAACTGTGTGACAAGCCTTCAGGAAACTCGGAAATATAGAATCAACTTGAAGTCCTCTGTCGATATCACTCACATCTACATCTACATGGATACTCTGCAAATCACATTTAAGTGCCTGACCGTGGGTTAATCGAACCACCTTCACAATTCTCTATTATTCCAATCTGGTATAGCGTTACTTTGCGTGAAAAAAGAGCCAGGTGTGTTTCACAACAACAATATTTTCTCAGTCCGTGATGTTTATGCGTCAATCGATCGATTTCTTCGAGGTATTTAATAAAACGAGTATTTCTGCAGACGTATTTATTTAAATAACGTCCCATAGCTAGAAACTCAACTGTAATCTGCAACACTTCCCAAAAAGCGATATAAGTTTCTAAGAGGAGTGGTTTAAGATGGAACGACCCCATAAATCTAACGGTGGAGAAGGCGGGTATCGCTCTATTTATTGGATGCTTAGAGAACAGTAAATCATCCACGAAGGAGGTCGCTTACAAAATCCTCCTTCAAGCGATCCCTTAAGGTAGTGCGTCATATTTTAGTATATTCCCCCACACAATAAAATGCAGAGTATCATCGAAACCAAAAAGTATGGAAACTCTTTGGTCAGTGCCGTGTAGGGGGTGGCTAACGATGGTGAGAAAACTGTGCAGAATCGTCTGCCCTACACAAACTGAGATATTTTTTTAATTCTAGAGTAACATACTGTAGCTGGTTAATCAATAAAAGGTTGTTTATGAACGTACACTCGATTTCCCGTATAGTGGCTTCCTTTTCTAAGCAGCTAGTTGCAATGTTTCCTTTGCAAAAGAGTTCGTAATAACGTACAAAACATAATAATGCATCAAGTGTATAATTAATGTATATACTGTTTCCATTTTTGACAAAGCACAATGTGAACACTGATGTTACACAAGTTTTTAACTTAGGAGGGCGTGCTGAAAAGTAAGGCCACCGGATTTATGTGCAATCTCTTAGAGCTTTTTAAATAAAACAAACTTTATCAGCGTTCTACATCTTTATTCATCATGTCTATGTATTTATTTCCCAACATAGTCAACCTGGTTACGAACATATTTCTCTCAACGAGAGACAAGTTTGTTGAAACCGCCACTGTAGAATGACTTCCTTGACGGAGCCACAACCTCACCTCTGCTTGCTCGGCTTCATCACTATCAAAGGGAAGTCCTCAATAGTGTTCTTTATGTTTTGGAAACAAATGAAAATTGGATGGGGCCAAGTCGAGACTGTATGGAGTATGATCGATGCCAGTGAATCTAAAGCGTCGGATTGCTATAGATATCGCAGCGCTCGTGTATGGCTTCGCATTGTCTTGCTGAAGGAGAGCGTGGTTCATGTGTGGACGAATTCTCCGAATTTGTGCTATCACTTTCCTGAGGGTCTCGCAGTAGTTTGCAGAGGTTATGTTGGTGCCTTTAACCACGAATTCCAAATGCACCACACCTTGCACTTCCGAGAACCGTGTGAGCATGACTTTGCCTGTTGATGGCATGGTATTGAACTCGGTGATCCCCTGTGACGGAACTATTGACGCTCTCTTGTTTTCGGGGTCAAAATGCTGAAACCAGCTCTCATTACCAACACAGCTTTCGTTCTTCCCTGGATTTCAGTTCGTGAAACGTTTTCTGCTATTAGAAACTCGGTAACAGCACGCTGTTTCTCAGGCACCGACATAGATACGTTATACACCGTCTTGTTACGAGTTGCAATTCGGAGCCCTCTAGCGGCAGAGGGTTGTAACTTGCGTCAGCGATGCGGGAAAGTCGACCGAGTAATATTGTAATATTATTGGGCTTTCCGTCGTATGAAAGCTGTGAGTAACCTTGGAAAAGCATTCACCTAGCTGTGTATTAAATGATCAACTTATGAGATGAGACCTATTCTTTGAAAGACATTTGTTTCATGTAATTTACGTAACTGTAAAGATGCGCATCTAGCGCGAACGCTAATACATCGATTACGCAGTCAATGAAATATTTTAAGAGAAGCTGAACTGAGCGTTCCGCTTCGATCTAAATAAAAAATATGACGGTAAAAACCTTTGTAGATCTTCAGATTTTATCGTGCTTCTTCTTGTAATGTGAAAGCGTAAAGAAGGTCGTCTTTAAGCCAGAGAAGTGAGAGGTCTTACCAGCGTGCAGACAACAGTTATTAATTAATAAAATTCAAGTAATTTATGTTCGATACTGTAAATCGGTAAGTTATTGTTATGAAGGTGTTGGACGGTGCAGTAATAGTATCGAAGGAAGGAGAAAAGTAATGAGTGTGATTTTTGATAAGTACGTGAACCAAGAAGCGAGAACAGGGCAGGCTGAAATATGATCGCCCCAACACAGTCAGAAAATTACTTATGTAAATTACACTGTTTATAAATAAGCCCTAATTGCTTGTGAGAATTATTTGAATATATTTAGTGTTTACCTGATTTCTTATTCTATTCTCTTTTCTTACCTCCATGTCATATTATTTTTATAAATATCAAACAGCCTTTACTACAGCAGAGAATACTGCGGTATCCTAGTCGTAGACAGAAGGCCGCTCCTTGTTTTATATACAACTCATAGCTGCCCCATTTATTAATGATTTCATTTGCAAATGCGATTTTTTTATTGTTCATTCTTAAAGGTCTCTTATGTAATTATAAAATTCATACTGATTACGTAAAGGAATCTGGGTTGTTCTTTTCCAAATAACAGAAGCCTACCCTCTTTCTGACAACGATCAGGAGCCGACCAGAAGACGGACGTCTTCGACCTCTTTCGTGTTTCCTGTGGCAAAGCTGTGCCAAACTAAGAACATGACATTCTAGCATGAAACACAATACATATATAATTATCAGATTAAAATTGAAAAAACTGAAATACATTTAATTTAATTTATTTTTTAATTTTATCATACTAGAATATGCATGACATGTAATACCACAATCGATATTGAGAGCATAATTTAAAAAATCGGAGATATTACTTATCAGCGTGCCTTTGTAAATGGAACTCCAGAAATTTATGAAGAACCTGGCTCAGTTTCCGTTGCCGAGCGTGGTCTAGCGGTACAGAGCGTGCCTGAAAACCGAGAGCTTATAGATCGCATCCCGATCGGAACACGGAAAATTTCTGTCTGCTTTTAATCTGGCCGTCGCTTCTCTATGTTGTAGAGTCGCCACAAATGACTCGTCGTTCAGATTGCACGTAATATTGTAGGTTCCTTTTCGTCAACTGGATGACTGGGGCATTGCAGGTAAATGCAAATCGTACAATTGAAACAATCGTAGTGGCCATTGAGCTACACGCAATTATTAATCTGTGTTGACTTTCGGCAACCACTGCTGAGTCGTCGTCATACCGTAGCATGCTGATTTTTCTGTCCGTGTCAAACAACGGCAACATCAAGATAGAACGTCAGGTTCCTCAGTGCCTCTTCATTATGCGAGGGGTGTTGTACAAATAATGCATTACCTTTTTCTGTTGGTTCTGTTCAGGATTCCAATACGCCATGTTATTCCCCACTCTTGACTACAGAACCCTATTTTTCTACATAAGCTCTGTTCAATGCGATGGCTTGACGCCACTTTACTAGGAGGGCCTGCATTCCCGCATGGTTCCACTCTACTGGTCGGCGTCGGAGCCACAGTCTTGCTGCATGAATAATCTCCCCATCACCTACGTACTGCTTCCTGTGGAGTCCATCCTTCGCTGTCCTTTATGGTCTTCTGTTAGGCATGCGCGGAACCCAGCGGGCGCACACCTTCCAGTGCCCCAACTGGTGGACCAGTGTATCAGTACTACCAACATAACGCCCCGTTGAGCAGCGAGGTGTCCGTTTGTGATCCCTGGATCATGTCGAATGAGAATATCCAGACTATACAACATAGGAGTCACAGTTGAGTGCCGCCGGCCGCAACGCGGGACATCGGTCACGTTTGTGTGACCTTGTTGCGGTGATGTAGAAGCCTCGCCCAACGCTTCACCGTGCTTTTGTTAGCACTCTGCTTGGGACGTACCACCGGTGCAGACGCAATTCTGAAGGCTACTTATAGCTCCGAAGCCTATCGGAACATCGTGAAACTATAGGGGCTAAGCCGGCCGGTGTGGCCTAGCGGTTCTAGGCGCTTCAGCCTGCAGCCGCGCGACCGCTACGGTCACAGGTTCGAATCCTACCTCGGGAATGGATGTGTATGATGTCCTTAGGTTAGGTAGGTTTAAGTAGTTCCATGTTCTAGGGGACTGATGACCTCAGATGTTAAGTCCTATAGTGCTCAGAGCCACTTGAACCATTTTTTATAGGGGCTAAACCTGGAATATTCCACCATTTCCCACAACAAACTTCGAATTATTTCAACCGAAAATGGCAGAGAGAAAAAATTGTTGCATTACTTACTGAACGCCGCTAGTAGTAATTAAACAACAGTGGTGTCAGCGAGTGGCACTGATTAACGTCTGTCTTGTGACAGCCAGAGCGAGAGCACCAGCAGCAGCGAGTACTGTTTGTATAAAGCGTTTATTTTGCATTTTGTTTACGACCTTCCACTAAGGAAGGGATTCTATTTGTGTTTATCTGCTCTGCATAGTAACTAACAGTTCTTGATAAAACTTTACGTAGTTTTCGTGTTAGATTTCTTAGTGTTTTCTTGATCGTTTAGAACAGAAAGCGCCCTAAAACCGTCTTTTGTTTGTTTCGCGGCCGTTAGCCACTAGTCACTTGAATCAGCAGTTGTCTTGTGACAGCCAGAGCGAGAGCACCAGCAGCAGCGAGTACTGTTTGTATAAAGCGTTTATTTTGCATTTTGTTTACGACCTTCCACTAAGGAAGGGATTCTATTTGTGTTTATCTGCTCTGCATAGTAACTAACAGTTCTTGATAAAACTTTACGTAGTTTTCGTGTTAGATTTCTTAGTGTTTTCTTGATCGTTTAGAACAGAAAGCGCCCTAAAACCGTCTTTTGTTTGTTTCGCGGCCGTTAGCCACTAGTCACTTGAATCAGCAGTTGTCTTGTGACAGCCAGAGCGAGAGCACCAGCAGCAGCGAGTACTGTTTGTATAAAGCGTTTTTGTACTTATTTGCTGCGCTTAGCTTTTAAATAGTTTTTCTGGGAAAACCTAGCGTAGTTTTCGCGTCTCGTATTTCAGTGAGTGTTTCTTGATTATCAGAGTAGCTCATCAGAAGATTATCTTGGGAATTTGTCACCGTATAGGGTAGGGTAAACATAGTCATGTGTAGGGACTGTGGTTGTTGTGAGCGGACGCAAGGAGAATTGGCCACTCTTCGGGGGCAGGTGGAGGCTTTGTCTGTTAGGCTCATCGAGCTCGAGGCGCAGGCGTCGGCTCGTAGTGGCGTTGGGGCAACTGTGGTGAGACCTATGCCTACTTCGGTGGCCTTGGAATCACATGGAACCCCTGATGTCGCTGCGTCTTCCGGCAGTGAGCATCTTACCGGTCAGCCATCACTCCAGGGTGAATGGCGGACAGTGGTGGGCTCGCGCGTGCCTGGCCGAAAGGCGAAGGTGGGATCTGGCCGCGTGGCAGCTGCCTTACCCCTTTCCAACAGGTACGGGGTGCTTCCTAGTGGTGATGACATCGTTTCCGAGCCACCACAGGATGCCTCGCCTGTTGGGCCAGTGGCCGATTCTCCGGCAAGGTCCCGACAGTCACAGAGGGCGGGCCTATTAGTTATAGGGAGCTCCAACGTTAGGCGGGTTATGGAGCCCCTCAGTAAAATAGCGGGTAGGTCGAGGAAGAATGCCAGTGTGCACTCGGTGTGCTTGCCGGGGGGTCTCGTCCGTAATTTGGAGGAGGCCCTTCCGGCAGCTATTGAACGCACTGGGTGTGACCGGCTGCAGACAGTAGCACATGTCGGAACGAATGACGCCTGCCGCTTGGGTTCTGAGGCCATCCTTGGTTCCTTCCGGCGGCTGGCTGATTTGGTGAAGACAACCAGCATCGCACGCGGAGTGCAAGCTGAGCTTAATATCTGCAGCATAGTGCCCAGAGTCGATCGCGGTCCTCTGGTTTGGAGCCGTGTGGAGGGTCTAAACCAGAGGCTCAGACGACTCTGCGACTATAATGGTTGCAAATTCATCGACCTCCGTTATTGGGTGGAGAACTGTAGGGCCCCCCTAGACAGGTCAGGCGTGCACTACACACCGGAAGCAGCTACTAGGGTAGCAGAGTACGTGTGGCGTGCACACGGGGGTTTTTTAGGTTAGAGGGACCCCCCCTTGGGCGAAACGATAAAATACCTGACGGCTTACCAGAGAGGACATTATCATCGTTGATAAAGAACGTCCGTCCTCAGAGACCAAAAACAGGAAAAGTTAACGTAATATTGGTAAACTGCAGGAGTATCCAGGGCAAGGTTCCTGAATTAGTATCTCTTATTGAAGGAAATAGTGCGCATATAGTATTAGGAACGGAAAGTTGGTTAAAACCGGAAGTGAACAGTAACGAAATCCTAGACACAGAATGGAATATATACCGCAAGGATAGGATAAACGCCAATGGTGGAGGAGTATTTATAGCAGTAAAGAATTCAATAATATCCAGTGAAGTTATTAGCGAATGCGAATGTGAAATAATCTGGGTTAAGCTAAGTATCAAAGGTGGGTCAGATATGATAGTCGGATGCTTCTATAGACCACCTGCATCAGCAACCGTAGTAGTTGAGCGCCTCAGAGAGAACCTGCAGAACGTCGTGAAGAAGTTTCGTGATCATACTATTGTAATAGGGGGAGACTTCAATCTACCAGGTATAGAATGGGACAGTCACACAATCAGAACTGGAGCCAGGGACAGAGACTCTTGTGACATTATCCTGACTGCCTTGTCCGAGAATTACTTCGAGCAGATAGTTAGAGAACCAACTCGTGAAGCTAACGTTTTAGACCTCATAGCAACAAATAGACCGGAACTTTTCGACTCCGTGAATGTAGAAGAGGGTATCAGTTATCATAAGTCAGTGGTTGCATCAATGACTACAAGTGTAATAAGAAATGCCAAGAAAGGAAGGAAAATATATTTGCTTAACAAGAGTGATAGGGCACAAATCGCAGAATATCTGAGTGACCACCATCAAACGTTCATTTCTGAGGAAGAGGATGTGGAACAAAAATGGAAAAAGTTCAGAAACATCGTCCAGTACGCCTTAGATAAGTTCGTACCGACTAAGGTCCAAAGCGAGGGGAAAGATCCACCGTGGTATAACAATCATGTACGAAAGGTACTACGGAAACAAAGAAAGCTTCATCATAGGTTTAAGAGTAGTCGAATCATAGCTGATAAGGAAAAGCTGAACGAAGCGAAAAAGAGCGTAAAGAGAGCAATGAGAGAAGCATTCAACGAATTCGAACATAAAACATTGGCAAACAATCTAAACAAGACCCTAAAAAGTTTTGGTCATATGTAAAATCGGTAAGCGGATCTAAATCCCCTATTCAGTCACTCGTTGACCACGATGGCACCGAAACAGAGGACGACCGAAGAAAGGCAGAAATACTGAATTCAGTGTTCCGAAACTGTTTCACTGCGGGAAATCGTAACACGGTCCCTGACTTCAGCCGTCGCACGGACGCCAAAATGGAAAATATTGAAATAAACGATATCGGAATTGAAAAACAACTGCTATCACTTAGTAGCGGAAAAGCATCCGGACCAGACGAGATACCCTTAAGATTCTACAGTGATTATGCTAAAGAACTTGCGCCCTTTCTATCAGCAATTTATCGTAGATCGCTGGAAGAACGTAAAGTACCTAGCGACTGGAAGAAAGCGCAGGTCGTTCCCATTTTCAAGAAGGGTCATAAATCAGATGCGAATAATTATAGGCCTATTTCGCTTACGTCAATCTGTTGTAGAATAATGGAACATGTTTTGTGTTCTCGTATTATGACGTTCTTAGATAATACGAATCTCCTTCATCATAACCAACATGGATTCCGCAAACAGAGATCATGTGAAACTCAGCTCGCCCTATTTGCCCAAGAAATTCACAGTGCCGTAGACACTGGCGAGCAGATTGATGCCGTATTCCTGGACTTCAGGAAGGCATTTGATACGGTTCCGCACTTACGTTTAGTGAAAAAAATACGAGCTTACGGAATATCGGACCAGGTTTGTGATTGGATTCAGGATTTCCTAGAAGAAAGAACACAACATGTCATTCTTAACGGTTCAAAATCTGCAGATGTAGAGGTAATTTCGGGAGTACCGCAAGGAAGCGTGATAGGACCTTTATTGTTTACAATATACATAAATGACTTAGTTGACAACATCGGTAGCTCCGTGAGGCTATTTGCAGATGACACGGTTGTCTACAAGAAAGTAGCAACATCAGAAGACTCGTACGTACTCCAGGAAGACCTGCAGAGGATTAATGCATGGTGCGACAGCTGGCAGCTTTCCCTAAACGTAGATAAATGTAATATAATGCGCATACATAGGGGCAGAAATCCATTCCAGTACGATTATGCCATAGGTGGTAAATCATTGGAAGTGGTAACGACCGTAAAATACTTAGGAGTTACTATCCGGAGCGATCTGAAGTGGAATGATCACATAAAACAAATAGTGGGAAAAGCAGGCGCCAGGTTGAGATTCATAGGAAGAATTCTAAGAAAATGTGACTCATCGACGAAAGAAGTAGCTTACAAAACGCTTGTTCGTCCGATTCTTGAGTATTGCTCATCAGTATGGGACCCTTACCAGGTTGGATTAATAGAAGAGATAGACATGATCCAGCGAAAAGCAGCGCGATTCGTCATGGGGACATTTAGTCAGCGCGAGAGCGTTACGGAGATGCTGAACAAGCTCCAGTGGCGGACACTTCAAGAAAGGCGTTACGCAATACGGAGAGGTTTATTATCGAAATTACGAGAGAGCACATTCCGGGAAGAGATGGGCAACATATTACTACCGCCCACATATATCTCGCGTAATGATCACAACGAAAAGATCCGAGATATTAGAGCAAATACGGAGACTTACAAGCAGTCGTTCTTCCCACGCACAATTCGTGAATGGAACAGGGAAGGGGGGATCAGATAGTGGTACAATAAGTACCCTCCGCCACACACCGTAAGGTGGCTCGCGGAGTATAGATGTAGATGTAGATGTAGAGGTAACCAGCTTTTGGGCTCTTGAGTCATCAGGAGAGCTCCATCGCGTGGTTAATGAAAAGGAACCTGTGCTACCTGCTGACTGGAATATGCACATACACGAAATGGAAATTGAGGTAATAGTGTATGTAGCAGGTCCAGTTATTGATTAGCTAAATTTTTAACGTGGACTAAATGATTCTTGACTAGGCTATTGAACTTTGCTATCACAGATGCAGAATAGAAGAAGAAGAACCATGTTAGGAAGACTTGCAGGCAAGGATTGCACAAGGCAAAAGGGTTTAGAAGAAAAGGTAAAGCTCGAGACAAGAAAGAACTTACATTTGGAGAACAGCTTCGCATGAGCGAGAAGAGTGGACTATGGCAAAAACTTAAATGAAACGATTAAAAGCCCAGGAGTTTGAAGATCGAATCGAGTGGTGGTGTAAGGAATGAAGCCATGCTGCAACAAGTCAACAAGAAAAGATGCTTAATAGCGAACATTACAACAGGATGTTTCGCTGTTTAGGCGAGTAGTTGAAGCAGTGGTGAAAAGAGAGCGCAGTAGGCAGAGGCCAAAATACACTACTGGCCATTGAAATTGCTACACCAAGAAGAAATGCAGATGATAAACGGGTATTCATTGGACAAATATACTATACTAGAACTGATATGTGATTACATTTTCACGCAATTTGGGTGCATAGATCCTGAGAAATCAGTACCCAGAACAACCACCTCTGGCCAGACCGTAATAACGGCCTCAATACGCCTTGGCATTGAGTCAAACAGCTTGGATGGCGTCTACAGGTACAACTGCCCATGCAGCTTCAACACGATACCACACTTCATCAAGAGTAGTGACTGGCGTATTGTGACGAGCCAGTTGCTCCGCCACCATCGACCAGACGTTTTCAATTGGTGAGAGATCTGGAGAATGTGCTGGACAGGGCAGCAGTCGAACATTTTCTGTATGCGGATAAGATGCCTGTCATCTCGACTGCTGGTGATACGAGGCCGTTAGGATCCAGCACGGCGTTCCGTGTTACCCTCCTGAACCCACCGATTCCATATTCTGGTAACAGTCATTGGATCTCGACCAACGCGAGCAGCAATGTCGCGATACGATAAACCGCAATCGCGATAGGCTACAATCTGACCTTTATCAAAGTCGGAAACGTGGTGGTACGCATTTCTCCTCCTTACACGAGGCATCACAACAACATTTCACCAGGCAACGCCGGTCAACTGCTGTTTGTCTATGAGAAATCGGTTGGAAACGTTCCTCATGTCAGCACGTTGTAGGTGTCGCCACCGGGCCAACCTTGTGTGAATGGTCTGGAAAGCTTATCATTTGCATATCACAGCATCTTCGTCCTGTCGGTTGAATTTCGCGTCTGTAGCACGTCATCTTCATGGTGTAGCAATTCTAATGGTCAGTAGTGTATTAATAAACAAGATGGCCTTAAAAGTAAAGTAATACGTTATTTGATCATCAAACTTATTTTAAATTTAACGGTACATCTCCCAACATGGGTTCCTTATCAAAACACCAACTCCCCTCTACAATCCCCATAAGCCTGTAAAAGGAATTGTGAAACACCGTATATAAGCCAGCTTTTAGAAAATGTGGGAGGCAGCGATTATACTAAATGAGATGGGGCAGGGTTGGGCAGCGACAGAAATGGAGAAGTGCATTAGACCGAAGTAAAGGTTTATGAATGAAATACACTGACGCTAAAAATCCCAACACCAAGTAATAATTAAAGTAGACTACTGAAATTTCTGGAATACATTTGTCTAGGCAACATATTTAAGTGATGAATGTTCCAAGATCACAGGTTAATGTTAGCGGGACATAAGCCAATGTAAATGTGAAATGTTGGTACATTAATAACCGATGTAACAGCCAAAATATTGAATGCAAGCATGCAAATGTGCACGCATTGTGTCGCACAGGTGCCGGATATCAGTTTGAGAGATGGAGATCCATGCCTGTTGCACTTGGCCGCTCAGTACATAACTGGTTAATGCTTATTGTGCATGACACTGGAGTTGTTATCCCATTGTACTGCCTGTGTGCTCGGTTGGAGACAAATCTGGTGGTCGAACAGGCCAAGCCGACAAGGGGTCACTCTGTAGAGAGTGTTGAGTTACAAAAGTGGTATGTGGGCAAGCGTTATCCTGTTGGAAAACACACCTTGGTATATTATCCATAAATGGCAGCACAACAGGTCGAATCACCATACTAATGTACAAATTTGCAGTCAGGGTACGTCAGAGAACCACAAGAGTGTTCCTGATGTCATACAGAATTGCACCCCAGACCATAACTCCAAGTGTACATCTAGCGTATCTAGGCCACAGACTGTTCGTTGCAGCTGCTCAGCTGATCTTCTTCTAACCAAAACACGGCTATCACAGGCACCGAGACGGAACCAGCTTTCAGCAGGAAACGCAACAGACCTCCACTCCGCCCTTAAATGACACCATTGATGACGCAAACGGCAGTGGTTTGGGGTCAGCGGAATGCACGCTGCAGGACGTCTGTCTCGGAGATGTCCTTGAAGCAACCGATTTGTAACAGTTTATGTCACTGTGGTGCCAAATGCTGCCCAGATTGCTGCTACAGACACAGTGCGATGTGCCAAAGAAACCCACCGAACACGACGGTCTTCCCTACCTGTAGTGCCGTATGGCCGTCGGAGCCCGGTCTTCCTGTGGCCATACCGAGACACGGCTGCCAGCAATGATGTACAGTGGCTACGTTGCTGCGCAATCTTTCTGAAGTATCACGGAAGGAACATCGAGCTTCTCGTAGATCTGTTACACGATCTCGTTCAGACTTAGCGAACTGTTGATAATCGCGTCTTAAGGTCATTCTATACTAGCATCAGCTCACTACGGTCTCAAAGGTAACTCATGTGCACGACGTTTACAGTCCACATTTAAAGCAAACCTGACAGTGGCTCTGATAGTGACTCGTAAGCGACTGGTGCGAAATTTGAGTAGATATTTTCAGAAGTAGAAACACGCCTACCAACTTTCGCTTATGTCGCACAACTCCTTCTTGGTGTTGAGATTTTTTCCGTCGCTGTACGAACATCACATTATGTAGAAACTCCACGGAAGTCGATGCTCTTGAGACCCACCCGACTGGTACGTCGTTCTAGACTTCATTAGTGAAGGGAACGAGCATCGTTCTCCCGATCGTTGTTTCCTTGATCGCCACTGATTTCGACGGGCCTGCTCGCACGGGGGAGGCGTTAATGGGACCGCGGGGTCGCGGACCCGCGCTCTTAATGGCGGAACTGCTCGCTACTCGCTGCCGGGTCTGGGTCTGGGTACGTAATGGAGCGCCGCCCGCCGTGACGTCACGCCGCATACCCGTTGAAAGGCGTCGCCGGGCGCAAAACAGCGTCTGCATGCGCGGCGCGTCCGCCCTGCTCCGGAAACCAATCGCGAGGCGCCACGTCGCGTTTCGGCCTCGCTCCGCTATTTATTTGTTTAGCCCGCTCTTTCCGCCGGCGCTATTCGCTTACCGGCTGTTGCATAAAGATTTCTGGCGCAGCGCCAGAGACGCCTGAATAATTCATCAACGTGGGAGAGTGACAGGCCGTGTCGTTTCCATTTCAGTTTTTTAGGACGGGTGATTGATACGGTGTGGAAGGCAGCAGATGGACCTGGAGTGTGTGTCCAGCTGCAGTTTGCTCGCTGACGACCTCGCGATGTGGTTCTTAAAATGCAGCACAGCTGGGGAACTCGATAGAAAAATAGGCTGCTGAGAAATTAGAAACAGTACAATTGCCAACTCGCCTGTTGCCGGCATCAGCTGACGATGTTCGCCTCAGAATGGAACTGGAAGGCGATTCACTGAAGAAGACAGAGTTCAGCGAGAATAAAATTAAATTCTCACATCTACGTATCAGTGCCAGATATTCCGGTTGTTTCTTCTTCCTTTTAATCCACTTCTGCAGGCTCTATTTACAGTAAGTTGTTACTCACGTTCCCGACGTAACCGCTTTAGCGCCGCTTTTACATTACAGGTCTCTCGAGCTTCACCACACGTCATGCCTGCACATTTGTAATTTGCTAGATTGGAAGATATTTCTGTTTCCTCATGCCAACGTACGACTCGTGTTGCTCGATATATAGTTTGTTTCCTAAAGGGATGGAGATTTTCATACGAAGGGTGGGGGGGGGGGACAAAATAATATTGGCCCTAATATAGGCAACCTTGCATACATGACACGGCTGTGGATGACGTAAGTCGGGTTGCCTATCTTAAGGCGCATTGTCCATCCTACATACACTGATGAGGGAAGTTGGATGCTGACTGGTGGCGTTACAGGCCCTGGATGACATGTGCATGTCTTCTGCAATATTCTTTACCTTGCCACGATCAGTGCTCACACATTTTTTAAGTTCCTTATCTCTAAGAAGATTTGACACGAAGACTTTATCCTCAGAGTAGCAGATGAGCTTCATACCACCTACAAACTGCAGAGAGGAGCCAATCTCCCCTTGCAGACACTCGATACCGGCGCTGGCCAACATGGAAATAGAAGGTTTCCTGCAAACAACAAACATCAAACGCATGCTTCAAGTGCAACAAGTATGTGGGTAAAAGCTGTCAGTCAAAAACTCTAGTCGAATGTCTGGACTTTGAGCCCAGCCCAAGTTAGACAATTCTGTTAACACTTCGTTCCTAAGTAATTTCAAATATTTATAATTATAGAATAAAGTAATTTATTCTTAAGTTTTAGTTCGTTGATTACAATAAGCAAAAAAACACGCTTAGAATTTTAGTCGTGTGCTGCGTCTGGAATCTTTCACTCATACTCGGTACTTTCCTTATTTGTGTGCAAAAGTAAAAACGCTATTAGTACTCACATAAACAGTTTATTTTGACTGTTGAAACACGTATGTAACATAGCAGCGATGGCGAGGCATTGTAGCATCTGTGACCAGAGAGTATGCGCTTGACCGCGCGAGTGTTGCGAGCGGTTCTCAGTCTGTCAGTCAGTCGTTGCGAGTCTGTAGCTCTGTCTAGTTGAGGGCAGTTCAGTGGTAGTCGTCGTGGAGTACAGTAGTAGCAGCCCAGTGCGGTTGTGTGATGCAGTCTGTCGGCAACACTGGTCAAGATGCTGAATAAGGTATATTGTTAATTAAGGTAATCATCAGATAATTTAAAGTTCATTTATTGTAATTAATTTCCAACAAGTGCCCCCATAATAATTTTGATTGCGTATGTAACATAGCAGCGATGGCGAGGCATTGTAGCATCTGTGACCAGAGAGTATGCGTTTGACCGCGCGAGTGTTGCGAGCGGTTCTCAGTCTGTCAGTCAGTCGTTGCGAGTCTGTAGCTCTGTCTAGTTGATGGCAGTACAGTAGTAGTCGTTGAGAGCAGTTCAGTAGTGGTCTGGTCCGGTCACGGTCGCGAGCAGGACGCAGTCGGGAGCGTCGACATGGCATTCTGGTCAAGATGCTGAATGAGGTATATTGTTAATTAAGGTAATTATCAGATAATGTAAAGTTTATTTATTGTAATTAATTTCCAACAAGTGCCCCAATAATAATTTTGATTTCAAAAGCAATTTCAGAAAAAAAATTTATTTAATTGAATTAATTCCACTTCCCTTAAAGACAAATTTTAGTTAAATTACAAAAAAAAAGAATATTATTATTTGCAATGCAGTTCCTCGATGCTGTGCGCAAGAATAAGAGCAGAAATGTGACTAGCAGTTACAATGAGGTAAGAGTTTAATTCTGATTTATGCACAGGGCCAAAGACCGATATTTCGGTTTAATTGAAACTTCATTATCACTGAGATTTTATTATCACTGAATGGACTTTCATTTTTTGTGAGGAGCTTATAGTTGGGTTAGATTGCGATTCTCATTTTTTTGTCATTAAATTTAATTGTTAGAGAGGTTACACTTAGCGCAATGTCCATTAGCATTTTTATTAAATATTATCTTTTCTCGTAAATTTTTGTGGGGAGGTTACACTTGGCGACACCCAGTCCAGGATCGTATTTCGTTGAGAGTCTTTTGAAAAACAGTCAGATATCTGCTCTTATTTGCTTAGATATAATTAGGATTTGGCGCAACGCTTTTATTAACTTGTGACTTTCTTTCTACAGGTCAACGGCAATTCGTTGCTCTGTTGTATTTGTGTGTTGCTTTTGCATTGTGCTTATTTATTTTGTGAATATTTGTGAATATTGTAAAAATGCCGCGAAAGACTGTGAATAGTGTATCGCGAGGTATTGTGAACGAAATTACTGACTCAAACAACTTAACCGAAAGTAATTGTGACACGCAGTGTAATGATGACAATGCTGCGTTCACTAACAATCAGTGCATTCCAATCACTAATGATGACTTTTATCTTAATGATGAACAAGCCAACTCAATTGTCTCCTCTGTGAATTTGACGACAATTGATGACGCGGAGCGCTCTATTGTAATGAGCGCTGCCCAGCTTAACACAACCGGTTTACTAAATTCACGTGACGAACAGACAAATTTTTCGAATGAAAATGGTCAGTGTAGTGAAAGTACGACGGATTTATTTAATTCCGAAATAGTCACTGACAATGTACACTCGAGTGACAAACGTTATTGTAAATTACAGAATGACCAAATGGTCGCACAAAACGTGACAATTGTCGGTACGCAATTAAACAGCACAGATAATAGAGTAGAGAATGTCTTGGGTCAAATTTTTGTAATATTACGACTAATGAATGAAAAACTGGATAACAATCTCAAACAAAGTAAACTGATTAATGAAAGGTATAAACAATCGAATGAAGAACAAGACAACATTGATAAAAAAATCAAACAACTTAGTGAACGAAATGAACGGATTAGTGAACAGATTAAAGCCATTGCCGCGCAAAATTGCGATAATACAAGACAATTACGTGTGAATACTAAGACTTGTGCTAATAACAGTAATGAAAAAGTTGGCACTGTTGCACAAGAATTAAATTGTACACGTGTAAGCACAACAGAATTACATAAAGACAAGATTAATGCAGTCACTGAACAATGTTCAGCGAACGAAACACAGATACATGAAATTAATGCAGTCACCGAACAATGCCCTAAAAACGCAGTACAGATTCGCGACGAAATTAATTTAGAGTCAGTGGAAGTTTCACACACTCCGAATACGGAAGTTGACGAGAAATTTGCACGACAGATCAACCAAATTGACGAAAATGTTACAGTAACAGAGTTGAAAACTATTTCAGTCACCAATACGTCACAGAATCCGCTACTTTGCGAACATTTGTCAGAGTCACGCAGCGCGTATAATGCGAGCAATTTACAGAGACTACGAGACGTAAAATCCGAAAAGCTACGCAACTTGAAATCCGAAATGACGCAGACAAACAGATTCACACACAAACCTGAACGTGTTATCAAACTGAGTGACGAGAACGTAGATTTCGAGCAATTTGCATTTGTAAGAAAATGTAAAGAATTTAATAATGACAGCGTACAGGTACACGCTTTGAACTGTATACGTCGATTTATTCTTGTACTTTCACCGCTATTACCTGTAACGCAGAAACTAGCTTTGAACTGGATACGACAATTTGCTCTTGAATTTTTACCAACATTTCGTGTAATGCAAAAACTTGAATTAGTATGGATACAGCAATTTAATTCTGAATTTTTATCGCCATTGCCTGTAACACAAAAGCTGAAAAGTATTTGCAGAGCGTAATAAACCTCAGGGGATTCATTACGCTTTAATGAATATGTGCCGTAGCGAGCATAGGGCCCCGAGCTGTAGTAGTGCTGTTTCATCTTTAGTTTTCTGCACTGCTGCCTTCTCTTCTACTATCCTTTATATCTATCAAAACCGCTCTTTAACTATTGCTCTACCTAGAATTAAGAATATGTAATGAAAACCCGATGTGACAAATTTTTACCGAAAGTGACAATTTTTATTAGGCACTCCAGAATTACCAGCGTAATTTTGACATCAAGGAAAATTTTAATCATCAGTATGTATAAAATTATCAGTAACAGTAAACGCATTTTGGTAACAATAGACATTTTTCTCCACAACAGCATGAAAGTCAGCCGCTTAGCATACGTAATCAACAATGCAGTCTACAAGGTCAACCAAACTTCAATGTTTCGCCGCGTGCACGTATAGTCCCAGCTACAACAAATAGTAACGCACGGCAGCAATGAAATAACTACGTACAGAAAAGACAGTATTACGATTCCTATAGCAATGCGCCGTACAGAAGTGACTACCATGACAAACGTAAAAATAATGAGCACAATTTTCAGCGTACATTTAATAACAGTCGATCTTTTCAGCAGCAAGAACATCAGCAACAACATATTTTCATGAATGAACCAGACAGTAGGTGTCATACATAGTGTAATACGTCAAAAAAAAAAAAAAAAAAAAAAAAAGAACAGAAGAGTTCAAATAGTCAAAATTCCACAGTGTCTCCCTGAAAATAATTACACGTCAGATAGAATTTGATTAAATACAGTACAGGTTGCATATTCCAGTAACGCAAGCAATACTTTTGACACGCAGAATTTTGTTCATGAGAATGTTATTGGAAACACGCTTTGTTGAATACACCACTTTTATCGCACCCAGATCTTACCAGAAATTTTTCCATTGCCACCGACAGTTATAACACAGCTTTAGGCGTACACATTTTCCAGGAAATAGAAGAAGATGGTTCGATAGTAATTAAAAACATCGCATTTGCAAGCCGCATTTTGTCACCCGCTGAACGAAATTATTCCGTTACAGAACTGGAAACATTATGTGTTGTATGGGCTTTTACGAGATTTCGGCACTTTCTTTATGGAAGACACACTACAGTTTACACAGACCACAGAGCGATACAATTTTTACTTTCAGCTAAATTCACTCACGACAGGTTAAGCAGATGGAAACTTTATTTACAGGAATTTAATTTTACAATAGTTCACATTCCCGGTACGCAAAATGTTATAGCAGACGCACTATCGCGTTCTCTCGGCAACAATCAGCAAGACGTAGCAACCAACTTCTGCAAAACAAATTTCAGTGTCATGTACATTCAGCAAGTAGCGTTTGAAAATTTTATTTCGTCTTCATTACAGGACATAGCAAATGAGCAGAATAAAGACAATGTGTGGAAAGAAATTAAACACCTTTGGCAAGATAAGAATAATGTTACGATTAGAAATCACTACACTGTACGCAATAACATTCTATTTCGCCGCTCTCACCTTGACAGCAACAATTGGTTATTATGCATCCCTGACGAACTTGTTAACAAATTAATCTGGTACACTCATTCAAGTTACGCACATTACGGAGCAAGAAAATGTTTTCTTATACTGAGACAGAACTGTTATTTTAACAACATGGAGAAACGTATACGACGAGTTTTAGCGTCTTGTAAAATTTGCCAGAAAGCTAAATCAGACACCACTTCACATATTCCTCCTTTATATCCCATTGTACCTGTTAAATTAAGACACATGGCCGCAGTAGATATTTTTGGTCCGATTCCGAGAACTAACAGAGGTTTTTGCTACATCTTTGTCGCTGTTGAGCTCACTTCAAAATTTGTTACTTTCACTCCGTTACGTAAAGCTACTGCTAAAACTGTTTCGAAAGCATTTGTAAAACATTTTCTATTTCATGTAGGGCATGTGATGAAAGTAATTTCTGACAATGGATCTCAATTTCGTAGTAGCATATGGACACGCATGTTACGAGCCAGAAACATTTCTCCGATCTATATATCCAAGTACCACGCTTCTTCGAACCCCTGTGAAAGATTAATGAAAGAAATTGGTAAGCTGTGCCGAATATACTGCCACAAAAGACATATTGATTGGGATACACACATACTCTCATTCCAAGATGTAATTAATTCCATTCCAAATGAATCCACTATGCTATCTCCGTCTGTTATACTGAAAAACGTTGAACCACCTAACAAAATTAAAGAATTTATAAATTTTCCTACATCTCGTCGCTTACGACACCACGAAATAATCGACATTGCACTGAACAACATCAAACGTGCCGGAGAGCGCCGGAGAAGACAGCAAAAACAGGTTTGTACACGCCGAGACTTTCACGTTGGACAGAAGATATTAGTACGTACACACCATTTATCCAGCAGAATAAAAGGTAAGTGCAGTAAATTCGAATTTCTATACGCAGGTCCATATCGGATTCGCAGCATTCCTCACCCCAATGTTGTACACGTCGAAACTTTGAGAACGAAAAAAAGTAAAGGCAATCACCACGTCTCCAACATCAAACCCTTTATTCAATAAACATACTTTATGATTTATCGCACAATAATGCCATTTCCTAATTTTTCATGATTACTTATGCAATTATACGCACATGAACACTTACTGATGAATATCGTATTTTTTCTTGGCAAGTGCCTGGCAAGGTAAGGTTAGCAGGTCGCTCTTCTTGTCGTTACACATCAGACCATGCACATTTTCCACTTTTTATGTACGATTGTATTCCAGTTTTGTCTATATGCACTGTGAAATAGTTAAGATATAAAACACACCAGTCGACTTTGACATTTTTTTGGGCTTATGACATCTCAACATCGTGACTTTTACATTTTTTTTTTTGCTGCTGCATTGTGATATTCCGTGTACATTTTTTGCCTTTGAACACTGTCTATGCTTTTGACATATTACGTTTTCTGTCACGTTATGCTGTATGCTTGATTCTGTTACCGTTAATCAGTAATTATTTAGTGGGTATATGATTTAAATGCAAGACATTAATCTCTGTTCATCATTTTCAGAAAGAAATAACGTGTAAAGAAAATAAATTAAACAGAAATGGGAATTTCACCTACGGAATAAACGAAAGAGGATGCAATAACTTTATGAGAAAGAGTAAATGGATCAGGATTAACAAGCATTAACAAGAATATACTATACTCATCGCTGAATAGCAGTCTTAACTAATTTTTTCTTTCAGAATACGAAGCGATTGATGCAGGCTGTCAGATAGAACTACACGTCTTAGTTTTAGTGATGAAATATGCTAGAGATAAGGAATAGTTGTATAATGAGTAATGAAGTGATATTTTTGCAGATGATAATGAATACTGATGAATAATGATGAAGAATATGCTATTATGAATAATGAAGTTTTTCTTTACAGGTGATGATAATAATGAAGTTATGATAATATGAATAATGAAGTGATTGATAATGAAGTTTTTTCTTTACAGATGAGGATAATGTTGAAGTCATGTATTTATGCTACCTAGTTATTTAAGTATTTGTTGCAGTTTGTTTTGACAGCAGGTGTTATATTGCATAGTAGGATGACGGAAAGTTTTGGAAAGGACAGCTATGGAACACATATTATACACATTTCACTACTTGTTAATTCGAAGTTCACTACTTTTCAGCATAGTGTGCGTTTCTTCTTTCAGGTCAATAATCCATTTTGTATTTTTTCCAGGAGAAGTTTTTCATGATACATACTAAACCTATTACTTATTATATCTGTTCTAGTACTTGCATTTATTTTTTTTACCCATTTGTGTCTATCATTTATACATGTGATCACATTACTGCCTTGTTTCACAATCTTGCTACAGCTGACTCATGACGAATGACGTTACACATTTTTCATTTACAGGAACAACCCACTACCAATTATTTTTTTTTTTCTTCTCTTTTTCTCTTCTTGCTTTCTCTTATAATTACCAAACGCAATGCATTGCTAACAAAAAAATGTATTACCACTCCCAAATAGTGATACCAGTTGGAGAAAGTTCTGAATAATACTGATCAACTCTGAATAGTATGTCACTTCAGTAATGACTTCGTAATGATACAAAAAAATATATGTATAAAATAATGCTTTGTAACTGGCTAATAACTGCCACGGTTTATTGTAATGAGACTACTTATAATGCCCATGCTTATTAATGCTATGACTGTAATTAGCTGATTTTTAATAATGACTTCGTAATGATCTGAATGTCACTCAATGAATTATTACTTCTTAATGATCTGAATAATACTGAATGAGGAGCAATGTTTTATACTATTCGATACTTGATGGCCACTGAGTGCCAATAATTAATGTCACTTAATGAATTATGTTATTAATTATGCCATTAATTAGCTCTTGTTTTCAATGTTGATACTTTGTAACTGGAACAGAAAATGATTCTTACTATCTTGGAATGACAAATGATTAATTAACTGTAATCAGAAGAAGGCTAATGATTCTTGATTATGCTTTGTAATTGGGAAAGAATGTGATTGTTTAATAATGCTTTGTAATTGGGAGAAGGCTAATGATTATTACTATTGGAATGACAAATAATTAATTAACTATGCCATACTTTGTAACTGGAAAAGAATGCGATTATTTAATAATGCTTTGTAACTAGGAAAAGAAGGTTACTGATTCTATGTAAAACAATTATTGAACATTTTTCTGTAATACTACATACTTGGTACAGAAATGTTCAATCACTAGGCTATGAATGCCGCAAATGAAAACTGTAATTGTCAATATTATGTGACTTAATGTCCTTCACCTCATGAGCTAACCACCCTGAATTACTGCAATGTCCATTTGTCCTGTCTATCCTAGTGATCATGGAGCACTACCTTTGGGTTTGCACTACTTCTACGTTGGTGTGCCTTGTAAAAGCGTGGTGTTGACACGACATGCTGTCCACCACCGTGGGTGATGAAGACGTTATTATGGTCCCACTGTTTGGTGTACCTAATGTACTGCCAAAATGAGAACATGGAATGTTACTACGAGAGTTCAGTGTCTTGGCTACACTGATAAATTCTGATGGGAAAAGAACTGCAAATTGTGTCACTTGGTGTTGTACTTCTGTGGAAAGATATGGACTTTCAGAACAGCTGTGTGCAATCTGAAGTGCTACAACCATGATGCAATCCTTCCCTTTCCTATCCTAATTCTTGTCACATAGTGAAAATAATTTTTTGCTACATTTTTTTTGATTCGCTGAACTCCAGTGCGAGTACAGTTATGTCACTTGTCGATATGATTTTTGCCATTATGTTTATTTATTGCAAAAATACCTAAGACATTTTTTCGATTTGTTCTCAAGTACAGTATGTGCATTCTTGTCTTTTATATTGTATATACAATTTTTTAGTATTTTATTTTAATGATGTTCTGAACTACAGTGCATGTGCACTTATGTTGTGTGTTAATATGTTTTCTACTGAACTCCAGTGCCTGTGCACTTTTCTCATTTTTCAATATGATTTGTACTATTCTGTATATTCAATACTTCAATGCGTATGCACTTATGTCATTTGTTACTAATTGTATATACATTTCATCATTTACTGATATGTTCTCAACTGCAGTGCATGTGCACTCATGTCACTTGTCAACATAATATTTTTTGCCAGTCTGTTTATTTGTTCTGAATATGCTAAAGAATTTTTTCAGTGCCTGTGCACTTTGTTATCTGTCAAATAATTTGTATATACATTTTTCTGATTTGCTACTATGTTTTGTACTCCCATTTTGTCTTTGTCTGATATATTTTGTACTTAGTGCGTGTGCACAACATTTACTTCATGTACTACATCTAAATATTCTGTAAGTTGTAGAAGTTTGTTAATTAAAGAAAAATTTTGCCGCGCTTGGCAAGTCCAAATGACTCACCATCGCTGCCAAATTTTTGCCCCCCCAGTGGAGGGTTATGAAACACGTATGTAACATAGCAGCGATGGCGAGGCATTGTAGCATCTGTGACCAGAGAGTATGCGCTTGACCGCGCGAGTGTTGCGAGCGGTTCTCAGTCTGTCAGTCAGTCGTTGCGAGTCTGTAGCTCTGTCTAGTTGAGGGCAGTTCAGTGGTAGTCGTCGTGGAGTACAGTAGTAGCAGCCCAGTGCGGTTGTGTGATGCAGTCTGTCGGCAACACTGGTCAAGATGCTGAATAAGGTATATTGTTAATTAAGGTAATCATCAGATAATTTAAAGTTCATTTATTGTAATTAATTTCCAACAAGTGCCCCCATAATAATTTTGATTGCGTATGTAACATAGCAGCGATGGCGAGGCATTGTAGCATCTGTGACCAGAGAGTATGCGTTTGACCGCGCGAGTGTTGCGAGCGGTTCTCAGTCTGTCAGTCAGTCGTTGCGAGTCTGTAGCTCTGTCTAGTTGATGGCAGTACAGTAGTAGTCGTTGAGAGCAGTTCAGTAGTGGTCTGGTCCGGTCACGGTCGCGAGCAGGACGCAGTCGGGAGCGTCGACATGGCATTCTGGTCAAGATGCTGAATGAGGTATATTGTTAATTAAGGTAATTATCAGATAATGTAAAGTTTATTTATTGTAATTAATTTCCAACAAGTGCCCCAATAATAATTTTGATTTCAAAAGCAATTTTAGAAAAAAAATTTATTTAATTGAATTAATTCCACTTCCCTTAAAGACAAATTTTAGTTAAATTACAAAAAAAAAGAATATTATTATTTGCAATGCAGTTCCTCGATGCTGTGCGCAAGAATAAGAGCAGAAATGTGACTAGCAGTTACAATGAGGTAAGAGTTTAATTCTGATTTATGCACAGGGCCAAAGACCGATATTTCGGTTTAATTGAAACTTCATTATCACTGAGATTTTCTTATCACTGAATGGACTTTCATTTTTTGTGAGGAGCTTATAGTTGGGTTAGATTGCGATTCTCATTTTTTTGTCATTAAATTTAATTGTTAGAGAGGTTACACTTAGCGCAATGTCCATTAGCATTTTTATTAAATATTATCTTTTCTCGTAAATTTTTGTGGGGAGGTTACAAATGTTTAAGTAAAGATAAAAGTAACAGAAGGAAATACACAAGATACAGCTTTGTGGAGACGTAAATTGGATACAATTTGGTGTTTTAACTGAAAAAAGTGTTTGCTACAAACGCTTCTCGGACATCGGCGGGTCTGTATATCCGTTCCCTACGGCGTTGCCTCGTCTCATTGAGCTACTGGGGAAGCTCCGGCACCGTCTAGAGTTCATGGTACCTGTTCTTGGCGACGCAAATACAGCGTTACCACAGCCTTGTTTTTTTTTCTTTTTGGTAAATCTGATGCCTATTATACCTATTGGCGGGACTAGGCTCGGCTAGATACATTTCTGTCCTGAATAGGAATGAGGAATCGCATGACGACCCCAAAGTGCGGTTTTTCTTCCTTCAACCTGTGTAAATCTAAAGTGTTTGTTTTAACTTGAGACAACCAAATTTCTCGAAAACGACGCACTGTAGGAAAAAAAAAGTTCTTGATGAAAAGTTAATATTAGTAAAGGTGACAAGGGGACACCTGTCTGTGTTACAACTAGCCATCTAAACATTCTCCTCCCCTCCCCCTCTGCATGGGGGGGAGGGGGCAACTTTGTATTTTCGAATGGGAAACCCCATTTTTATTGCATAGTTGGATTTTACATCAAAAATACTTATGATTTACTCTAATAGTTGTTTCCCATTCACGGTAGATGACGCCGTAATTTGCAAATGTCAAGCGCACTTTTTGTTGCAGTTAACAAGCAACATATTTGATACTGCATTTCATTTACGATGCGATTGTAACGGTTGATACTTATTTTCAAACGTTTCTTGAGTGTTGCAAATGTGATTGCAGAGTACAAAAAATATGGCTAGATACTGGCATATAACCTACCTGTATGGTAACGCAGTTTTCTGTTCCCTTCGGGGTTGATTATAGTGAGTCCCCATATCATCGGAATGATTCATTTCGACGACCGCCCTCGAACCCTGCCATCAGGGAGACGGATTTCGGTGTGTGTGTGTGTGTGTTGCAATTCAATTGCCGTAACTCTCACTCTGGCCGCTACGGCGCTACAGGCGAAATACAGACCGCAACACTGATAAGGTTAAACGTCAATGAAGTTACAGTGACAGGCGTCCCTGCCGTGGATATTCACCGAAGTCAAGCACCCAAATGATAAGAGGCGAGGAAATTCACCGAGCATCTCAATGATGCAAGACAATGGGACTCACCAAAATTTATCATCCCGACGGAAACAGAAAACAACATCCATGTCGTTTTTCCTGGATCACGCTTAACGTAGTTTCTAACCAGACAGTGGAACCACTAACTACAGTCAAATTTGCCACACTAAAGTTAATTTCGAACATCAGTATCAAATAAAGGTTTATCTTTAGATTGTAAATGAAATATAGTATCGAAGCCTCAACTCTAAATTGCAAATACAAGAACACTCGATATTTGTCGACTACAGAGCCATCTACCACGAACGAGGAACAATGGTTTGAGTAAACCGTATGTATTCTTTGGCGTCTTTTCACATAGAACGTGTTTCTTCGTACGATGCGTCTTTTTCGAGATACTTAATTGTCTCAAGTTAAAACGAACATCCTGTATTTTCTTTCGACAAGGCGAAGACAACAATACATCACGAAGAAAAAGTACATGACAATAATACATCGTATAATAAAAACACGAATCATTATTTACAAAATCATATATGAAAGTCTATTAATGAGGTAAGATATACACTATCCACAATACAGTCAAATAGCACACTGAAGATTACTCAGCCACTTGCGTATTTCTTCTAAGACATTGTAGATGCTTTTAATTCCCCCTCCTTTGAATTCGTAAATTACACAATGTAAAATGCGGTCCATAATTCGAAGTTCACCACACTCACAGAAAGGATCATTTGCGAGACCCCACTCTGTTATTAATCTTTTACAGCGACTTGTTCCAGTCCTTTTCTCTTCAATCTTGTCCAGAGTTTTCTTGGGCTGTCAAAACCGGGAAATAGTTTGGTAACGTCAGCAGTAAGGGGTTCGTTTTGCAGGGCGTTTCTTCCTCAGTGTTTCCGCCAATCCCTTTCTTCCTCAAAAACTTCTTATATTTGGATGGTTTTCCAGAGTGGCGTCCTGAACTTCAGTCGATCCTTTGTGTGTAAATCAAGATGAACTGGAAGATCTTATAGGCTTGACACGTTCTTCCACTCCTTTTTATTACAGGTTTGGGTGTGATGTGTGGTGGTCTGATGCTGGCTAACATCGGTAGCCATTGAGCTCCACATCAATTTTTTTGTGTGTGGGCGGTCATAGCCCAAACTGGAGCCCAGTATTCTGCAGTACCAGCCCATATACCAGTGACAATGTTGGTGTGTGCAGTTTGTTTGTGTCGCTTCCCCTGAGCTGTCTGGTGATTTGGCTAGTATCATAGAGTTTCAGGGTATCAGTTTTTGCTTCACTTCTTCTAGGTGGCGACTGTAGGAAATTGTGTGGTCAAGATTAACTCATAAGTATTTAGGGGTGTTCTCATGCTCAATTGACTCTCCGTTGTGTTTAAGTCTCAACTTCCTGTTAGATTATTTGTTGTTGAGATGCATAGCGCTGCTTACATATTTGGAAGAATTTGGTTTCAGGTACCACTTGGTATAATACTCATGAAGAGTATGTAGATCATTACTGAGGGTAGCTTCTAGCTTATTACGGTATATTAATAATTTTTACTTATGGACCGTCTGACACCACCTGAATAAAACATAATTTTAGTGCCATACGCGTTTCGCCTTTATTTTCTGCAAGGCATCATCCGTGGCCTGGAATATGTACATATGTTAGCTATTTTATTTACATTTTTGTCGTTGTGCCTATAGGTTAAAACAGTTCTGGTGGTTGGTATTTCCTATTAAGTAGTAATGTTTTGAACTGTACTTACAGGTTGCGTGGACAATTTCCTACATATTACCCTCCTGTTGCATTTTTGGTGTTGTTCTTCTTCTTATGAACGCCAATTTGCGGTTTTTTTTCGCCATTCCACAACACTATGCACAGAACGCTTGTTTTAAAGCAATGTTTTGGTTTCTGTTGACGACTGTCAAATGTTTTTGCCAAAGATCGAATCTTATTGCCAAACTTATGAGTGTAACTATTGAAGTATCTGTGGTCTGTTCGTGTATGCATTTGTGTGTGCGTTTGTGTATGTGTGTGTGTGTGAGTGAGTGTTTTTTGGTGTGATATATATTGTTTTGTGCTGTGTGTATGTGTGTGTGTGTTCTTTTTTTTCCTGTGTGTGTGTGTGTGTGTGTGTGTGTGTGTGTGTGTGTGTGTGTCCAGATGATGTGGGGAAGAGTTCTCTTTCCTTTTTCTTTCTTTTTTTATTATTATTTTTTGTTTTATGTTATCATTTCCTTTACTAAGTGTAGTAGGGAGCCTGTGCTGATGTGTGTTTGTTCATTTATCACATGTTTGTTTTCTGCTATGGCTTTCTGGATGTGGAAGTTTTCTTGCATTTGTATAAGATGTTTGTCATGGTTGCTTATTCTCATTATTTTCATTTCTTGTTCCATGTTTGTAGGATGATGGTTGTAGTGTTTTGAATGCTCTGCAAATGTGGAATGGTTTGTTTCATACTTCCAACATCTGATATGTTCTTTGTATCTTGTTTGAAAATTCCTGCTTGTCATGCCTATGTATACTGCATCACAACTTTGACATTCAAGTTTATATATTCCTGATTGTTGGAATTTGTCTCTCTTGGTAGCTGGCTGGCTTAGGTGTGATTGAAGGGTTTGCCCAGGCTTATATGCTATTTTGAAGCCCTGTCTCTTTAGGATGTTTGCAACTCTGTGTGTTAGTTTATGTGTGTAGGTCATGGTGTACCATCTGGTTCTTTTCTGTGTGGTGTTGTCATTGTGTGTGTTTGTTGAGTGTGTTTGTAAGTTTTCAGCTTGTGAGTTCTTTTGTATTGTGGAACTGTTGTGTTTGTTTTTTATTTGTGTTTTTATTTTTTGATTGAGCTTGTGTACCACATGTGTGTCAGAGCTTCTAGCTGCCCAATGACCGACTGTGTGGCAGTTGCTAAATCATCGGGATAGTTAAATATATGTGACTGTGTGTTGCGTAGATCGAATGTATATAAGTTGGAAAGTATTGGGGTGAGCACTGAACCTTGAAATAGACCGTTGTGAAATGTTCTGACACTGCTTAACTTATCTCTCAGCTGGAGACAGTAGTTTCACGCCAGTAGCATAGATGTCGTGACCTTCAGAGTTTTCTTGCATTTTCTGGCTTCTGCGACTTTACCTAAAAGCCCTTGGGTCCAGATTGTGTCATATACTGATGACAGATCCAGCAATACTACTCCTGTCATCACTGCAGCTTGGAAACCTCTTTCTATGTATGTGGTCAGCGGCAATACCCGTTCACAGCGGGCCCTACTTTTCCTGAAATCAGGTTGTTCCACAGGCAGCGCCTTTTCGATAGTCTCGAGGCCAATAGCCTCTCATACAGTTTGTTGGTTTCCTGTTTTCTCTGGTTTACGTATTGCAATCAGCTTTGCCTCCTTCTATTGCTTTGGTAGTTTTGCAGAGTCAACTACTTCCTCGAAAAGTCGGCCAACCAGATTTTGACTTTTGGTCTCATTTTTTTAAAATATTGCTGTAGTAGGCCTTCACCATTCACACCTGAGGCCTTACGATTTTTCACTTGTTTCAGAGCAGCGTCTGTTTCACCAGTACCAACTGAACGTGCAATTTCTGTTTTTACAGAGCAATCGCCATCTCTCTTCTCGTTCCCTTCTTTTCTGAACTACTAATGTTTATTTGTGATTTTTTCCTACGTGTGGGAGCAGCGTGGCTTGGAGGGACACTGGTAGCTCCAGCTTTCGTCTGGTTTGCGCCTCCCAGTTTTAGTAGTAAATCCCATCCCTTTCGTATGATGTTAAGAGAGGAGAATGTCTCCTGCCACATGTTTCTTCGTTTTTGATCTAAGATCTCGACTATACTGTTAGCACCTTCACTGTGTTTAGTTCTTTTAAAGTCATGCAATAGTTTCTGACATTTTTCTGAGCAGCGTGAAATGTACAGGTTCCTTCCTCCACGAGGGATGGATTTTGTTGTTGCGGTGATTGGTAGCCTGGTAAATCTTTCGTAGTTTGCCAGGTATGGGTGCATAATATTGGTGTTTTCCTCCGCGTATTCTTGGTACCTTTCCTAGTCTGATGTCTTTGGGTTTCAGCCACAGAGTGGAGGACTGTCTGTAATCGGGGCAGTTAGACGAACTTCGATTATAAGTGGCAAGTGTTGACTTTTTGGAGCCATCTAGCCTATTCTCCTTGGGGTTTGAACGATAGTAGTACTTGTTCCACGAGTAGTGAGGCGTAAGCTCGGAGTGGACATAGTATTCCATACTTTGAAGTGGAAAGTTGCCTTCTCTTTTGGGCCATAAAGGAGATGTAGATCATAAGTGACAAATCTGCCACCATTCTGATCACACTTTGTGTAGCCACATCGCAGCCCAACATGGTCAGCATCTGTGCAAAGAAAAAGCCTTTAACCAAAATTGTGTACCGATATCAAATATTGGCACAAAATTGAGGCACATTTTCCCGATACTCTATGTGTTATATAGAAATAAAATGGTGGACTGGTGATAATACGGTGGGCCATCTCGGGGGTTGAGGGCCACTGCGTCATTACTGCTCAACGACGTGAGCCACGCAAGGAGGATTATACACTCCTGGAAATGGAAAAAAGAACACATTGACACCGGTGTGTCAGACCCACCATACTTGCTCCGGACACTGCGAGAGGGTTGTACAAGCAATGATCACACGCACGGCACAGTGGACACACCAGGAACCGCGGTGTTGGCCGTCGAATGGCGCTAGCTGCGCAGCATTTGTGCACCGCCGCCGTCAGTGTCAGCCAGTTTGCCGTGGCATACGGAGCTCCATCGCAGTCTTTAACACTGGTAGCATACCGCGACAGCGTGGACGTGAACCGTATGTGCAGTTGACGGACTTTGAGCGAGGGCGTATAGTGGGCATGCGGGAGGCCGGGTGGACGTACCGCCGAATTGTTCAACACGTGGGGCGTGAGGTCTCCACAGTACATCGATGTTGTCGCCAGTGGTCGGCGGAAGGTGCACGTGCCCGTCGACCTGGGACCGGACCGCAGCGACGCACGGATGCACGCCAAGACCGTAGGATCCTACGCAGTGCCGTAGGGGACCGCACCGCCACTTCCCAGCAAATTAGGGACACTGTTGCTCATGGGGTATCGGCGAGGACCATTCGCAACCGTCTCCATGAAGCTGGGCTACGGTCCCGCACACCGTTAGGCCGTCTTCCGCTCACGCCCCAACATCGTGCAGCCCGCCTCCAGTGGTGTCGCGACAGGCGTGAATGGAGGGACGAATGGAGAAGTGTCGTCTTCAGCGATGAGAGTCGCTTCTGCCTTGGTGCCAATGATGGTCGTATGCGTGTTTGGCGCCGTGCAGGTGAGCGCCACAATCAGGACTGCATACGACCGAGGCACAGGGCCAACACCCGCCATCATGGTGTGGGGAGCGATCTCCTACACTGGCCGTACACCACTGGTGATCGTCGAGGGCACACTGAATAGTGCACGGTACATCCAAACCGTCATCGAACCCATCGTTCTACCATTCCTAGACCGGCAAGGGAACTTGCTGTTCCAACAGGACAATGCACGTCCGCATGTATCCCGTGCCACCCAACGTGCTCTAGAAGGTGTAAGTCAACTACCCTGGCCAGCAAGATCTCCGGATCTGTCCCCCATTGAGCATGTTTGGGACTGGATGAAGCGTCGTCTCACTCGGTCTGCACGTCCAGCACGAACGCTGGTCCAACTGAGGCGCCAGGTGGAAATGGCATGGCAAGCCGTTCCACAGGACTACATCCAGCATCTCTACGATCGTCTCCATGGGAGAATAGCAGCCTGCATTGCTGCGAAAGGTGGATATACACTGTACTAGTGCCGACATTGTGCATGCTCTGTTGCCTGTGTCTATGTGCCTGTGGTTCTGTCAGTGTGATCATGTGATGTATCTGACCCCAGGAATGTGTCAATAAAGTTTCCCCTTCCTGGGACAATGAATTCACGGTGTTCTTATTTCAATTTCCAGGAGTGTAGTTGCCGCGAAAGTGAAATAGACGCACGAGAAACTCATTATAATCGGGCTCGTATTAATTAATACTTATTACTGAAGACCGGTTTTGTCAGTTGAAAGTGCCGTTTTCTGATCTTCAAATTTTGTTTTGTTTTAAATCGTGTTCCATTATGAGTTTTTCAGTCATGCCATACCGTCATTATGGTGCAAAATATACAGTACCACCATAATGACTAGATGGCATGAGTGAAAAACTCATAATGTAACACTATTTAAAATAAAAAAATTTAAGATCAGAAGATGACAGTTTCAACGGTCGAAATCGGTCGTCAATAATAAATACCAATTAATGCGATCTTGGCTATAAATTTTCCTTTGAAATTAAATACAGGTCACTCCTTCCCTTTCCTCAATATGGGAAATTTCAGTCAAATAGACGCACTATTCGCAATGACAGACCAGGTCACGTGAATGCGTCTTTTCCTTTTCTGGACACTGGCTTGAAACAAGGTAGCTTGTTGGCGAGGGGTTGAGTATCCTAACAAATATCTCGTTGGAATCATAGTTTTCTTGCATATGGAAAATAGTTGAGGAATACGGCAAGGGAGTGAGTAGATCCCTTGCTGTGCAAGGGAGTGAGTAGATCCCTTGCTGTTTACAATATATATTAATGATCTAGATGATAAAGTTGGAGGCTTCGTGAAATTATTGGGGAATGGTGTCGTTGTTTGTAGGAAAGCTGCATAGACAGAAGTCTATAGAGAAGTACAGGAAAATGTGCAGAGGATCGACGTTTAGTGCGAGCATTGGCAGTGGAAACAGAACGTAAATGAACAGTCCTCGCACTAAATGTCGATCTAAAATTTTAATCCACATAAATAAGCGAAGTGATTCATTGCTATTCGACTAAACTGGCAACAAATCACTGTACAGAGCAACTTTTATAAAATACCCAGGAGTGGCATTTCACAACGACATTAACTGGAGTGACTGAAAAAAGGAATTTGTAAGCAATACAGATGAGAGGGATATTCCTTTGGAGCCCGTAGCTCATGGTGAAGTGGTAGCCGGCACGGTAGCTCAGCGTGTTCGGTCTGAGGGCTGCGTGCTCTCTGCAATTAACACAACCAACTACATCGGGAAAAAAAGGTGGTTAGCGTTGCTGCCTCTGGGTCATGGGGTTCCAGGTTCGAATTCCGGCCGGGTTGAGGATTTTCTCTGTCCGGGGACTGGGTGTTTGTGTTGTCCTTATCATCATCATCATCATCATAATCATCATCATCGTCATTCGTGACTGTGGCTGAATTGGATTGTAAAATAAATTGGACTGTGTACATATTGGCACATTGTACGGGCGCTGATGACCGCGCAGTTGAGCGCCCCACAAACCAAACTTCATCATTATCATCAGATTCCCTCGGAAAAACTGAAAGAAATGGTATTCATTTTCCAAAGAAGTGGCTTACACAACATTTTTTCGACCGGTCTCGAGTATTGCTCTGCACTATGTGATTCTTTCAAAAGAGACGAAGAAGATCCAAGAAAGAGCAGTGCATTCCATTTTGTCATGGGCCATTTACTACAATGGTAGTCAAACTTTTTTATCTATCGCCTACTTTTGTATCTCATTTGTAGTAAAATTTTCTAACTGCCCACCAGCCCACAATAAAGAAGATTTATAAACTTTAACAAATATGTAAACCAGAGTTACAGGAATTTAGTGCATATACAATGATTTACAGAACACCTTATGTAAAAACTTTATGAAATCTAATGAAAACGTTCTTAAAACACATGCCGTCCACAGTACACCATGAAAGCTGTAACGCTCACTAGGGGGTGGAAGGCACCAGGCTGGCCAACACTGGTTTAATAAGCACGGAAACATGACAGAGAAAACAAACTCCACTGCAGACGTTTCAAGGCAGGCGTTGTGCATTTTGGAGAAGTTTATTGTTAAAATTCAGAGAGAATACGTTAAAAGAAGAATCGGAAAAACAAATTATTTCGACCTAGATACTTCTCGAGAGATATTACGACACAGAATCAGAAAATTGGAGGCCAATCACTCTTCCCACGTTCCATTCTGAAATGAAACACGGGAGGAATAGAGATACCGGAAGTACCTTCTGCCATACACCGTAAGGTAGCTTGCGGAGCATAGTTTTAGATGTAGAGGTACTTGGTGGAAGGAAAAAGGTGTCAATGAATATAAAATGCGAGGGAAGGAGACAAGTGATGGAAGCAATTTAACTTTTAGCCTTAACGCTTCGACAGCTCCATATGCACTCAAAGTAGAGACCTTTTAGTGATGGTAAGGCGGGAAGGCTGCCTGCGGGCGTTGACATGATTAATTCATGTTAGGCGACTTGCTATGCGCCCAAACTATGCAGGCGGCGGGGGCTCTGCGCTGCTCTCTCTTCGTCAGCTCATCACTTTCGCTCCAAGTGGCAAACACAGTTACAGGGAAGCTGTGACACTTCGGATATTGCGCCTCCTTCGGATATACGAGCACAGCACGTATGAATTTATTTTCAACTTCCGGTCGGTAACGAGTTGAGAACAGCTGGATCACTTTATTACTGGGAGTTTCAGTACTTTACCTTTGAGCAAAATGAGTAAATACTATTGAAGGTGGGACGTACTCTAACAGACTTAAAGATGATGTTCATGGGTATTTTTTTACATTAAGTGCGAACAATGCCCAGTTAATTAATTCTGGGTAATTACATTTATTTGGTAGGTTCATTTCCTGTTTTTCTGGTTATTTACTTTATGTAAGGAGCTGGATAACATCTCTGCAGCTACACCAATATCATTACTCTGCAATTCACCATTAAGTGTCTGGCAGAGCGTTCATCAAACCTTCATCAAGCTGTTTCTCTACCCTTCCACTCTTGAATAGCGCGAGGGGAAGACAAAGAATCAGATCTATACAAGTGAACTTAGTTTTCTCTTATCTTATTATGATCATTTCTCCCTATGTAGATTGGCGTTATCAAAATATTTTCGCGTTCGGAAAGTTGCTGATTGAAATTTTGTGAGAATATCCCGCCGCAAACAGAAATGCCTTTATTTTAATGAGGCGCAGCCCAAATCCTGTATCATATCATGTGCGTGGCACTCCCCCCCCCCCCTCCCCATTTCACTACAATGCTAAACGTGCTGCCATTATTTTAACTTTCTCGATATCCTACACCTATCGTATCTGATACGGAGTTCATATCGCGCAGCAATACTCCAGGAGAGGGTGGACAAGCATAGTGCAAGCAGTCTCTTTAGTAGAACTTGCTGCATTTGCTAAGTGTTCTGCGAGTAGGTCACAGTATTTGATTTGCTTTCTGTGCAACATTATCTATGTGATCGTTTCAGTTTCATTTATTCGTAATTGTAGTTCCTAAGAGTTTAGTTGAATTTACAGCCTTTGATTTGTGTGATTTATCGTGTAACCGAGAATTAGATTCCTTTTATTACTCTTTATTCACACTTTTCATTATTTAGAGTCAATTACCAACTGTCATGCCATACAGACATCTTGCCTAATTAATTTTGCAATTGGTTTTGCCGCGCGGGATTAGCCGAGCAGTCTAGGACGCTGCAGTCATGGACTGTGCGGCTGGTCCTGTCGGAGGTTCGAGTCCTCCCTCGGGCATGGGTGTGTGTGTGTTTGTCCTTAGGATAATTTAGGTTAAGTAGTGTGTAAGCTTAAGGACTGATGACCTTAGCAGTTAAGTCCCATAAGATTTCACACACATTTGAACTTTTTTTTTTGCAATTGGTTTTGATCATCTGATACCTTTACTACACGGTAAACCACAGCATCATCTACAAACAATTTACAAGGGCTGCTTAGATTGTGACATAAATCGTTTTTGTAGAGCAGGAACAGTAGAGGATCTGTAACACTTCTCAGGGGAACGGCGGATCCTGTTTAATGCATGACTTTCCGTCAATTACTACGAACTGTGACCTCTCTAGCAGGAAATCTCGAATCCAGTAGTACAAGTGAGATGATAGTCCATGGGCACCCAAGTCGCTTGTGAGAAACGGTGTCAAAGGCCTACTAGAAAACTAAAAGGATGGAATCATTTTGACATCCCATATCGATAGCACTCATTACTTCGAGCGAATAAAGAGCTAGTTGTGTTTCACAAGAACAATATTCTCTGAATCCCTGTTAGCTGTTTGTCAATAAATACCGATCGTCGTGGTAATTCATAGACAATCTGTGTTCCAAAATCCAGATCGAAATCAGTGATATGGATCTGTAATTCAGCGGATTACTCCTATTTCCTTTCTTGAGTGGAAACTTTCCAGTCTTTAGGTACGGATCTTTCTACGAGCGAGCGGCTGATCGCTAAGTGTGGTACTATTGCCGGCCGGAGTGCCCGAGCGGTTGAAGGCGCTACAGTCTGGAACCGCACGACCGCTACGGTCGCAGGTTCGAATCCTGCCTCGGGCATGGATGTGTGTGATGTCCTTAGGTTAGTTAGGTTTAAGTAGTTCTAAGTTCTAGGGGACTTATGACCACAGCAGTTGAGTCCCATAGAGCTCAGAGCCATTTGGTACTATTGTGTCAGCATACTCTGGAAAGAACCTGAGTGGTATACAGTCTGGACCGAAGGCCTTGCCTTTATTTAATGATTTAAACTGCTTCACTACAGCGAAGATACCTAACGAGTTACTAATGTCGGCAGTTGTAGATTCGAATTCTAGAATATTTTCTTCGATTTCTTTGATGAAGGAATTTCGAAAAACTGTGTTCAGTAACCCTGGTTTAGTGGCATTGTCATGAGTAACATTGCCGTGGTTATCGCGCAATAAAGGTATTTTTATGTCTTACCGCTGGTGCAGTTTCACACACGACCAGAGTCTCTTTCGGTTTTCTATCGGATTTCGAGACAGAGTTCCGTTGTGGAAACTGTTAAAAGCATCTCGCATTCATCTTCTAGCTAAACTTCGAGCTTCTGTAAAACAATGCCAATGTTCGTGTTATGAATCCTCATTAGGCTGTTTGTCGAGAATGTATAAATGTACCAGGAATTCGCAACGCCAGAAATGCCTGTGAAATGCGCCAAGGTCTGCAGAGGCCCGACGCTTCGAGCAGCGCCTGTAGCTTGACCATTAAAGGAAGTGCACGTAACCTGTTGCGCATTAATGAGAGGAAACGAACATTATTGTTTGATTACACGCTTGATCATCTAACCATAGAAACAGTCACAACTATTCCCTGTGTAGCAGTAAGTTTTCAGAACAAACTGAGACTGAATGGCGATATGAAGGAATTTCGAAAAACTGTATTCAGTAACCCTGGTTTAGTGGCATTGTCATGAGTAACATTGCCGTGGTTATCGCGCAATAAAAGTATTTTTATGTCTTACCGCTGGCGCAGTTTCACACACGACCAGAGTCTCTTTACTAAGATTCCTACAGAAGGAGCCCTCTTACATAACTTTTCTTTGATGAGTCTTAAATATTAATCGGCAGCATTGAGCTTTTACCACGTAGATTTAATAGGTGAGATAGGAAGAAGAGTAGTGCGTTTCACTATAAATTCGTTTAATAAGAGCGGGAGTGTCGAGGAGATGCATGTCATCCATCAGCCACGTGAATTATGAGAGAGGCGTGATGTATCAGGGACAGGTTCACTAACAACCTTCAGAGAGTGTACGTTCCAAAAAGACTCAAGCAATATACTACGTATCACATATATAAGGTGCTTATTAGTTGGTGTTCATACATGAAGGAATATGTTCCTCACGCCAAAACATTATGGAACATCCAAATGTACGTGGGTCCGAAAACCCTTCCTTCACGAGTTACAAATGGAGTTCCCTGGAGTGAACGCTGATTGTGCAAAGCATCTCAAACGTTCATTTTTACTTACATTCTTCAGTGCAAACTGAATTCTCATTTGTTTTTAGATTGTCTTTTGTGGCGGATGTACCCATTTATGATCATCCTATTGGTCGCTATCTGTTCACATGCCGGCAGTGCGGTTCTAGGCGCTTCAGTCCGGAACCGCGCTGCTGCGGCGGTCGCAGGTTCGAATCCTGCCTCCGGCAAGGATGTGTGTAATGTCCTTAGGTTAGTTAAGTTTAAGTAGTTCTAAGTTCTAGGGGACTGATGACCTCAGATGTTAAGTCCCATAGTGCTTAGAGCCATTTGAACCATTTGAATCTCTTCCCACAACGTCTTAATGGACAGCACACATACACATCTATCTGTTTCAGTCAGAATGTTATTATCTTCAGACCGTCTATGACGAAATATAACTACAAAATGGATTTAGAGGAAAGTCTAGTAGTAGTAACAATATATAAAATAGGTTATGTACATAACAAAAATTAAAAGAAGAAATTATATCACGACGGCAAGCGGTGGCGGTAGACGGAGCAAGTGTTCTGATTCCACGAGCGTCAATCGCTAAGAAGAGAAAGGTTGTAGTTGCTTAAATACGTGATGTTCCGCCCACCACTTATCGAATTACGTCAACGATAGCCATTCAGGCATTCAGGACTTACAACAGTGTTCTATAAGGTATATACAGAATATGGCAGCTAGAACATTTTAAGTAAAGTGTTTTTTTAAATTTGTCTTTCTATTTTTTGCAGTGATTTGGTGAGCAGCATAATTCTAGCGTATAAGAAAACCTTATAACTTTTTTGAAAACAAATCTGTTATGCACAAACAAAGAAACTTCGTTTCTTCATTCTTCTGACAAAATTTCATATTTGGTAGTTAAAGCGCCTTCCATTTCCAGTCTTCAATTGTTATTGCCCGAGGACATCGAACTCAACTCGCAGATCAATATCGACTACAAATGGTTCAAATGGCTCTGAGCACTACGGGACTTGCCTTCAGAGGTCATCAGTCCCCTAGAACTTAGAACTGCTTAAACCTAACTAACCTAAGGACATCACAAACATCCATGCCCGATGCAGGATTCTAACCTGCGACCGTAGCGGTCGTGCAATTCTAGAATGAAGCGCCTAGAACCGCTCGGCCACACCGGCAGGCTGTCGACTACAACGAAGTACTCCACCTCGCGTCATGAAGTCCGTGGAATACGCTTGGGAGCACTCGTGTGGCGTGTTGCTGTTCACTGTTTCCTTCCAGATTCTTTTCGCGCTGATAGAAACTTAGCATGAGTAATGGCATTAACTTTCTCTGGAGCCCATTGATTCAAATATTAACAGTATCATACATTTTGATACGTATTCATGTGACAAGTGCTGTACAAAACTTCTCTGTAAATGTTCTACAATCCAATCAAATTTTAAAGTCGAACATAAATTTCTTGTGCCTAAGCGTATTTTTGTGTTTCATTAGCTACAAGGTCCTGTTTCACACAACCATTTTTTAAAAAGCCTCTTGACATTTTATGATCGTGGTGCGCGAGTAAATGATTTTTTTTAAATTGAGAAATAGATCGAGCTTATAACTTTGATCAGGCAATATGTCACTTCGACGCCGTCTCATTCGTTGATAGTATTCTCGAACTGAAGTATGTCGCGTTTCACGGCTTCTTCTGTTTCATTTCTTTGCCTCTTTCTGTGATTTCAACTAAGTTTGCGTAAGAAGTCTCTTACGTTTAAGCATTTAACACTGCTAACTGTGAATTACCATTTTCGTAATTTTCATTGAAGTACTCACTTTGCGTTTTCATTTGCTACAATGCAGTCGAGCACAACTGCGCTCCATATTCTCTCAGAACGTTGAAGACCATTAAAGAGAATTCGCAATCGTTCTTCACCAACACGCTCCTATTCGAGAAATTTGTAGAAATTTCTAGAATGCTTCTGAAATTTTTTGAACATTCGAATACACTTCCTCGTAAAATTAGACAGTTACATTGTATTCCATATCGAAGCTGCCAGGTTGGGCTGATTGGGATCCAGACTTCTGCGGAGATGGTTTTTTTAATATCGAAAGCGCGACTTTAACCATTGTCACACCCATAATTTTCACGGCATACATACCTTTCTAAAATAAGCTCTCTTACGCACAGTAAAAGATGCAGGACTGCATGTATACAGGCACAGGTAAGAGATAGTGAGCAACAGAAGTGCACTAGTGCATAGAGATGTACAGTCTTACGTGTACAGCGTGGAGCAACTAAAAGTGGTCCGGACGTATGGATACGGTTGGAGTGAATGTGTGCATATAACCACTCCCCGTGACGCGCCCACGACTTGTGCGCCCGCCACGTGATCCATGTCGGTCCAGAGCGTAGTGCGGGCTGTGTCAGTGTGAGTGGAGCAGTGCAAAGGGGAGTGGAGAAGTCAGCTTGGTCGCAGCCCTAGCTGGCCACCCAGGTCACTTGCTCTGTCAATGTGATATTACTTCGCGTGAGGAGCCCTCAAGTTGTAAGTAGGCTGTTTATGTTTTCTTATTGGCAACGTTACGTAGCGCTCTGTACGAAAATCACTGGCTGTGCTGTGTGCAGTCTGTGGCTAGTTTGCATTGTTGTCTGCCATTGTAGTGTTGGGCAGCGGCAGCTGGATGTGAACAGCGCGTAGCGTTGCGCAGTTGGAGGTGAGCCGCCAGCAGTGGTGGATGTGGGAAGAGAGATGGCAGAGTTTTGAAATTTGTAATACTGGATATTATGAAATGCTATGTACATTATGATTTTTCAACACTATTAAGGTAAATACATTGTTTGTTCTTTATTAAAATCTTTCATTTGCTAACTATGCCTATCAGTAGTTAGTGCCTTCCGTAGTTTGAATCTTTTATTTAGCTGGCAGTAGTGACGCTCGCTGTATTGCAGTAGTTCGAGTAACGAAGGTTTTTGTGAGGTAAGTGATTTGTGAAAGGTATAGGTTAATGTTAGTCAGGGCCATTCTTTTGTAGGGATTTTTGAAAGTCAGATTGCGTTGCGCTAAAAAATATTGTGTGTCAGTTTAAGCACAGTCTTGTATAACTGTTCTAAGGGGACGTTTCAAAGTATATGATGTATTGCAATAACCTTCATGATCATCAGGATCTGCAGTAGAACATTTCGGATCAGATTGCAGCAATTCAAGTAAACAGTTAAAAGTGTAGTGTGGATCTGTCAGTGCAAGTGGATTTTACTGTTTGTAGGTTACATTCGATCATTCGGCAAAATAGTGCTGTTTTTTTCTGTGATTCGTCTAGCTAGTAACTAAGAGCACGTGGTTCCAGAAATTCAAGAACGACCTATTGTTCCAGCAATCACATTCCGTGTTGGCTGAGTTCGCAAAGTAAGAACTAGTATAAGTAAAGGACGCCTGCATAAATCGAGGAATACAAATGGAAGAAACTTGTGAGCGGATGGGCGCACGCGGATCTGAAAATTGAGCTATTACGCGGACAGAAGCGGGGGGAGAACCAGAGAATTGCTTGGGGCGGGTCGCTGGAGAAAATAGCCGCAATTTTCAGAGTAAGGAACAGTCAAAGAAATGCTCGAGGGAGCACGAAAGAGATCCGACGGTCACAGACCCAGCGGCACATCGAGGGAACAAGAGTATCAGAAGTTGGCTCTGAAACCCTGACCACATTTCTCCGCATATATACTACATACCCGGCACTACCTGCGCACAACGCCGAACGTAATAAAAAGGCCCATTTTGCGAGAACGGAAAGAATCGACACAAGGGTATTAGAGAATCATTGTTGTGTATGCGCAGTATGGTTTGCAAGAGTAAGGTAATAATCATAATACTAGTACATCTGCTGATGAGTAAACGCTAGACATTATCACAGAGAAGTTTTTATAACAAGCTGAAGTTTATGAAAAGTGTTCGCGTTCGTGTTTTCACAGGAATACTATTGAAGTACTAACAAATTCCGTGTGGAGTCCTGATTTCTGTGCTGTTCTAAAACGGAATTTTTATTTTTCCCTTGGTGTAGGACTCCCAGCACCTTACATCAACGCTCCTATCGGTTCTCAGAATGTCATTGTATAGAGCGTAACGTAGGGTACATTGCATAGGACTATCATTTATCTCCGTTCTCGTTCCGTCTGAAAGGCGTCGGCTATCTGCTCAGACTCCTTTCATGAGCTCCGCACGGCCCGTGTGCTGTTACCTTCCCAAGTATTGATGATCTGGTAGTCTGTACTGCCTAGCTGTTTGTGGAATTTTTCCCTATTCAGCAGCGGATGTGATGCAAGGATTTGGACTGCGGGAGCCAATCACGTATTTTCATTTTGAGTCAGCTTGGTCGCAACAGGACACTCTGGACTCGGCTTTCATGTCGCGTGGACAGTCTGGTGCTAATTTTCGTACGGACGATGTTCTTCCGCGGTTTCAGCAGGCTGTTTCACATACTTGAGCGAGGTAGCTGAAAGCTTTTGGCTTAATCTCTGAATTCCACGAGTATCACTTTCATTTCTCTCATAATGTATTGGTTCTGAGTCTTACCTTGCATACGAGTATTTGTTCAAATTGCACTGAAAACTAGCGCTGTTTTGCGATGTGTTTAAAACCATGTTCCCATGTCAGCGATGATATCCAGTTGCGATTAAGACACCTATGGAACATGTAACCTCCCTCTTACTAATCGGCCTATCCTGCTTGTGACGAAAATATGATCGTGGATCGCGTGTATGCCTAATGGATTTTTTATAACTGTATAAGGCTATATTTCCCGAAGAAGTGATATCGATAAGTAGGAGGAAAGTGTACAACCGACTCCTCTGACGGAAAGTCTACAAAAAATAAAGTAATTAAACAGGGCTATAATTTGGAAAATGAAACTTATTTTGTGCATTTACTCACGAATAACACTGGACAGAAAGGGGTACCACTGATCATGAATCCAAAAGTTACGCTAATGAACGAAAAGGAGGTAATTAACGGTCGCCAGCCCACTAGGGCAATTTACATCCAAAATCCTGTACAAGATCATGGGAAGGAAAAACATGTATTATTAAACACTGACGTGGCAACTAAAGGTTGCCACGTTATTTATTTATTTATTTATTTATTTATTTTACACAAATTTTAAGTGAGTATGTAATGGTAAAGAAAACTGAGAAGTCACTCTTATGTTATGTTTGGCACTAAATTTAGAAAAAGTCAGTCGAGTAATGATTTGAAAATATGCAATTAAATTGTATGTTAGTACTGAACTTCGCTATGTGAACAATGACTTTCAGTGACCTCATCAAAGAAATTTAGGAAAAACCAAGCACTTTTTACTTTGCCATTAGTTATTTTTCAAATTGGATTTAATATTATTGTCTGAACAACTGAGCCTTTTTTACTGACTTGAACAGAATTAAACATTAGAATACGTATCAAACCAAACAGCCATGTGCTACAAGCTATATGTAAAATAAATAAAACTTCCCCACTCTTAATTTGTGCATTTCTTTAGATTTGGATTTTTTCCAGTGATTGATTCTCAAACTTGAGAAATGAAATTGCTTGACTTTAGTCATATACTGAAGCCTCTGCTGTACAACACTTAATTGAAAGTAGACTGAGGCTAAAATCCTTATTCATTAATAAACTGGCTGTAACTATTCAATTTGTTTCTTACGACCCTCAGTTAGCATATTAGAAAAAAAGGAACAATGATCCTGCTTGGTTACAATGTCTGGGGGCAATGAGGACACAATCACCCTGAGTTTAACAGATTATTATTTAAATAAATCTTTTCAATAAAATCACATTCAGTTGTGCTGCCGGATTAGCCGTTAATACTTTCTACCAATGAACAGTCTTACTTCAGTGTGGTGCATACGACGAAACTCGGAGCCGACGACGAAACTGTGTTGCTGGAACTGATGCTGTTGTTGAAGACGGTAGCACATTGTGGATCCATGGCTAAATATAGGAATGGGCAATCGTAATTAATACAGCCTCTTCCGCCCGTCCACTGTCAGTACTCCTGCTCTAGACATCTGGCCGGCGCGCGTACATGATGCCGCCGAAATGGTACTCTCTACTGCGAGAGCGTTAACACCACACTTCCGCACACTACAAGCGCTGGAACCCGTCTCTTCTCTCTCAGCGCGCTCTGCGCAACAACCCCTACCCAAAGATTTTACAACGCACAAGCACTGCTATGATCGTTGTTAGTCGATGCAAATAACAATTCCTTTGGCATTTTCCCAGAGCTTATGTTTCACAGTAAAACACAGATAAATACAATGAAACGTCAACAGACTTCTACCTAAATGTACACATACAGTGAAGCAATGTCCTTACTTATGGAAAGAAAGCATTTAAATTGCAAATATTTACATAGAATTAAAGAAAAAAAGTTATACATCGGTAGGGGGTGCCACGCATCCTGCATTCTCTCTCTCTCATCTATCTATCTATCTTTCAACTAAGACTAGGAAGAACGATATCATTGCATTATTTTTTTGTCTTGTTATGGTTTCTTGGTCATCAGTCTTCTGACTGGTTTGATACGGCCGTCCCACGAGTTCCTCTCCTGTGCTAACCTCTTCATATCAGAGTAGTACTTGCAACCTAAGTCCTCAATTAATTGCGGGATGTATTCCAATCTCTGTCTTCCTCTACAGTTTTTGCCCTCTACAGCTCCATCTAGTACCATGGAAGTCATTCTCTCATGTCCTAACAGGTGTCCTATCATCCTGTCCCTTCTCCTTATCGGTGTTTTCCACGTATTCCAATCCTGATATTAAGTTTCTCGCTGTTCTCATTTCTACTACTTCTCATTGCCTTCGTCTTTCTTCGATTTACTCTCAGTCCATACTCTGTAGTCGTTAGACTGTTCATTCCGTTCAGCAGATCATGTAATTCTTCTTCACTTTCACTCAGGATAGCAATGTCATCAGTGAATCGTATCATTGATATCCTTTCACCTTGACTTTTTATTCCAGTCCTGAACCTTTCCTTTATTTCCATCATTGCTTCCTCGATTTACAAATTGAACAGTAGGGGCGAAGGGCTACATCCTTGTCTTACACCCTTTTTAAAAAAATGGTTCAAATGGCTCTGAGCACTATGGGACTCAACATCTTAGGTCATAAGTCCCCTAGAACTTAGAACTACTTAAACCTAACTAACCTAAGGACATCACACACACCCATGCCCGAGGCAGGATTCGAACCTGCGACCGTAGCAGTCCCGCGGTTCCGGACTGCAGCGCCAGAACCGCTAGACCACCGCGGCCGGCACACCCTTTTTAATACGAGCACTTAGTTCTTGGTCGTCCACTCTTATTATTCCCTCTTGGCTGTTGTACATATTGTATATGACCCGCCTCTCCCTAAAGCTTACCCCTGCTTTTCTCAGAATTTCGAACATCTTGCACTATTTTACATTGTCGAGCGATCTATCGCACAGGCACTCTCACATGCACTTAAGCCAATGAGGAGGCAAGATACCTAATCAAGAAATTAAAACAGAGGGAAAACAAAACACAGAGTAGCTAAAAGAACAGCACAGGGAAATGTGACTGGCTGACCACTTACAAAAAAACTTGGGGAGCCAGCCATTCTGTTGACACATTAAAAACATCTCCCCAAAATCTTGTAAAAAACGTTACACAATTCACAAAACTTTAAATGCAAACCACATTCGTTTGATTATAACGTAAAATAGACTGAAGATCCCCTGGCAAATCCGTTGCAGTCCGCTGGTCAGCAAATAAACTGCAGTCCAATAAAATGTGGTGTACCGTGATCTGCATGCCATAAGCGCTACACATCGGAGGGTCCTCTCGCCGAAGTCAAAATCCATGCGTCATAGGGCTGTGGGCGATGCGAAGACGAGTAAGGAGGACCTCGTCCCGTCGACGTGTCTGGGAGGAAGTCCGCCACGGCGGAGTTGTTGGCTTGACGATACGGAGCTTGTTGTCGGTCACTTCTAGCCACTCATGTTCCCAGCGACACAGGACTTTATACCTCAACAGCGAGGTGAGGGCCTGCAAGGGCATAGCACACCGAAAGACCTGTCGGTCACGACAAGCCTCCTTGGCTGCTCGAATAGCCCTTTCATTCCCCAGAATTCCCATGTGCCCTGGCACCCAGCAGAAAGACATCTCCCTCCCCAGTCTCTGTAGACATTTCCATCATGGCAAGATATCTAACAGACGTTAAAGTGTTTGCGCACCCATCATCATCATCTTCAAGAAAGTAGGAACCTATAACACGAGACATGGCGCACCACACAATAATCTCACTGCTGTGGACGCTCGTGTAGTTGACATGCTGACATGGATTTTGCTGGGACCAATAGCGAAAATTTTGTGTATTGACAAAGGTTGTTAATGAAATAGTCGACGTCGTGCACTTTTGTCATCATGCTTTCAGCATATAGTCTACGCACTAGCAGATCGTTAGGTTGAAGCTGCTGAACGATCTGCAGCTTGAACGGATGGAATTTTAAATCCATTTTCCGTATTCGTTGAACACTCAAACGAGTCAGCTTCGAACAGAGCTCTATGAGCAGTTCGCACTGCCTCGATATTATCTCCGGTGCGAGGGGTTCGAGATACCCTGCAGATTGCTTCTTCAATGCAGAATAAGTTGCTTCGAATTTGCGGCTTAGGTGTTGATTGCATGCGCTGAGGGAACACTACCACACTGTCCGATGTTGAGTTGACGCCAAAATTCTCGAAGTACGGTCTCCACACATCCCTTCTTGTAATAGGATTTTACGACAAAGGGACGCCGTATATCGTTTCATTGCTCCATGTTTACTGTTTACTAATTGGAAAGACAATGCGATCGCCGGCCGGAATGGACGAGCGGTTCTAGGCGCTACAGTTTGGAACCGCGCGACCGCTACGGTCGCAGGTTCGAATCGTGCCTCGGGCATGGATGTGTGTGATGTCCTTAGGATAGTTATGTTTAAGTAATTCTAAGTTCTAGGGGACTGATGACCACAGCAGTTAAGTCCCATAGTGCTTAGAGCCATTTGAACCATTTTGACACTGCGAGCAGTTTTTACACGTCATTCGGCGCCACCGAAGTCGTAACGTTGCCACAACACGTTCCAAATATTCCCATTCTTTTGAGTCACTCTGTACATGCTCCGCAGATCGCATTTCTTACTGGGACTTCATAATGATAAAAAGTTTCGGATCAGCTGAAAAGTGCTATTTATTTAAAATTTATTATGCTGGCAGAATATCGCCCCTCATATCCACATGCAGCACAGCAGTACAGAAGAAAAGTTGGAGCATTCAGTTGTATACACAGTTTGTAAATTGGTCAGCAGATTAAGTATCTTGCTATGGAATACTTACTTGCCATTTAATACCTATAGTGGCTAAAGGAATTTCGTTTGGTATCAATGACAGCGCCTGAGAATTCTCGTGCCTAACCAATATGCAATGCCGAAAAAAAAATACAGCACCCTCTAGGACAGTGGACAGTGCTCAGTGACACCATAGTATGTACGTGCATACAGGGGGGGGGGGGGGGGAGTGTTAGTGATTCACTTGTCACAATCATCGACAAACAGATGGCGCTCAAGAGCCCGGTCTGTGCACCCTCTGCTTCGACACTGTGCGCAGTTCACAGGCGAACAGTCGTTGCAACATTCATTCTGGGAAACAACCATGCCCCGTTGAACTCAAGTTGATCAGCGCCAGCTATTTGAAGGGTTGCGTTGTGGGCCTGCATGAAGCTGGATGCATGTACCTACGGAGTGTTGCATGTATTTGGCACAGTTTAGCGAAGGTGTGTCGCTGCTTTCAACGGTGGTCTTTGGAACATTGCCACACCTGCCTGCCAAGTTTGGACGTCCGAGCAGTGCAGATGCACGTCAGGATCAACGTATCGTGCTAGCAGCGGTGGCCAACCGAACATCATCCGGGGAGGAAATCCATTCGCATGTTGCAACTACTGTGTCATCACGGACCATTGGGAAATGTCTGCTTGCAGCAGCATTAAGAACAAGGGTGCCTCTGGCCAGGCTACCACTGATACCACGTCACGGACAAGCATAGCTACTCTGGTGTCGTGAAGGAGTTGGCTGGAGAGTAGAATGGTGTTCTACTGGCTTCAGTGATGAGAGCAGGTTCTGTCTGTATACGAGTGATGGACGTACATGCTTGTCGTGTAGACCTGGTGAGCTCCCTACTCCAGAGTGCATTCACTCACGTCACATGGGTGTTATCCCAAGCTTCATGGTGTGGGGAGGCTATCAGTTTCAACTCGCAGTCACATTTGTTTTTTCTGTAGGGTAAAGTAAAAATTGCCCGCTACTTGTGCAGCCTGTTCTCCATGTGCAGCACCCATTTCTTCGACAGAGAAGTGATGTGGCTTTACAGCAGAACAATAGACGCTCGCATACTGTTGTTGCAAAACAGCGCCCTTTTCGTGGTGCTCAATAGCTTCTCTGACCAGTTAAATCACCAGATCTCTCGCCAACTGAACGGGTATGAGACATGATGTTGCGGGTGTTACTGCGATTTCTGCGACAGGAAGGTGATTTGGCTTTTCAGCAGTCCGTATACGTCTGCTGCTACACAACGTGCTCTAAGTGGTGTACAATAACTGCCTTGACAAACAACATCACCAAATCTGTCGCCAATCGGACACGTACGGGACACGATGAAGCGGGAACATACTCGTTTTCCAGGGCCTGCGAGAACCATTGCCGAATTGGAACAAAAAGCCCAAGATGCTTGGAACCACCTGCCGCAGGATGCCATTCGGCATCTTTATGATAGTCTGCATGCAAGAGTACATTGTATAGAGTATTTTGTATTTAACATGAGTTAAGATCAAAATTTCACCATAAAATGTTCACCTTTGCATACATTCACGTACCGATGACGTAGTAAGTCGTCGTTGCCTAGAATCAAATCCTCAGCACATCTCCATATATAATTTCGAATGTTGTTTTCAAATGCATATATTATTCGAAAGTTAAACTGAAAAGTTTAGAGTTCTTTCGGTATACTAAAGTCAACATAGTTCATGATTAAAAAGATCTCTAACATAAAATTACTACTTTGTTCTGAGATACTAATTCAAGTTAGAAACAAGAAGAGGAGTATTTCAATTAATTTTCTCGCATTTTAATTCAAGTCACTGATATCAAGCCTTTAAATGACTATTATCTGTCCGTTATTTTGTGTCTCCTTGTCTGGGTTTGTGGTATTCCGGCTTTGTCACTGTGTTACTCAATTCCTTTATAATTTATTACCTAAATTCAAAAGTTATTGGAGAAGTGATTTGGATTACTCCGATTAAAGCCGTAAATGAGAAATGTTTATAAGTGAACGTTGGTCTGAGGTAACGTATTTGAATTGTTACTGTTGAGGACACGGATCTCGCTGACTCACTTATTTCAAGACGAGTTAAATAGTATTTAAATTGTTTTAAAGTTAACATTAAATGTGTAACGTAATTTACGCAATTTCCACTCTGTTTGCATTGTCGTAGTTTACAAAGCCTACGCAATAATCAGCAGCAAACTAACCAATAGCTTAACTGAGGTTGTTTAATTTTGGACAGGGGATAACAATTTTGCAATGAAGTATACTGAAGCTCTCGAAATTTCGTGTCATTTTCTAAGAATACTAAGAATACCTTTCGAAATAACCAGAAGGTTAATTGAGGCTGTAGTACGTTTTCATAATGGACTATGGTTTTTTAATGAAATATTTTGACGTTCTTTTCGAAATTTTCTGTCGTCTTTGAAGAACACTGTCAGAATCTATTTAAGCGTGAGCAGTGCTAAATTTGTCCAGTTGATTACGTATTCTTTCTTTCCCCATCCTTATTCGTTCATTCGGGATCGATCACTTTAATTAACTGATCTGTCAGTCCTTTCAGGCTGTGGAATGTTACACAGTTCGTTCCCTTAAATAGTGTAAGTCTAACTTACGGGTGAGAATTGCTATGGTGATAATTTCCATCAGTGTAGATATTTTATAGCCTTTCTGAAAGCGAACTCTAACGAAGTGAAGTATTTCATTCAGCATTGTTTTGTTTATTGACGGACGTTTAAATTTGGTGAAAGTTTAGTCACTTAAGTTATGGCAGTTAGATCTTTAAACAGAAATTGAGAGCCCTTCAAGGCAGCAGCACTATGGATTCTTCTAGTGGGTTTTTCTTTTGTAGTGGAAACAGACAGGTAACTGCAAAATTATTGTAAGACCATATTTTTCCTGTAAGCCGCTGTACCGACATTAATTGAACGAAGGGAAAATGTGGTATCGCAGTATTATTTTGCGCGTCTAACGTAGCAATGCTCATATCATTACGTAATGTCTTAAAGGTATTGTTATCTACGATGTGTAAAGCAGACATTCAATTAACTCTGTGCACGTTCATTTGTTTCCCTGTTAATGAAGGAGGAAACAACACCAAACGAAATGAATCTACTTTGAGTAATAGAAAGAAACAATTACTATTGTAACGAACTCCGTCCTTTACGGTTATTCGCCACAACATGAAGTGTATTAAATGTTTCTTGAGGTAGTAAAAATACGTAAAATAATTGGATCTAGCTTGTAAGAAGTGTGCATGTTTGGAGTATTGTAAGACGCTATGCTGGAAGGGAAGAATAAACAACCAAAGGTAAATACGATTATGATTCTGTGTCTTGTATGGTATTTACTAGTTAGATGGATTTTGTATGTTCTCCAATATTGTACACGGAAGACTAAAGTCAAAATAAATTATTTTATAACATCCCCTCGACCACAAATAAAAGACGACGCTGTGAGTTATTAAAATATTTAAGATGTGACTTTGTAGGATAAGGAAAGATAATCTAGATCAATGTAGCCAAAACAATAAAAAAATACTGCTAAAAGAGGAGTTGATAACATAAAAAGTTGTTTCTTAGGACACTAGAGCTTAACTGCGTTGTATCACTAAATGAACACCAGTCACGCTTCGTAACCGCTGTTGTAATTGTGCAATTGGTATGTCTTGTTTCGCGATACTCCAAATAATATTCCGAGGGACGTGGCGTACTTCTAACCTGTGGCAGTTCGATTTCCTTTACTATGACCATACTTATTCCTAGACCTCGATATCTGCCAAGATTAAAACTAAACTCCATCCGAACAGGCCTTGGAAGACCCAACGGTACCGACCGGCCGCCGTGTCATCCTCAGACCACAGGCGCCGCTGAATGTGGATATGGAGGGGCATGTGGTCATACACCGCTCTCCCGGCCGTGTGTCAGTTTCCGAGACGGGAGCCGCTGCTTCTCAATCAAGTTACTCGTCAGTTTGCCTCACAAGGGCTGAGTGCACTCCGCTTGCCAACAGCGCTCGGCAGACCAGATGGTCACCCGTCTAAGTGCTAGCCCAGCCCTACAGCGCTTAACTTCGGTGATCTGGCAGGAATCGGTGTTACCACTGCAGCAAGGCCGTTGGCTTATGCCAAGATTATAGATATGAAATATACAATACAGGACAGCATTTATGAAGTACAACTTTCAGTATACAGTATCTGTAGTATCTGATTCTGTTAAATAACATTATACGCTGAAACGACAGAAGTCACGGGTTACCTAACAATAGCGTGTCGGACAGCCTTTTTCCCGTTGTATTGCAGCAAGTCGATGTGGCAAGTACTCAACAAATCGTTGGAGATCTCCTGCAGAAATATAGAGCCATGCTGCCTCTATAGCCGTCCATAATTGAGACAGTGTTGCCGGTAGAGGAGTTTGTGCACGAGCTGGCCTCTCGATTATGTCCCTTAGATGTTCGATGGGATTCAGGTCCGGCTATCTGGGCAAGCAGATCATTTGCATGAATTGCCCAAAATGCCCAATCGCAAACAATTGTGGTCAGATGACGTATCATATTGTTATGCATAAAAATTCTACCATTGTTTGGGAACATGAAGTTCATGAATGGCTGAAAATGGTCTCCAAATAGCCAGACATAATTATTTACAATCAGTGATCTTTTCAGTTGGACGAGAGGTCCACTCCATTCCATGTAAGCAGAGCTCAAACAATTATAAAGCGAGCCACCACCAGCTTGCAAAGTGTTGACTACTTGGGCCCTTGGCTTCGCGGAGTCTGCACCACACTCGAACCCTAACATCAGCTCTTACCAACTGAAATCGAGACTCGTCTAACCAGGAAACGGGTTTCCAGTCGTCTAGGATCCAACCGATATGGTCACGAGCCCAGGAGAGGCACTGCAGGTGAAATCATGCTGTTAGCAATGGTATGCTGCCATAGTCCATTAAAGCCAAATCTCACCGCACTATACTAGCGGATACGTTCGTCTTATGTTTCACATAGATTTCTGCAGTTATTTCACGCAGTGCTGCTTGTCTGTTAGCACTGACAACCTCTATCCAAACACCGCTGATCTCGGTCGTTAAGTACTGGGCTTCGGACACTGCGTTGTCTATGGTGATAGGTAATGCTGTAAATTTGGTATTCTCGGCACACTTTTGACTCTGTGGATCTGTAAGTATCAAATACCCCAACGATTTCCGAAATGAAATGTTCCATGAGTACGGTTCCAACTACCATTTCGCGTTCAAAGTCTGTTAATTCCCGTCGTGCATCCATAATAACATCACAAACGTTTTCACATGAATTGCCTGAGTGCAAATACCAGCTCCGCCAATGCACTGCCCTTTTACACATTGTACACGCGATACTACTGCCATCGATTGACACATAGCCAACACGAATTTAGGAAACATCGTTCTTGTGAAACACGACTAGCACTTTTACTCACGCGAAGTGTTGAGTGCTATAGACATAGCGTTTCAAATTGCTTCTGTATTCGTAGATTTCCAGAAGGCTTGTGACACCGTATCTAATTAGTTTTTCGTTCCATAGATCGGTGCTGAGGAGATCCTCGTGGATGTGGAACATGTATTTTTTTTAAGCTGAAATAATAATACTAATTACTAATAGTATGAGTATATACATAATTTGTTTCTATTAAAAAATTCGTCAATGGAGTAGAAGGAGTTGGCCACTAGTAGGTCTTTCAGGCTCCTTTTAAACTGATCTTTATTTGTAACTAAATTTTTTATGTTTGCTGGAAAATTATTGAAGATGTGTGTTCCTGAGTAGTGGTCTCCTTTTTGAACTAAAGCAAGTGCTTTTAAGTCCTTGTGCAGATCATTTTTGTTCCTGGTATTGTATGTATGAACTGAGCTGTTTGTTGGAAAAAGAGATATATTATTTAGGACAAATTTCATTAAGGACTAAATATACTAAAAGGCAGTAGTTAGTATACTCAGTTCTTTGAAGAGGTTTCTACAGGACGTCCGTGAATTTACTCCACAAGTAATAGTACGTATTGCACGCTACTTCGTATTATGCTGCTGGATTTATCAGGTCACAGTTCGTAGTAATTAGCGGAAGGTCATCGAAAAAAAAACAGAAGTGACTCCTGAGATTCCCGAAGGTAGTGTTATAAATACTTAGCTATTCCTGATCTATATAAAAGACTTAGGAGATAATCTGAGCAGTCGTCTTAGGTTGCAGATGATGTTGTCGCTTATCGTCTAGTACACTCATCAGAAAGTCGTCCGCCCCAGTAGCTGAGTGGTCAGCGTGACGGATTGCCGTCCTCCGGGCCCGGGTTCGATTCCCGGCTGGGTCGGAGATTTTCTCCGCTCAGGGACTGGGTGTTGTGTTGTGTTCATCATCATTTCATCCCCATCCGGCGTGCAGGTCGCCCAATGTGGCGCCGAATGTAATAAGACCTGCGCCAAGGCGGCCGGACCTGCCCCGCGAGGGGCCTCCCGGCCAATGACGCCAAACGCTCATTTCATTTCATTTCATCAGAAAGTCAAAACCAATTGTAGATCGATGTAGACATCTTTATGATGCGACAATTGGCAGTTGACCCTAAACAATAAAAAGTGCGACGTAATCCACGTGTGTGCTAAAAGGAATCCCTTAAAATTCGGTTAATGACAGATCAATGAAATCTAAAGGCTGTAAATACTTAGGAATTACTATTACGAACAACTTAAATTGTAAAGAACACATAGAAAATGTTGTGGGGAACGTGAATCAAAGATTGCGTTTTACTGGCAGAAACAGATCTACAGATCTACTAAAGAGACTGCCATCACTACGCTTGTGCGTCCTCTTTGGGAATACTGCTGCGCGGTGTGGGACCCTTACCAGACAGAGTTAAAAGAGTACCTCGGGAAAGTTCAAAGAAGGACAAAGCGTTTTGTATTATCGAGAAATAGGGGAGAGATTGTGAGGAATATCATACAGGATTTGGGGTGGAAATCATTACAACGAAGGCGATTCTTGTTGCGGTGTGATCTTCTCACGAAATTTCAATCGACAACATTCTCCTCCGAATTCGAAAATACTGTGTTGACGGCCGGTATACAGAAAGAAACGATCATCATAATAAAAAATAAGGGAAATCAGAGCCCGCACGAAAAGATATAGGTACTTGAGCCGTGGCGAGCTGGCGCCAGTCTCATTTTGTTCATGTATCGTTGAGATCGATTGTGGTTGAGGTAAGCTAACTTTGCTTTTCGCGTGTCTTATCTTGCGGCGAAGCGAGTTGGTTGTTGGCCCTCGATGGGTAACCCTCGAGATCTCGTGCCATTCGCGGGGGAGACGAGTGTCAACGGCTGACGAACGAATGTGGTGACCGTTACATGTTGCGGTGTGAAATTGGTTGGGCGTTTTGCCGACATGGGCAGCTTGTAAATAAAAGTTCTGTGACTTCACTGGGAACAAAATCTGAAGGGAAGCGGTGAAGCTGTGGAACCTGCTCCCTCGTATTGTGTTCTGATATGGACTAAGTCGTCGTAATTGTTTGTTCACCGACGCACTCAGAGATTTAAAATTTTATTACTATTATGGGAGATTTTCTTGGCCTAGTTAAATGGTGGCCGTTATTTGAAAATTTTCTGAAGTTTTTTGTGTCTCTTGCAATAAAATGAGTTTAGGTTGCTGTTTTCAAAGCCTGCACTCTATTAATACAGTTGTCCATGTGTGAGTCAAAGGTTCTCCGAAGTGTTTCTATGTTTCAGAGTTATTGGAATGTCTTTGTGATTCGGGCAGAAACTTTTAATTGTGCCAGCGCCTTGGCGGGGAGTGAAATGTCATCCGAGGTCTAGGCCTGGCAGTGTTTAAGAACCTGGCCACTACCGGAGTTGGTCTCACATCCCCTCCAAAAGTTTAATATTTATCTTCCTTCCGTCAAGGCTGGTTAAGCTGGTAGATATATATTTTGTATGTAACCTGTTTGTCTATGAACTTGTTTTCTTAAATGTTACGGACTGGCAACTGGCTAAACCTTAACTGCATAGCAACCGATGAGTTCCATGTGGAGCTTTTTCTAGTAATTTTTTTATTAACACGTCTGAGTATGTAAACATTTTTTAAAGATCAGTGTCTCTGTTGTAGTTTTTTTTATTAAGTGAGTCTATCATGTTATGTAATGGCATCTTAATTTGGCACTAGTGCTCAAGTGTTATTAAGTCACCCTTTACCTGTAATTGTTTCATTATATCCGTTTTGAGAGAAGTTCTGTATTGAAGTTCTCAAGTTTGTCAGTAACCCCCTGTTCTTAATTTGGAATTGTTTGTTATTGCATTTAAGATATGCCGTGCAAGTGTGGTACAACTAAGGAAACACGGATCAGTACTCGTTTTTTCGGACAGTGTTAAAGAATGAAATAATAGAGACTTAGTGCGAAGATGGTTCGATAAAGCCTCTGCGGGGCACTTGAGTGTGTGTGCAGTGTAGCCATGTAGATGTAGATGTGAATGTAGATCTGTATATGTGCATATCGCTATCCCATCAGTTTTGCCACTTCAGTGTAGCGTGACTGTATTCCGGATTTGTAGTAGTGTCCCATCGGAACAAAGTGCCGTATCACCTACAATACAACGATTTATATTATTCTTGTTAATAGAAAACACTTACATGATCTACATATTCGCGCATCATAACATTTTAACATCTCATAATCGCCTTTTAGGTATTCAGAGGAAAAGTCGTGGAATGGGTGACGTATGAGATCAATTATTATTATTTAGTAGCTTTCACATGGTGTGCTGGATAAGTCGCCATTCAGCTGTTCTTCATCCCATCCTCACATCCTGATATACGCTCCAGTGCGAAACTCACGGACGAAACATACAAAGTAACATGCCATATTAATAAACGGTGCAATGACAGTGCGGGAGCATGTTCCCAGAGGTCTCCCGCCGTCTACAGAAAGTTGGATGTCGCATGACGTGAGCTCAGCGCGACTATAACGCCGAATGGGAATGGCCCCGCAACACGAAGCAGTGGAAGAAACGGGAAAAGACACTGTGCGTCGATCAGCGAGCAGTTGTGGTGTACCGTGGTGGTGTTTTTCATTATAACACGGCACGGGGACAAAACCTGGATGACTTCACGCGGAGAAGAATCATAAGGAACCTGTAAGAAGGACGAAGTATAACGAGTATAGCCCAGGAGGTTGGTACTGCTTACAGCTTTGTTTAACGCATGGGGAGCGTTCCGAACCACAGACACTGCTGCCCGAAGGGGAAGAGGTGGTCGATCACGGTCAACTACAGCAGCGTGACGAACGCTACTCTGAGCAACAGGGAAGAAGGGGCCCACATCGAACAGTGGGTGGAATTGCAACCACATTTAACACGACTTCAAGACACGTAAACTCACAGCTACTCCATGGGGATGGTCCCTTTGCCCCACGACCAGTACGTTGTGCTCTGATGACACTTGCACATCCATCAGGGAACCAACGTGACGTGGGGTCTCGCGTTCTTCGTGGCTGTGACAAGTTTCAGTCTCTGTAGTGATTCTGGAAGTACCCTCGTATGGCGAAGGTGGGAACAGGTAATGTACCCATGACTACTGTCGAACATGACAGATTTGGTGGTCCAGGTATTATGGTGTGGGGAAGAACAATGTTACACGGCTGTACGACAGAGGGATAGAGAAACAATTAAAATCGCTCAAAAGAGGAAAGGCCTCTGGACCTGATGGGATACCAGTTCAATTTTACACAGAGTACGCGAAGGAACTTGCCCCCCTTCTTGCAGCGGTGTACCGTAGGTCTCTAGAAGAGCGTAGCGTTCCAAAGGATTGGAAAAGGGCACAGGTCATCCCCGTTTTCAAGAAGGGACGTCGAACAGATGTGCAGAACTATAGATCTATATCTCTAACGTCGATCAGTTGTAGAATTTTGGAACACGTATTGTGTTCGAGTATAATGACTTTTCTGGAGACTAGAAATCTACTCTGTAGGAATCAGCATGGGTTTCGAAAAAGACGGTCATGTGAAACCCAGCTCGCGCTATTCGTCCACGAGACTCAGAGGGCCATAGACACGGGTTCACAGGTAGATGCCGTGTTTCTTGACTTCCGCAAGGCGTTCGATACAGTTCCCCACAGTCGTTTAATGAACAAAGTAAGAGCATATGGACTATCAGACCAATTGTGTGATTGGATTGAGGAGTTCCTAGATAACAGGACGCAGCATGTCATTCTCAATGGAGAGAAGTCCTCCGAAGTAAGAGTGATTTCAGGTGTGCCGCAGGGGAGTGTCATAGGACCGTTGCTATTCACAATATACATAAATGACCTGGTGGATGACATCGGAAGTTCACTGAGGCTTTTTGCAGATGATGCTGTGGTGTATCGAGAGGTTGTAACAATGGAAAATTGTACTGAAATGCAGGAGGATCTGCAGCGAATTGACGCATGGTGCAGGGAATGGCAATTGAATCTCAATGTAGACAAGTGTAATGTGCTGAGAATACACAGAAAGACAGATCCTTTATCATTTAGCTACAAAATAGCAGGTCAGCAACTGGAAGCAGTTAATACCATAAATTATCAGGGAGTACGCATTAGGAGTGATTTAAAATGGAATGATCATATAATGTTGATCGTCGGTAAAGCAGATGCCAGACTGAGATTCATTGGAAGAATCCTAAGGAAATGCAATCCGAAAACAAAGGAAGTAGGTTACAGTACGCTTGTTCGTCCACTGCTTGAATACTGCTCAGCAGTGTGGGATTCGTACCAGATAGGGTTGATAGAAGATATAGAGAAGATCCAACGGAGAGCAGCGCGCTTCGTTACAGGATCATTTAGTAATCGCGAAAGCGTTACGGAGATGATAGATAAACTCCAGTGGAAGACTCTGCAGGAGAGACGCTCAGTAGCTCGGTACGGGCTTTTGTCAAAGTTTCGAGAACATACCTTCACCGAAGAGTCAAGCAGTATATTGCTCCCTCCGACGTATATCTCGCGAAGAGACCATGAGGATAAAATCAGAGAGATTAGAGCCCACACAGAGGCGTACCGACAATCCTTCTTTCCACGAACAATAAGAGACTGGAATAGAAGGGAGAACCGATAGAGGTACTCAAGGTACCCTCCGCCCCACACCGTCAGGTGGCTTGCGGAGTATGGATGTAGATGTAGATGTAGATACTGATCTCCACGTCTTTGAACACGGTACACTCACCGATCAGTGTTATTGTGATAATGTACTCCTTCGCCATGTGTGTTCGGAGGTGACTTAATTTTTGTGGATGGCAATGCTCGACCACATCAAACAGCGCAGATGAGATCGCGATAAACGTGAAATCCGGGTTCGAGTCCCGGTTCGGCAAAAATTTTTATTGTCGTCATTCCATTCTACTGCTGATGGTAGTCATTATTCGCAATTGCGAATTCATCTTATGTGTTTCGCAACGGCTGTGGTCGGCGCAGTGCATCGTCATCAGAATTAACACTGGCGCTGCAATATCGTAAGAGGATATTTGACGAATGGAATGGCCTGCCCCTTCACCAACTTAAATCTCATCGAGCTTGTGGGTTGGCTTACGGTGGGGAGACGTGCTTCAGCGCGTCAACATGCACTAACGAGGAATGCAACGCCTTCCCACAAGAATTCCTTACCAACCCTGGTGCTAACGCGGAAGCAGATTACAGAGCGTGCAATGCGCCTCTGGTGATGACACACGCTATTACGAACAATGACCCGCCTTTTGTTTGTCCAGGGGGCCATCAGAAATCGCGGTAGCTTTAATGTAATTATTGTCTTTCAATAAACGTGTCTTTTCTGTTCATCTCATTGTTTATGTCTTTCAGCTACCTTCTTTACTATGCTGCTATGCTGTAGCATTTCTTTCTATGTATGATCAAAGTTTCATCGAGCTATGTTACTTGGTGATGAAAGTTACTTTCATCCTTACGTTTTGGATGCCTGTGTAGTTGTACTGAATGTACGAAACCCGAATTCCTTTTTCATATCGAAATGGCATTTACAGATTTAAAAAATGGCGTAATATCTAATAGTATGATATGCAGATAAATGACGGGTTTTCAAATATCTATACTGCACTCTTTCGCTCCGCCAGCTGCAAGACTGAGTTTTATTTCAAGCAGTTGAAGCAAAACGATCTCCGATATGACTTAAGAATTGCAAAACGCACGGCCTCTTTCCTCATAACAGGTCTAGAACTCGAAACAATAATTTGAGGGAATCGAATAGGTGCTACTTGAGACCCTGTGTGTAACGTTGCCCGTAACTTGAGCAGACGTCACTAGACGATCGCCAGTCGCTTCTCGTCTGATGAAGAGGCACAACTATAAGTTGTAAATAATAGATTTCAGCTATCAGTCGTCCTTTTGAAATTTTATTGGTAGATCTATATTTCTGCTAGAAACTAGCCATTCGCAGTGCACTATAATTTTTTTATCAATGCATGCAATGCCTGTTGGTCGGGCTTTATCCACAGTTCATTGAGTATTCAATGAACTGTGGATCAAGCCCAACCAACAGGCATTGCATGCATTCATCAAAATTGACAGTGCATTGAGAATGGCTAGTTTCTAGCTGAAATATAGATCTGCCAATAAAATTTCAAAAGGACGACTGATAGCTGGAATCTATTATTTACAAGTCAAGATAACAGTCGCTGCGTGCAACAGCCTTCTGAATGGAAGGTAACCTGACAGCTATAAGTATGTATGTCGTTTCTACCCACAAATGGTGCTATGAGCATGTCTTTGGGCAACCGGTACCAAAATTATTGTCGTCTCACACGCCACGTACAGTGTTTGCTTGTGAAGAACCGTCTAGAATGCCGCAGAGCCACAAAACGATCCCACCAAAATTCAGCCTATTTCGCTCTTCGTGCTCGTCGACTTTCTCCTGGTACGTCTACTGTGTTTAACAACGCAGTGCAAAGACGATCAAAACAACAGACTCTACCAGCTAACCACAGTTGAGGAAAGAGCATTTTTAGCTGAATGTGTGCTTCCTCTTTCGTCTATGGCACGAGGCTTTGGATCATTGCATTTAGCATACTTCACCAAACTTCCTGCAGATTTCGTACTTCTGCGATGTTATTTGGATGTGCACATTTTTCATTTTAAACAGGTTTATTCATTTTCTAGGAAAGGTTTAATCGAAACTTTTTTCTTAATTTTCAGACAGAGTTAAATGGACACCTTGCCGTGATGGCTTCTATTCTGTGCAACACGATTCAAGCCTGGCATTAGCACTTTGAATAAGGTCAGTAAGGTCTTTTGACACTCGCATGCTATCAAGTAGTTTTCTAATTTCTTCGATTTAGTCTTATGATGGCACTTCTATCAAATTTACTTTTAGCCACACGAAACAAAATTATTCATGCAGTTCTGCTTTCTTTTATCCTGTCGGCCTCTCTTGGTCAACTCTTTCTGCTTCGACCCAGACGGTATTAGGTTGCGAAGCCCGAGGGTGTCTTTCATTTTCATTTTCTTTTCTAACATATGGCTGTTAACGGAATGGCTCCCAGTACAAGGAGACTAACCTTATCAAGTGCCAAAGGCCAGTAAGGGACGGCTGAACAGGTAAGGAAGGGGCACCGCCTTGTCCCAGGGATGAGAAATTGTCCCTAAAGGCGGAGGAATCATTAACATGGTCCACGGCAGGAGGATGCAAAAGGCAGCAGGAAACCATTGCATTAACGATCCCATACAGGATTCCCAAATAGAAATATGGCTACGTTCAATTCAAAATTTTCCGGAGTCTCAATTCTCCCATTCGGATCTCCGGGGGAGAATGTCTTGGGCAAGGCTGTAAGGAATAAAGGAACAAAAGAACAGATGAGAATTGGAACATGGAATGTCAGAACCCTATTAAAAGCTGGGAAACTAGAAAAGGTTAAGATGCTGATGGAAAAGTCACAGTTGGACATATTAGGAATCTGTGAAACTAGATGGAGAGGTAACGGTGATTTTATGTCAGGAGATTTCAGGATCATTCACAGTGGTAGTGCTCGAACAGGAAGAAATGGCGTCGCTATAATTTTGAGAGGCAAATGGAAGAACGACGTGTTGAACACATACCACTGCAGTGATAGGATAATGATGATTAAAATTAAAGCATAACCCACGGAGTTGTGTGTAATTGCAGTTTCCTTAGCAACAACAAATATCAAGGATGAGGAAGTAGAAGTAGTATATGAGCAAATTGATGACTTAATGAAACTGGTTAAAGAAAAGGACAATCCTATCATAATTGGTGATTTCAGTGCATCGATTTGTGAAGATAACAAAGGATTATGGAATGGCAAGTTCAGGCTAAGAAAAATGAATGTTAGAGGAGAAAGGTTGCTAGAACAGTACGAAATGATAGTCACCAACACGTGTTTTGAAATGCCCAAGAGAAGGAGATATATATGGAAAAGTTCATCAGATGACAAAAGGTATCAGATAGATTATATCCTAGCCCAGAAGAAATTTATGAATCAAGTAAAGTCTAGGCACTCATACCCTGGATATGATATAGACAGTGACCATGTTCTAGTGATAGCAGCCTATAGTAGCAGATTTAAGAAATATAAAAGAACTAACAATCACAGATGTTTTGTAGTAGCTGCGGACATGAAAGAATTGATCGATAACCAGATAGGTAATAGGGAAGGATGGGAAGGATTCAAAGAGACCGTAGAAGTTGCTGCAAAAGAACTGGAAGGAATAAGGAAACTAGAACCGAGGAAACCATGAATGACCAAGGAAATACTAGACCTTATTGAAGAACGAAACAGGCTGAGGAAAAAAGATTTCGATAAGTACAAAATAATAAAAAATGCAATTACACAGAAATGTAGATTTGAAAAAGAAAAGTGGATGCACGACAAACATAAGGAAATTCAGCAAGATCAAAGTGGAGGTCAAATTGATAGAGCCTACTCTAAAATTAAATCAATACAGATAAAGCCAAGAACAAATACAAATATGGTCAAGAATAAAAACGGTGACCTAGTTTTCGAATTAGAGGATGTATGCGAAAGATAGAAAGAGTATATGAAGGAGAAGATATTGCTAATGAGGGGGAAATTCTGGAAGAAGAGAGCAGTGTGGATATCGACATCATAGGGCCACCTATATCTAAAGAGGAATTCAACAGTGCCTTGAATGATCTAAGTAATGGCAAAGCGACAGGCACAGATAACATCCCAGCAGAAATACTGAAGGCTATTGGAGAATCAACAAAAGAGTACTTATATAAACTTATTAAAGAGACTATGAAGATGGAAAAGGACCACCCACAGATTTGCTTCACAGCAAAACAGTAATAATCCCAAAAAAAAGGAAATGCTCTGGACTGTGAGAACTATAGAACTCTCTCTTTACTATCCCACACTTCCAAAATAATGTTGATCATTATCAAAAATCGAATAAAAAAGAAAACTGAGGCAAACCTAGGAGAAGACCAGTTTGGTTTCAGATCCGGAAAAGGGACTGGAGAGGCAATACTAACTCTGAGGATGGTATTAGAGAGACGAATTGGAGTTGATAGGAAAACCTACTTGACCTTTATAGATTTACAAAAAGCATTTGACATGGTTAATTGGAAATTGTTATTCCGAACAATGAAGGAAATAAATCTTGATTGGAGGGACAGGAGATTAATCTGGAACCTGTATAAGGCGTAGGAAGCAGAGAAAGAAGTGAATGGTGTGAAGAAGAAAGCAAAAATAAGGAGGGGAGTAAGGCAAGGATGCCCATTACCACCATATTTGTTCAACTTATTCATTGTAAAAATCATTGAAAAATTGAAAAGAATAACCAAGGGAATTAAAATTAACGGGGAACGAATACACTGTATCCGTTTTGCGGATTATATAGTAGTGCTTGCTGACTTGGTGAAGGAAATGGAGTTTATGTTGCTAAAATTTGCCAAAATCCTAAGAGAATTTAATTTAAAAATAAATAAGAAGAAAACTAAAACTATGGCAGTAGGGAAGACAAAAGAAAATGGTAAAGTTAATAAAAAACTAGAAGATGATGTTCTAGAGCAGGTTGAGAACTTCTTTTATTTGGGGTGCACAATCACTGGCGACAATAAATGTATCACAGATATAAAGAGAAGAATAGCCTTGTCGTAGCAAGCTTTCCAAAACAAAACGAATTTACTAACAGATAATCATATAAGCCTAGAAAGTAGGAAAAAGTTTGCCAGTACGTTTGTCTGGAGTGTCTTAACATACAGATGTGAAGCGTGGACTCTGGGAAAGGCAGACAGAGTGGATTTCTAAGGTAGTATAAGTATTTGAGTCGTTCCCCATTTGCCATTTTGTTGAATAATATGAAAAAGGTATACTCGATGCATCTCATAAGGAAGAATGATGTTTCTGGAAGAGAAACAGTATTAAGCTGACAAATGTGCTCTGACGGGAAAAAAATCGCAGCACCAAAAAATAATCAATGTAGAGGACTGAAATTTAGGGAATACAGTCATCCAGGGTACTTATTTAAGTGATTAATGTGGCAAATTCACAAATTAATGTAAGCGCGAAATAAGCCATCGCAAATGTGAAGCGCTTGTACATTAACAACGGGTGTACCCGTTAGAATGTTGAATGCCAGCATGCGAGCGTGCATGCATTGTGTTGTACAGGTGGCGCGGATGCCAGTTTATGAGACAGAGTTTCATGCCTGTTCAATTGCTCGACCAGTACAGGGATGGTTAAAGCTGTTTCCGGACGCTAGAGTTGTCGTCCAATGATGACTCTATGTGCTCAATTGGTGAGAGATCAGTTGGTCGAGCAGGCCAAAGCAACATGTCGACACTCTATAGAGCATGTTGGGTTCGCAACAGCGGTATGTGGGGCGAGCGTTATCCTGTTGGAAAACACCCCCAGGAATACTGTTCATGCCGGCCGGAGTGGCCGAGCGGTTCTAGATGCTACAGTCTGGAACCGCGCGACCGCTACGGTCGCAGGTTCGAATCCTGCCTCGGGCATGGATGTGTGCGATGTCCTTAGGTTAGTTAGGTTTAAGTAGTTCTAAGTTCTAGGGGACTGATGATCTCAGAAGTTAAGTCCCCTAGTGCTCAGAGCCGTTTGAACCAATACTGTTCATGAATGGCAGCACAACAGATGGTATCAGCACACTGACGTACAATTTTGCAGTCAGGGGGCATGGGATAATCACGAGAGTGCTCCTGCTGACATATGAAATTGCACCGCATACCATAACTGCAGGTGTAGGTCCAGTGTGCCAGTGTGTCTAGCATTCAGACAGGTTGGTTACAGGATCTCCTCGTAATCATCATACGGACATCACTTGCGCCGAGGCAGAAACACCTTTCATCAGGAAACACAACAGACCTTCACCCTGCCCTCCAAGAGCTCTCGCCTGACACCACTGAAGTCTCAAATGGCTGTGGGTTTGTGGTCAAAGCAATGCACGCTGCCGGGCGTCTGTCTCGGAGATGTTCTTGAAGTAACCAATCCGCAGCAGTTCGTTGTGTCACTGTTATGTCAACTGTTACTTAAATGTTGCTGCAGATGCAACACGAGGCGGCAAAGCCATTCGCTGACCACAAGTGCAGAGTATGGCGTACTTGCGACCGTACATTGTTGTGACCACCGCTGCCAGCGATCACGTGCAATGGCTATACTCCTACCAAACTTTTCTGCAGGATCGCAGAATGAACATCTAGCTTCTCGAAGCTCTATTTTACGACGTTATTCAAACTCAGTGACACGTTCATAATGGTGCCTTTGTCGCCTTAAAGTCAGTCTTGATTAACATAAACTCACCACGTCCAGTCTCAATAGTAACTCACACTTACGACCGTTATAGCGTGTATTTAAAGCAAACGTGGTTTGCATCCTCACAGTGGCACTACTAGCACTATTCTTAAGCGGCTGGCACGAAATCTGAATAGACGTCGTCCTTCAGATATAGAAACACGCTTATCATCTTCCGTTTATGTAGCACAGCTCCTTCTTGGTACTGCGACTTATTTTACGTCAGTGTATTGCAATGTTCACAATGTTCAATCATACACACGCTATCTTACTTTTTAACACAGCCACTGTTATTTTTAGGCACATTTAATACCACGGAGGCAAAGAACATCACTTGAATTGCAACGTCTGGATTTTATCACGCAACATTTTTCTGTGTCTTATCTTTGCAGAAATTTCAAATGTCCCCTATGACATTGAAAACTCTTCGAGCATAGTGGTACACAAGAAAATTGCTACAGTTCTGAAGGTGCACGATAAATATTCGTTGAAGTCTGTGTTCTCGTGACGAAGGTAATACTGCATGACGCCAAGAACGTAAGGAAAATACTTATCTTTTGGCAAAGTTGCTGAGACGTTTATTACGGAGATGCTTTCTCTGTTATGTCCACAAACTGAAAACAGGAGGATTGGCTGGTTATTTGCTATCATACTGCTACCTTATTCTGTCTTGTAGATATTGGAAAAACTCTATGGGTACAACGTAGGTCACTGTAACATCCATGTAACTTCATCCGGCGAAACTGCTGCTTGATAACAATTTATCACGTAAAAATTGCTCGGGATCTATTCAATTCTGTCGATAGCTATCGCAATTTCTCGTGATTGGCTAGTGTATTTCAAGAACAAATACTACTTTTCAGCGATAGCAGACAGCGATGAACAGTAAAAAGACGCATAATATCGAAATGGCGTTGGCAACATCAGTTTTCTTTTTTACGGAACAACGTATAAGATGATGCGGATAAGAAAACAATGGGGAAACTAGAAAGTTTGAGGCTTTTAAAGGAGTAGCATACATTAAAAAGTGTCTGCCACTCGTAGCGAACAGATGCTGTCAGATTTATTTCTTTGTTCTATTGTGCAATGCGGCGCTGTTGTCTTGTGCTTTAGAATCTGAGACGACTTTCTCCGGAACTAAAGAATAAAAATGTTACTTCCATTCACGTTACATTGTGAATTCCTCGGAGAGTACTTTTTGGAACAGCCGTTGCTCTGTTTAATATTGCTTGGAGAGCTGACCAAGCTGTTGGCGTGGGAGTTTAATCAAGAGATTGTCAACGAGCTAACAGCCTGCGTGGTGACCACCCACTGCAACGTCCGATAGCTGATGGAAGAATTTAGACGCAGTATTGACGAACCATCTGTTTAGCTCACTGCATTCCTCATCCATCTGGCTTACTCGACGCAACAAGTAGACGAGGACTGTCATAAATTTGGAACCAAAATATTAATAATAAAAAAGATTAACTGACCTTTTATTTTCACACAGAGAGAACTATTATACTCATATTACTATGTGAAAAACCTACGCATGTATAAATTGAGAAAAAGTGTATTAATAGCTGAAGTAATCAAAGATTTAGTCCTGGGTTCTTAGTGTGGAATTTAATTTCATTTTTGTGGAACTGTTTTCAATAATGTGTATGGCCTTACTAAGAAAAATGTTAATCTGATTTTTTTCATTAAAAACGGTTTTGTGAACGCCTACGACTGTGAAAACAGTGGGTTTGTTTATAAAATAACTTTTCTGATACCAGTCTCAAGTTTCTTTTATATGTATTTTTGATCATAATCTCTATAATATCTATTTTACAATGGTGCTTATTTTCAGGTGTTACTATTTTTAGTTAATTATATTGTCAAAGCATCTGAAAAATTCACTGATTCACTATCAAGTTTTTCATTTAATATTTTATCTCCATATTTTCTTTAATGCAAATATATCTCCAGCTCTTTTAACAAATCCCTTTCGTGACACTGATTTAGTCGGTGGAGGAATTTGACGTTTTGCTCTACTTTTCCAAATGGGCACCCTTTATTATGTATGAGTGTGGCTGCTGCAGATGTTGTGAGTCTGTTGTTTGTGTGTAGGCTATAATATCCTCTGTGTAGCTAGTGTTAAAATTTCGGCCTGTTTGTCTTAAGTAGAACATGGAGCATTCCCTGCATTCTTGCTTTGTATACTCCACAGTCTGAGTATGGTATGGGTCACGATTACACTTCATATTACGTATCAGTTTCTGTTGTAGTTTAATTGATGTATAAAACCCAACTTCTACTTTGTGATTTTTGGAAAATATCTGCAATCTTCTGTGATGCATTGCCAATGTATGGGATAAGATATACTTTTTTTTATCTTTTCCTTCTGTGGTGCACTTTGTGTTTGGGTCTTCCTTTAGTTTGTCTACGACTTTGTCAACCATGTAAGCAGTATAATCATTGGCAACTGCAATCTGTTTCACTATGTTTATTTCTTGTTGCAGGTTTTCTTAATTCAAAGGTATTTTAGTTGCCCTATGTAGCACTGACCTGTGTACTGCTTCTTTATGGATGCTCAGGTGACATGAGGTTGCAGGAATTGTGGAGTCGGTCATTGTATTTTTCCTATAAATTTTCAATGTACATGTGTTGTTACGTTTTGTAATATACAGACAATTGATGCTTTTGCCTTGTTCATGTTCTACTGTAAATTTAATATTGTCCTGTAGATTAGTGAAACAGTTTAGAACGTCTGTTACGTCTTCGGCGCCCCCTTTCATTAACGGTAGTGTACCATCCACATGTTTCCTCTAAAATTCAGTTCTCCAGGACTTTTCACTGTTAATTAATTTTTATTCCAAGTGATTAACTTATATGTCTGCTACGGTACATGATATACATGATCCCATTGCTAGACCATCTGGATGCTTATAAATGTTGCCATTAAAGGTCATGTACTTGTAACTTAGAGTTAGCTGGACGAGTTCTGTAAATTCAATAATCACTATGTAAGCAAGTGCCTTATGTTTCATAAGTTTCTTGGATGGGTATGTTTGAGTAAAGTTTGGTAATGTCAAGTGATAAGAAATGAACATCCTAGGGGAAATCTTTTGCTTTTTAGTTCTTCAGCTAGTATCATGCTTTTTCCTGTTTTGTACAAAAATTTTGTTTTTATGTGTATAATTTTTCATCAGTGTGTTATTCAGTTTCTGTGACAGTTTTTACGCTGGGCTATTTATAGAGGTTACCATTGGACATACTGGATTAGCTCGCCGGCTGGAGTGGCCGAGTGGTTCTAGGCACTACAGTCTGGAGCTGCGCGACCGCTACAGTCGCAGGTTCGAATCAAGCCTCAGGCATGGATGTGTGTGCTGTCCTTAGGTTGCTTAGGTTTACGTGGTTCAAAGTCTTAGGGTGATGACCTCAGATGTTATGTCCCATAATCCTTACCGCCATTTTAACGATTTTGAGCATTTGGATTCAAGCATGTAAGATATTTCGTTTCAGTTTTTGTCAACATGAAATGTGTGTTCTTTAGTTGTTCCTTGATTTTTCTTTGAAATTATTTTGTTGGGTCTTTTCTAATGTGTTGAATATTATTAGCAATAATAATTGATGTGTTTTGCCTTTGTACTTCTTTTCTTTCATTACAACTAATCTACTGCTTTTGTCTGACTTTGTAACTATGGATTGGTTGTTTCTCAGTTTATTATTTATGGATTTTAGGGTTTTTGTATCACTAATTGTAATTTAAATCTATATCTATCTTTCTTCAAATCTTTCTGGTGAAGCTTGCTTGCTTTGTGATCTATTGCTGCCTTTGTATTTGAGTTTAATTTTGCATCACCTGCTGCATTTTAGTTGCAACTATTAACTATTTCAGTGTATGATCGTTGAGATTAGGCTTTATGTTGTATTTTAGTCCTTTTTGGAGCAGGTTATTTTACCTTTTGTCAAATTTGATGTCTGTTTTGTCCACCGCATTACATTTCAATATGTGTGTGATTTCTCAGTTATTACAATTATTACAAGGTTAAATTTGTTATTTTGTTTGGATATCAAGGTCTGCTGCTTCCTGTCCCGTCTATTGCAAATGGTCAAGTACTCCTTATCGACTATGTACTGGATGTACTTGCACATCCTGTCATAAACTGTGGGTTACATGCTGTTTGCTGTTTCTGTCTGTGTGTTAAGTAGCTACCTGTTTAGCATGTCCTCCTTCTTGTGTAGCTGCCTTATTTTTGCTTTTTGTCACAGTTTTCATGCTTTGTGCTTTATAGGTTTGGCTGTGCTGCTGCCTGAGATTACTTTCAGTTTTGTACTGAATTATGCTTACTTACTAACAGTGTCTTTCGAATATTATATGTATAACTGTTTTTAGTACTTTTATTTAAGGTTTTTGTACTTTCATATAGAATGCGTCGTTTGGTTTGGCACTATTAATCAGATTTTGTCCATTATAAATGGTTTGGGAAAGCCTGCGACTGTGAAAAGAATGGGTTTGCTTATAGTTTTTCTGGTACCAGTCACGACTTTATTTTATTCACATTTTGCACGACGCATTTCGGGAAAAGATTCTTTTTTTCAAGTGCGTTTCCTCTGTGTACTATGCTATTTTTATATAATGTTCTTGATATATGAGGGTCTGCTTCGATTTGTTTTTAGTGCAATGTATAAAAGAAGCTCAGTCACGAAGTAAAAGTTGTGGTTTTTACATCTAATAAACTACAACAAAAACTAATACATAATATAAAGTGTAATCACGAGCCATACTCAGACTCTGGAATATACAGTGTAACATGCCAGGAATGCTCCCTGTTCTACCTAGGAGAAATAGGTCGAAATTTCAACACCAGCTACACACACACACACACACACACACACACACACACACACAGCACATTGAAAACTACAGACACAGCAGACAGACAACATCAGCAATAGTCACACTCATACATAATGCAGGACACCCATTTGGAAAAATAGTACAAAATGTCAAAGTACTCCACCGACTAAATTAATGTCATAAAAGGGACTTGTTAGAACAAGTACAGATGTATTCATATTATAGGAAATATGAAGATAAAATGTTCAACGAAAAATTTGATAATGAATCAGTGAATTTCTTCAGATGCTTTGACAATATACGTAAATAAAAACAGTAGCACATGGAAACAAGCACCATTGTAAAATAGATATAAGCAAATTATGATCAAGATTGTTAAGATCACTACCCTCTGTACAAAAGCATATCATACTCTGTGGACGACCTGTGGTAGTATCTCTGTCGACTACATCTAAAAAATATCTTCGTGTTTGTTTATGTAAGTTATACTCGATGTGTACTGTGCACAGAAAATTGTATGTGGTGTTTAACTTGTGTGAGACTCTGCAAAAATGGTCCATACGAAAACTGTAAGTACAAGTTTTTCTAACTTCGTCACTAACTACATATAAAAGCCGATAACATATAAAAATGCGCGTTTTTTATATATTGCAGTAAAGAAAACAGAGCGGAACCCATTCATCGGAAACATTACATAAACATGGCATACTACACAGAAAAAATGCATTTGAAAATGAGAATCATTTCGCTAAAATGTGAATGAAAGAAAAGGGTGACTGGTAGCAAAAAGAATTTGTTAAGTTTTAAGCTGGCAATGGGAGTCATTGTAAAGTTCACCGAATTAAACATTTTTAACTATTTTTAAAAAATTTTAAACTATTTTTAGATTATTTGTGGACTTGAAATGCACTGTAAGTACACAAATAAAAATAATTACTAAGATGAATTATAATTTACAGGCTGTTGGATCAAATGCAGTGTCCAATTCCAGCCGTCGGTTTTGAACAATGACGTCATACCTAAGGCAAGGTCACTACATAGAGGAAATCTTTCAAAGCAACTGATCGAATTTGTAAACTAAGGAATGTAACATACGATAAAATTGTAATCACAGTTCTGTGATGAACCCATGGATTAATTACTTAGCCACGTATTGTACCTAAAAGAACTGAAGGTAACGAAAATGAACAGAACAAGAGAATCGTGTCTAATATAAATTATCATCGTAATTTATGAAAATAAGAAAAAGCACAGAGAACCTCTACATACATTAAAGTATAGGACATGGTGAAGTCGTAATATTGTGAAATAACAATTTTTAATAATAGTAATTGAATCTAACGGGACTTCCGCCGGAAAAGCTGGGTTTTGGTCAGGAGAGAATCTAAAATGCAACACAACAACTGGAAAATGAAATAAATATTAACATACATGAAATATAAAAAGAACAGTTGTCTTGAAAAGTGGAGAAACTAACTCAAAAATCCTAAGAGAAAAACCAGTACACAAATAACGAAAATTCACAGAAAATAACAATTATTGGAATCGGTAATTAGAATTAAGCTTGTAGGTCAGTTCTAGTCGCCGATTCTAATTATTCTTTGGTCCATTATTTAATTCGTTTTTCCAGCAGTTGCGTACATTGAAATGTAATGGGATTTCTGCAATTGTAATTGCTTTCTAAATGACAAATATTGGAATCGGTAACTGGAATTAAGCTATATAAGCGGTCAGTTCCAGTTGCCGACTCCAGCCACTACATGGTTCATTATGTTGATCGTTTTTGCAGCAGGTGTGTGCAATGAATTGTAATAGGATTTCTGCACTTGCAATTGCTCTCTGAACTAATGCGGAAAAGTATCTAATATTGTAAACGGTAACGAGAGTATATACACTATGTGATCGAAAGTATCCGGACACCTGGCTAATAATAAGTTACAAGATCGTGGCACACTCCATCGGTAATGCTGGAATTCAGTATGGTGGTTCCCCAACCTTAGCCTTGATGACAGCTTCCGCTCTTGCAGGCAAACGTTCAATCAGGTGCTGGAAGGTTTCTCGGGGAGTGGCAGCCCATTCTTCACGGAGTGCCGCACTGAGGAGAGGTATCGATATCGGTCGGTGAAGCCTGGCGCGAAGTCGGCGTTCCAAAACATCCCAAAGGTGTTCTGTAGGATTCAGGTCAGCAATCTGTACAGGCCAGTCTCTTCTAGGGATGTTGTTGTCGTGTAACCACTCAGCCACAGGCCGTCCATTACGCCATCCACGAATTGATCTTCAACAGTGGGAAGCAAGAAGGTGCTTAAAACATCAGTGTAGGCCTATGCTGTGATAGTGCCACGCAAAACAACAAGGGGTGCAAGACCCCTCCATGAGAAACACGACCACATCATAACACCACCGCTTCCGAATTTTACTTTTGGCACTACACACGCTGGTAGATGACGTTCACCGCGCATTAAACATACCCACACCCTGCAATCGGATCGCCACATTGTGTACCGTGATTCGTCACTCCAAACAATGTTTTTCCACTGTTTAATCGTCCAATGTTTACACTTCTTACAGCAAGCGAGGCGTCGTTTGTCATTTACCGGAGTGATTTGTGGCTTATGAGCAGCCGCTCGACCATGAAATCCAAGTTTTCTCACTTCCCGCCCAACTGTCATAGTACTGTTAGTCAACAGACGAGGTCGAATTCAAATGGCTCTGAGCACTATGGGACTTAACAGCTATGGTCATCAGTCCCCTAGAACTTAGAACTACTTAAACCTAACTAACCTAAGGACAGCACACAACACCCAGCCATCACGAGGCAGAGAAAATCCCTGACCCCTCCGGGAATCGAACCCGGGAACCCGGGCGTGGGAAGCGAGAACGCTACCGCACGACCACGAGATGCGGGCTCAGACGAGGTCGGCGTGTACATTTTTGTGCTCTACGTGCCCCTTCATTTTTACACTTCACTATCACATAGGAAACAGTGGACCTAGGGATGTTTAGGAGTGTGGAAATCTCGCATACAGACGTATGACAAGTGACAGCCAATAATCTGACCACGTTTGAAGTCCTTGAGTTCCACGGAGCGCTCCTATCTGCTCCCTCACAATGTCCAATGACTATTGAGGTCGCTGATAGGGAGTACCTGGCAGTAGGTGGCAGCATAATGCAACTAATATGAAAAACGCGTGTTTTTGGGGATGTCCGGATACTTTTGATCACATAGTGTAGATCAACACTAGTTACCAATTCCGATATTTGTTACTTTTTGTGAATTTTCATTGCTTGTGCACTGACTTTTCTAGGATTTCTGTGTTGGTTTGTCCACATTTGATGCTATTGCTTCATATAACTCATTACTTATAAAATTTTCCCGTTGTTGTGTTACACATTAGTTTCTACCTTCCCGCTGTAGTTTCTTTAGTTTTAATAATTATTATTACAGAGTAATTCTATGTTATGACATCACGACCACCACGCGCTATACTGTAACGGTATTTAAAGGTTCTCTGCGTATTTTCACTTGCATAAATTGCGATGATAATTTATTTCACACATATATATTTCTCTTTTGCTATATTCTTATTTATTTCCATTATCTTCACTCCGTTTCGAAATAATTTGTGGTTAAGAAGTAAGTAACTAACGTGATTTGCAACTGTAATTTTATCGTATGCTGCATTCCTTTGTTTACAAATATCATCCACTGCTTTTAATGATTGCCTCTATGCTGCGTCCTCGGATAAGAGATCATTGCTGGAAGTCGACGAGTGAAATCGGAGTGAAATTATTTTCAACGATGAAATGATTTTTCAGTTCCTCACGCAGCGTATTCCTCACCATACGGCGTGGCGTACGAGAAAAATTCAGTTATCCGCTTTGTAAAATGGAGATGGTAAATTAGCAAGTATCAAATTCTTTCTGCAATCAAGGTGTGTGTGTGTGTGTGTGTGACGCTCAATAGCGAGGTTAGTAGTACTCTTGCTAAAATAGTCAGAGACTATTGTGGTTAAAATAGTTGAAACTAAAATGTATAAGATTTAATTTCACATACACTCTCTCCCATTTGCACTCAGATTTACCAGCCCAATCATGTCAATGTGATAACATACCGTTGAAGTATCCTAACTGAACTACAGGATAACTAAACCTAAAAAAGTTCATTGTAGAAAAGCTGGTTATGGCAGCCACTCTGGTAATGACTTAAAATAATCTTCCTAATAATTTAGGGAGCAAATCAGACATGTCAAAAAAAAAAAAAAAACTTAAATGACGTAACCTATTCATTTCATTGTCTACTAAAATAGGAGACAAATCAAGTTTTAAACTGATCTCTGTCCTCTTGTCTGAATGCACAATAGTTTCGTTTACAAAAGAAATAATACTTGCATACTAAGGCCTGACTAATAATTTCCATCTTTGTTAGAAGGATGTAAGTAGTCAATCAATTTGCGAACAAAATGTTCCAAAACCCTATTATCGGCTGCCAACATGCAAATTCACCTGCAGTACTATTAAAATCTTTAACGTCAGAGCAGATTACTCTCTCCTTTCATTTCAAATGTTTATGTGCGTTAAGAGCCAAATTACACAACAAAAAGACGAAGTGACATGAAACAGTGATTAAGGTACTGAAGAGGAATTCATCAGGACCAATGTTGTGGACGCATCAGACCATCCTCAGTTACGTTTTCTCTTGCTTTCTTAAATCATCTCAGGTCGATTTCCTTCCGCGGAATTGTCCTCATTGGCTAGGTGTTCATTTGTAACGACCTCACTGTGAAAGGCTCCTCGAAATCCAGTCATGCTTCTGATGCACAACACCTCACTACTGAGTGCCACGGCGTTTTGTCTTGAAGTAATATCCTAAGACGTGTGTATTTCTATTGTCTATTGTCAAACCACAATTTGTGAAAGATGTTTATATTTTATTAATAGGATTAAGTAGGAATAATTAATATTTGTCATGTTGGAAATAATTGTGGTAGAAGGGAATGTCTGCACCAAAGTATTGATGGCAAGAGAGAACGCAAAATGATATGATTTTAAAAAGGGCGGGAGAGACCGCGTATGGATACATTTTAAGAAAAGAGCGTGAAAGACCGCGCATTGATACATTTTGTAATGGTAACAGGGATTGTCTGCACCAGAAAGCATTGTTGGCAAGAGAGAAGGCACTTTAGGAAGTCAGTAGTAAGCGAGATGTGAAGCGAGTTGGTAGCGGGTCTGAAGAGAGAGGTTGAGAGGAGCAGTATGCCTGCCAGACTATAATTATAACTATTATTATAAGAGGAACTAATATTATTGAATTATTTTCTTTGCGAAACTCAAGACTACTGAAGGTATGTTTGCGTAATGCTAGTTGTAAGATTATTGTAAAAAGTAAGTCCCATTTGAACGTTTGTAAAATCATTTCATTACCAGCAGTAAATATTTGAAGAAACGTTTTCAAAATATAATTAATTTTTGCCAGCAATGTTGCGTTACTGATTATAATCCATCCCAAAAACCATCAACGTAAAACTTTGCAAAAGTTTTATTGTTGTCAAGAAAAAGTGTAACTATGAATTACGTAACTTCAGTCAAATTAATTAAAGAATAACGTCAGCTTTGCTATTAAAGAATAACGTCAGCTTTGATAACAAATACAGCCATTTATTATGAGACACCACCAGCAGTTAATAGTGTATAGTAAACCAGAGTAAGAATATTGATGTCACAGTTCGATGTAGCAGTCAGATGGCGATCCAGTAACAGTACAAAAGGTAAGAAACAGTTTTGGGTTATTGCAGATAACTACTGAGGGCCACGACGACGACACATTCTATGTTACGTGGAAATAATCAGAAAATCACTTTTAATAAGCAGCAATTAAATTTGTATGGGAAGATTGAGAAAGAGAATAAATTTCAAAGAGAAGATTTCATTTGTTATTATTAAGCAAGACATAGAAATCCTAAGGAAAGGTTTCACAGGTTATTGTAGAAGGGAAGTTTGAGCAACAAAAGAGATATAGAGGAGACGGTTACTGCGTAAAAAAGAGATATAGAGGAGACGGGAAGGTTTCAGTATCAATAATATACACAGTAAATGGAAATCAGAAGAAAAGTAAAGTAATTTTTCTGCTCGTTAAGTACACACCGTCAGTTTGGAAGCCATGCGACAGCCACAATGTAGTGAGACTGGGGACATATGGCGGTTGCAGCCTCTGATTTGCGTTGCCAGTGCGGCTGAATTGGCAATTCCAGCGGTGTATGTGGCGCACTGCATCTGCTGCGACACACTGCACAGCTCTCACTTTGCCCAGAGAGGCCGGTCAGGCACCAGCAAAATTAAGTTCTCTAAGCTGTAACTAGAATTGAATCGCAACGCAGTGAAATAATCAATGCGCGCATATTAAGTCTGGCAGCAAGTTGAAACTGGATTAACAGCTGCGCGACCTAACGCAGAGTCGCCTGTACTCTGCAGTATTCTTCTCTCCCACTACTGCGTCACATTTGCGGCAAGGAATTCATAATTACAGGAATGAAACAATGAACTGGAGGATGTACAAAGTAATGTTCTTGTTCTCTGTTACAATGGTAGACATTGGTTTTAATTTAGGAAAAATATCGGCACGATACGCCTCAGGAGATTCTCACAAAAGTTTAACTCGACATGCGACTGTGGTTGTCTTCACAGTTCAAATGACGTAATACCACAAGGTGAATTTTCGAATGCAATAGTTCCTACGAACTGTCACCACTGAAAATGTCTTTCTATTAGATCGTAATACATTATTTATCTTACGAAAATTGACAGTGTTAACAGTTTTTCGATGTTATTTGGTTAAAAGAGTTTCCTATTTCACAAATATACTTACGTTATGGAAGGAGTTCTGCTCTGAATAGTTGCATCCAACAAATACCGTACGGTGCAGCATAGAAATTCTCAGTGACCAACAAAAACATAAGGATACTGCACCTCCACGTGGTTATATATTGTGTGACCAGTCTGTGCGGATCCTTTCATTACTCAAGAGGTCTGCGAATTCCGAATTCATACTTCGTCAGACATAGGAAGAGATTAGTGTTTAACGTCCCGTCGACAACGAGATCACTAGAGACGGAGCATAACCTCGAATTGGGGAAGGATGGAGAAGGAAACCGACCGTGCCCTTTCGAAGGAGCCATACCTGCATTTGCCTTAAGCAAGTTAGGGAATTCAGGGAAAATCTAAATCAGGAGGGCCGGAGTCGCATTTGAACCGAAGCCCTCTCGACTGCGAGTCAAATGAGCTAAAACTGCACTACCCCACTTGGTTTCATCAGACTTTGTATAGTGATAACAGAATGTCTTATATCTTTGTGGAATTACTGCGTTTCTCGTCTATGAGAAGCGCTGCTTACACTAGAATGCCATGTTAACTATAACGAGCCGTTACTATGGTAACGTCACAGTCATCAAGTAAGTGTTCGGCAAGGCAAAATTACATTTTTGGGACACCTTATTTCGTCCTACGGGCAGAGAAGGTTGAGACTGTCCTCGGCAAACCTCGACCAGAAACGGCCAAAGAATTGCATCGGTTTCTAGGAGTCCTCAACTTATATTATTGTCACTTACTCCATGCCGCAGAGCCCCAAAAACCTCTTAACGGCAGCGCTAGCAGGCCTCAAAACTAATGACAAAGCGCCAGTGCGGTGGACCCAAGCAATGTTAGAAGCTTTTGAGTCGTCGAAACAAAGCATAGCCGAAGCGGCACTACTAGCAAGCACATTCCGCGTTGGACGCCCATCTCGCACTAGCTGCTGACGCGGGCCAGTCAGCCAACGGTACGGCACTTTAACAATGTGTGAACCACGCTTGGCAGCCGCTCGCCTTTTTCTCTCGGAAGCTAACGGCAACACAATAACAGAGCGTATGATAGGGAATTGCTAGCCATCCAAGTCGCTATAAAACACTTTCGTACTCAGCTCGAGGCTAGTGTCTTTGCAATATATACAGATCATAAGCCTCTAACATTTACAAAATGTTCAAATGTGGGTGAAATCTTGTGGGACTTAACTGGTAAGGTCATCAGTCCCTAAGTTTACACACTACTTAACCCAAATTATCCTAAGGGCAAACACACACACCCACGCCCGAGGGAGGACTCGAACCTAGGCCGGGACCAGCCGCACAGTCCATGACTGCAGCGCCTCAGACCACTCGGCTAATACTGCGCGGCTAACATTTACATTACGGCAGAGTAACGATAAGTGTTCTCCACGACAGTATGATCAGTACGGCCCGGATTTTAATTACCTAAAAAAACAGTGAAATATGCAAGCATTTATGACCTAAAACTTACATAAATATGAGCTTAAAAATGAAATATGACTTAATATAAGTTTATTTAAAGCATTCTTGTTTGTTTATTTAATTTTTTATTCACCATAAAGCAATACAAAATTCACTTCTCAAAATATTGCAAGTATAGAACTTTCTTTCTGTAGGGTTTGTGGCTAATTTGCACCTATTTTTTGAATGTCTGAATGTTTTATTTTCTAAACAAAAAATACGGTGAAAAGATCATCTATCGAAACAGTAAAAACCTGTTTTTATTTCTATCACGAGCTCGACCCAACTCACTCTGCATATGTTGCACAATACTCAGGGTCTCACATAGCTGAGTGCCAACAGCTTCCAGTGGTTTGATGGCTTTCGATATCACTGAAAAATTGGCGTTGATGTATGCCAAGTTTCGAGACAATGTATCTGTAAAAACTTCTTTCACAATTTTGATAGCACTTGATTCACAGCTATCAAGCTCACAGAAGATTGTCTTTATTTGGGCGTAGTTGGTGCAGTAATACTCAGCAGCATTAAGCCAAGAACCCCATCGTGTAAGAACAGGTTTAGGTGGGAGGGGCGTTGAAGGTGCTTGATCCTTGAATTTCTGCACCCGTAGCGGAGCCTTCACATAGATTTTCTTGCCACAGGAAATTAATTTATCCACGTCAGGGTAATTTGATCGCACCTCTTCGGCAACTCTGTGCAACGCATGTGCAAGGCAAGTGGTCACTGGGGTAGAGAATCTGAAGCCCTTTGGCTGCTTTAGCCATATATGAAGCACCATCTGTGGTCGCGGACTGTCTATTCCGCATCGACGCTATTACACAGACAGCTGACTTGCACCTGGCCATAGCTCAAGAACACGACACGGAGCTTCGTGATTCCCTGGATGACACTGCCTCGGACTTACAGCTCAAGCTTCTTGAAATCCCAGCCTCAGATACTATAGTTTATTGTGGTGTACTTCATGGCAAAACCACGCCGTTCACGCTAGCACAGCTCTGTACACAAGCACTTCCATCTTTGCATTGTCTGTACCACCCGGGGGTTAAAGCGACGGTGAAACTAGTCTGCAGCCGTTACGTCCGTCCAAGAGTGGAGGAGGATTGCCGACGGTAGGCCCGCAAGTGTATGCAGTGTCAGTTAAGTAAAACAGCAATGCATTTGCATGCACCAGTAGGCAGCTTCCCCAACACGCCAGAAAGATTTGCACACACACACACACACACACACACACACACGCACACACACACACACACACATATATATATATATATATATATATATATTGATGTCTTCGGCCCACAGACCCCTTCTGAGCCGCCGCTGTGGCCGAACGGTTCTAGGCGCTGCTGCTACGTTCGCAGGGTCAAATCCTGCCTCGGGCATGGACGTGTGTGATATCCTTAGGTTAGTTAGGTTTAAGTAGTTATAAGTCTAGGGGACTGATGACCTCAGATGTTAAGTCCCATAGTGATTAGAGCCATTTGAACCATTCTGAACCCTCCTCTGAAGGGCAACATTACTTACTAACCGTCGGGGACAGACTTCCATGTTGGCTAGAGGCGACTGCAGTCGATAATATCCCCACCGAAACTCTACTGGCCGCATTTAAGCCCTAGTGGTTGCACGTTTTGGATGCCAGCTTCATTGAACTACAGACAAAGGGCGACAATCCGATCTGAATTAGTTATCATCTGCCCATCTTGTGTGGAACAGTTCACCACTCTGCTACGAGTTACCTCGCCGCCAGAAGTGGTATAGTAAACTTCCTGGCAAATTAAAGCTGTGTGCCAGACCGGTCCGGTACACAGTTTTAATCTTGCAGGAAGTTTCATATCAGCGCACACTCCGCTGCAGAGTGAAAATCTTATTCTGTAGTGGTATAGTAGCACAGTGGCACAGTTCCCCTAAGGCGGCCCTGACGTGCCAAGAGGCGAACGGACGTCAGCGCTGCCTCTAGTCCTGCTGGGGTTTCGAACAACGTGTAAGGCAGACGAGGACGCATCATCGGCTGAAGAGTGGACGGTGAAACCTTACGCCTACCGAGTGAGTTTGTTGATTTGAGCGCCGTACGAAAAGACAGGGTAGACTGTCCGCATTCCGTTGACGACCTAAGAGACGGAACCTCACAAATCCGCCCACGACCCGCATCCCGACACAGAGTCGTCAGCAAGAGCTACAAAATATTCGAGATCATGTTCAACGGAAAACGAAATACCGTCTCTATCGACCGTATCAAACCTTCGTTTGTTGTAGAGGAACCTACCGGTATCCATCCCCGTCCTACCAAGCCACAGCGCTCAGCTGTTGCAGAGAGCCAGCTTCAGGGCCTTTGGCGACACCTACTCACAAGACGCTCTCTGGTTGCAGTGTGCATTTCCCGACGAAGTACTTGGACGATACCTGGGGAAATGCAGAGGACGACACTCTGCTCTCCAGCAGAAGGGTGGGGGGAGGGGGGGGGGGCTGTGTAGAGACTGAGGGAGTTCGCGATAGGCTCGTGCATGACAACTAGCGATCAGATGACTGCACAACGTCGGCTGAGTTCGTGCGCCGGCCGCAAGGAGCGCTGGCAAACTGACTGCTCTTTGCTGAGGAGCAGACGTTCCATGCAGTGAACTTTTCTTTGCATCTTACTTTTTTGCTTTTGTTCGGTTGTTAATGGAGACAGTATGGTTAATATTGATCGTGTTTAATTAAACATTTTTTCTTTTACTGTCTTAGACATGCGCAACACTGCGTGTCATTTGAAATAAAGTGTTAGGTTTAATATTCTGCACGCAGCCTTCTTCCGTATATAGCCACGATATTGATTCGCTGGTGTTTCACTCCAAACCGATGCCAGCGAAAAGAGCAGTTACCGTTTTGTTTAACTTGTAATAATAGTTCCTGAACGGAATCATTCTGTCTGTTAGCTGCTGTTGAGATACGGAGCTCTGCTTAACTGTTCTTTGCGTCGCTTCTTGTTAGAATAGCTTCATAATTATATTAATTGTGCTTCTTATTTATAATTGTGAGCTCTGTTGCTTGTACTTGATGACCCCTTACTTGCTATTATCGGCTAGTTATTATTACAGTTGCATTATATTATGGTACAGAATGAAAAAGACACTATCGCAGCACAAAAAAGGCTAATATGTCCTGCCCAGATATAGGATGTAAAATAAGGGAATTAGCTTTTCGGCTTATATGGCAGTTTCAAAGACATCTAAATCAAAACTTCTTGACATATTCGCCCTTTTTTAATTTGTAGTTGGGGATGGATATGGGGGAGAAATGGTCCCCTCGGAAAAAAATCAGCGCTCCGCCCCACAACTCAGAAAAAAAAATTGTTGTAGCTTCCTCCAGGCACAAAAAGGTGCCCCCAGAAATTTTATCCATCCAGAAAAACTTTTTTAGCTATCACAAGTAAGCTTTTCAGCCATATCATAATCTATACTGTGGTTGGCGAATCTTCTGTATTTTGGGCTTAACTATCAAAAAAGCGCGAATATGTCAAGATGTTTTAATTTAAATGTATTTGAAGCTGTCAGATAGGTCGAAAAGCTAATTGCCTTCTTTCCATCTCTAACTCTGCTATGGTAGGAGCGTCTTTAATACTGGTTCCCAAATTTTACTCTCATAATTTTAACATTAGACCACCACGGTTTGGCAACCGGTGTAGATTTTTGTTGTCTTGCTGACGACTGATCCGGTATAGCTTCTTTTTATTGTTTTTGGAACTTAAATCGTGGTAACGGATAAAGCTTCCACAAAACAACAGGACGACTATTAATTACATGTAATCGTCTATCTTCTTACAAAATTAAACCGATTCGTACGGGTCTGAAACACAGAAGTGAGAAAACTCACAAAAAAGTGTTTTTTACACGTAAAATCCGAATGAAGTTAGATTTCTGAAAGAGAGATTTCAATTTTATTGTAAGAATTCACTGTTTATTTAAGTGATTGACTTTAAACTGTTTCCATGCATTCAATTCACATAAGAACGAATTTTAAGTGCTACTTTTAGAGCGACTTTAAACCATCGTATCTCGACACCGGATAAAGATTTCTGGATAAAATAGTTCCGTTTTAACTACCCAAAATCTACTTTCGTGCAAAATTTGAACCGATTCGTAAAAGTTTAAATTATGGAAATGGCACACTTCAAAAATGTCCCAGAAAAACGTGATTTTGCATGTTTTGGCGCTTAAAATCCGAACTGTGCACATGAAAATGATACCATTAGATCAGCATTAATTTCAGCCTAATTAAAATCATTTGCGAAAGGAATTAATTGGTTCGCACAATATTTATACAGGTGTCCTCTAAACCTATACCCTTCCATCGGCTTGCAAAAGAGTGTAACGTGGTTTACCGTTCCAAATGACTCGTTTGCAAGTCATGCGATTGCGCCGCCCTTTACATAATCTCAGGTATCGCTTCGCATTGACTACAGAAATGTATGACTTACGAAGAGCTGCTCCGCCATTTACCACATTCGCTTTATCTCCCAACGCACAGAGCTAACAGAACTGCTGGTAGCACTTCTGAACTCGCGTGTTTTCTTTCCACTGATTTCATGTAATTTTTTACAACCACTTTTTCGTAACCATTCTTAAGTAACTGTGCGCCATATAATATGGACATTGAGCAACAAATTTAATAAATATTTTAAAACAGTGTACTTTTACTGGTGTAAAAAAGATGTTTCACAAGATGCAATTGATTTTTTCTTTTCTTTCTCAAGCAGCACAAGTTCTCCTCGTGATTCAAGCTAGCTATCTCCATACCAAATTTCATCGAAATCAGTTCAACAATTTAGTTTTTAACACGTACCTGACAGTTATTTTAATATTTAATAATACTAGTACGGAAGTGTGAATTAAACACTTCCTGAATTGTATAAGCATTGCATTCATTACATTGAGTCGCGTTACTTAGAACATATCAATCAATCAAAGTATTTTCACAAATATGATACAGTTCAGATATCAAAGATTAAACAGCTTGTTAGAAGACTAAATACGTTTTCCTATGCAGCTTTATATTGTTCAGACAAGGTAAAACTTTAAATTAAAATACCCTTATTTCCATGATACGATTTTGATTAAACAAAGGCTGTACGTTGCCACAAGCTACGCTCAAATTACCTGTGAAAGACCCCATGAAAATTAGACTAGTAATTTTGGAGATTACCAGACAGACAGACAGATATCACGGTTCTGCAGTTTTGTTATTATTATACAGCAATAGAATTCTCAATCAGTTACAAACTGACTTAGGTAAGGAATTTTAAAACAACTTTTTCAAGAAGCTAATGCAAAACATAAGGTTAATCGTTATTCATCCTTTTCTTCTTTGGAAGCTTAATTTTTTGAGCAGTTCAGGAGAACTCTTCCGCGTAAGGTATTTAAACGTTTCACTGCTCAAGATTCTTTAGATGGATTAACACAGTGCAGGAGCCAGTAAGACTGCAGAATAACACAAAACATAGAACAATAGACTTTTGCTTACTGTGTGTTATAAAATCAAGATGATGAATCCACGAAAATTTAAATTCATAATTGACGATTTTGTAAGAATTAGCAAACAAAAGATAATTTTCGAAAGAAGCTTCACCTGCAACTAGTTTACCAAGTTATTCAAAATTCGAGCAGCTCAGTAAATAAACCCAATAATGAATCTGCTGGAAGACTGCAAATCGCAGCATATAGGAGGGGGTTTCAGCAGTGCTGAACTGCAAAAAATGGAATACTCTTGCACATATTTAACTGAAAAAAGTACAATGAAAACGAAACAAGGATTACTTAAAATGTCTGGGACTTGATAAAACACGCGATTCCTTGATTACTTCGTAAGAGAGTGCATGTTTAAGGACTTGGCTATACCGAGATTCATGTGTAGATGTTATTTAGTGTATGTGTCATTTTTTGTGAAATCACAAAAGTCGAGATTTGACAAAGCTTTGTGTCTATGTTGTCTGATGTAGCTTATACATTTTTTCTACACACTGCAGGAAAACAGTGTAAAGAGAAACACTATAAGTTATATATGTTATATATTTTAGATGCGAAAATAACGTTTTGCGAATCTTATGTACACCGAGGTGACCAAAGTCGAGGGATACCTGTTAATATCGTGTCGGACCTACTTATGCCCGGCACAGTGCAGCAAATCGACGTGGCATGGACTGCCTCTACAGCCTTCCATAGTTGCGAAAGTGTTTCCGCTGTAGGATTTTGTACGCTAACTGGCCTCTAGATTATGTCCCATAAATGTTGCATGGACTTCATTCGCTCGAATTGTCCAGAATGTTCTGACATGACGCGTTGTCATCCATAAAAATTCCCTCGTTGCTTGCGAACATGAAGTCCATGAATGGCTGCAAATGGTCTCCAAGTAGCCGAATATAACCACTTCCAGTCAGTAATTGGTTCAGCTGGACCAGAGGACCCAGTCCATTCCATGCAAACACAGCCCACACCATTATGAAGCCACCACCAGCTTCCACAGTGTCTTGTTGACAACTTTGTTTCACGGCTACGTGGGGTCGGTGCCACACTCGTACCCTACCATCGGCTCTTAAACAGAAATCGGGAGTCATTCGCCCAGGTCACAGTTTTCCAGTCTTCTAGGGTCCAACTGGTATGGTCACGAGTCCAGGAGAGGCGCTGCAGGTCATGTCGTGCTGGTAGCAAAGGCACTCGCATCAGCCATCTGCTGCCATAGCCCCTTATCCCCAAATTTACGTTCGTCGTACGGCCCACATTGATTGCAGTGTTGCTTGTCTGTTAGCAGTGATAACTCTGCGCAAACACCGCTGATGTCGGTCGTTAAGCGAACGCCGGCGACCATTGCGTTGTCCACGGTGAGAGATAACACCTGAAATGTGGTTTTCTTGGCATGTTCTTGACACTGTGGATATCGAAATGTTGAATTCCCTATTGGTTAGTGAAATGGAATGTCCTATGTGTCTAGCTCTTACTACCATTCTGCGTTCAACGTCTATTAATTTCCGTCGTGCGACCATAATCACGTCGGAAACCTTTTCACATAAAAATGACAGCTCCTCTACATTGCCTTTTTCTTTTATATGCGATGCTACCACGATCTGTATGACAGTATATCGCTATCCCACGACGTTACAAATAATACAGATAAGGAAATACTGTAAGTTACACCAATATTGTTAGTAAACTTATGTATTTTGATAAATAATTCTGTCCGTTTAGATGCTTTTGAATTTTATAATAATACAAAATTATTGACACTGGTGTTAGAACTCTGCAACTGGTACAATAACAATACTGTCCTATTTGACTTCACTTTGTTTAATTGACTGTTATGTATTACGTTTTCTTCAAAAAGGCTTTGGTCTTTGTGAGTTTTTATTTGGTAAGGCGCATGTGTGCCGTGGCCGACTGGTTTCCTCTGCCGTATAACATAGCGTGGCCACTGTGGTACCTGCCACACAGACCAAAGATGTTAAATGGGTGAGCTCCAGTATGCTGAAGAGAGGCTTTCTATGTTTTAACAATAATTTATTGTTAACTGTTCTTCTGAATTGAGATAATATTATAATAAAGGTAATAAGACTTGTTAATTAGCTTTGTTGAGCAAAAATATAACATAGATAGAAAAAAGTAACTTATATATCAGCAAACCTAACTGGACTGTATTTTACGTCAAAGCGACCATACAATAATCCTAATCAAATTTTTTCCTAGGTAACAGTCGTTTTTGGACTGAGTCTGATTTTCGAATGAAAATATCAGAAACGAGAACCATTATAAAATGGCTCCAATTTATGCAGTTAAAGTGAAGCTTACGTATTTTTGATAAATAATTCAAAGTGGAAATACTGTAAGTTAAACCAGTACTGTCAATATTGTTAAGTTTTTGAATATGGTGCCAGTTTACACTACCTTGCATTTTTATTTTCTGCCACCGTGATGTGGATTTCTCCGTCCTGGATTGTGACATTATTGCATTGTCCCTCACCTACTTCTAGGCAACACACACGTGTGATATATGTGTGGTACTGTGAAGTGCATGAGCCGGCACGAGAATTGAAGGTTGGCCAAAGTGGCCCAAAGAGTAAGCAGCTATACTACTATTTTTTGACGAAATTAATAAACCAAATGAATTTAAGAATTATGGTTTGTTGGTTGGAATATAATAATCGGGGAACAGGTGGTATTACATGGGGGTGTTACAATGGCGCTTCCATATTTACAAAAACTATTGTAATGTGAAACATGTCATACACTGTAAATTTTATGTTTTTTAAACATTTATGAGTTATACGATAAATTTATTTCAAATGAAAATGTCGGAACGAGGGACCGATGGACTAGCAGTTTGGTCCCTCACCCCCTCTTTTAAACCAACCAACCAGTCAAATGAAAATGATTAACAAGTTCGGTGCTCTTAAAAAAAAAAGTGTTAGAAAGCTGCTAGAAGATATTCACTTCCAAGGAACTTTTAATAAATCGTAATTATTTTGGAACGGACTTGACACGATACTCAAATAATAATGAATTCAATTGTAATGGCAGAGGAGCATTACTTTCGCCACTAATGTCTATGCTTCGAGCAGGAGCTATCAAGAAATGCTTAATAATACTCTGAAAGATAGTAAATAACAGTCACTAGAAACAATATACGGTTAGCGATGAGCTATTTTCGTAAAGAAGCGAATAATTTTTTGTTGTGAAAAGTCTGGAGTTCATACTTCTCTTCTTCCACCACACCGCTACCGACGGACGTAAACTTTTTCTTATTCTTTCGCTCCAGGGGCTGTTATCAACTTTACTGAAGATACTGGTCCTAAGCAAAACTTGGAGAAGGATTAATGAGCACGTGTTTCTCGTCTGTAATAACGTAGTTGTTCTCATCCCCGATTAGTTTAACTTGTGCTGTGTGAAACTTCAGAAATTATAACGCAGAAAATAAAAAGCTCCTGATCCCGAAGATGAGCTATACAGAAGCTGCTGAACATAATAAAAACGTGTTTACAACTGTCGCTGTAGCCTCAGAAGTAGGACTATATCCATTCCATCCGCATTTTAGTGTAATGTAGGAAAGAATATTGGATTAAAAATTTTAGCGTGCAACTGCTCATAACTATGTGCAGTAAAACGTAGGGCTCAGGAAATTTCGAAGAGGCAGAGTGTGTGTATTGACTTCGAGACTAGAGGAGATTATTAATTTTATTTATTTATCAGGTTCCGTCGGATCAAACGAGCTTTAGCTACTTGATTATGGAACGAAGGGATAAGTTTCTGCTTCATATCGTGTGTGCCCTGTAATGTCTCTTAATATCTTCTTTTCTTTACTTGCACATAAAATTAATTCATTGGAAGGTGTGGCTGCGTAAGAGTAATATGTATAAATTAACTACGATGAACTCTGGATCATTTAGAAAGAAAGTCAAAAATAACCATGGAACTCAAAGGAGGCAGATTCGACATCGTTTGTTTCTGTAGAGTAATCAATGCAACGGGCGCATTTCCTAAATCTCTTGTAACAGTGTATCCCCACAGAAACTATATAACGATTAAAAAAAGAAACTCTGAAAACCATGAGGAAAGAATCACATGATGAGTAATTGTTCATGGTGTGTGTCTAAGAGGACCCTGGAACGTTTATTCTCTTGGTACGGTACAACGGAAGACGATGTTAAAACTCATTTATATCAAGTGCTGCCTTCCTAAGGATAGAGAAAAGGAGGCAGAGAGAGGGGGGGGGGAGGGGGAATCATTCTTTGCTGAAGCGCTAAGAAGTTCTCTCCCTTGAAACTTTGCCTACTTGTGAATCGATGCTCATCCTGCCCCCGCAATTAAGCAGTAACTTAATCAGAAGTGAATTGTTTCCATTAGTTATTCACACAGAGCGAACTCTGGAGAGAAAATAGCGATGTCTAACGACTAAGTCTTTACTTTCAGTGTTATTACTGCTCATTGTTCAAACAAAGTAAGTCAAGTATCACATATACAACTGATATATAGGCAGTTTTCCGTATTAAATATCGCAACGATTATTAATGTAATTTTATAGCAACACTGTTATTTCTATTTGCTACTGACATTCGGTATGGATTTAATCTGACGTTAGCAATAAAATCAAAGTTTTAAGTGTCGAAGTCACAAGTATGCTGCGTTTACGGCGTCCACGTTTTCATGAATGAATAGAGATCGTAGGAAATACTGCCCCTCTGGGCAACACGAGCATAAGAAACAATCCGCTTTGGTGACGGAAGTACGAATTTGCTGCACCTTTTATACAGGTAATAAAAAACTGATATTATTAATAACTTAATCTATTAAATACGTCTATAATGTTCCAAATTATGAATGTTTTCGTTCAGAAAATTTTATTCTGGATTGTGCATATCTCCAGTAATTTTTCCGACTTGTCACAGCACTTGCACAGTTACCTAATGTTTGACGCGAGATCTACAGAGCCTTTAACATCGTGATAATCACATGGTGTAACTTTTTAACGGTTACTAAAACATCTCTCAGAAAAAAAGTTTTCAATGAATAGTGACAGACTATTGAACATAAAAGAACATGTGTAGATTTAGCTATTGCATGAGGTTGGCATAAGAAGATGAAAACTGCTTAACAACAAAATACAGAAATTGTAATATATTTTAAAGTTTCAGGCAATTAACAAGTCGCATTATCTATCGAGAATGTGGTCTACAACTTGTAACGATTCAAGATGAATGTTACTTAACTTGCGTGTCTTCTGCTGGTCCACTGACGAATAAATGCGAAATTTTCATGCTTCACAAAACTTATTCACATTAATGACATCCTAGCTGCATACTCGTCATGTAAACAAAACACAGACAGACTTCACTGATCTCTTTGACTTCCAAAAGTAACTTCGAAACTGACTCCTCGCAGCATCGGTGCATCGCTTTATATAGAATTTTAACAATAACTTCAAAAAAAAGCATTATTAATTTAGTACATTTTTGATGTTACAATTAAAATTTACAAAACGTAAAGAAACTGATGTTACAGCCGAATAAGGTATAAAATACAATACTCAATGACAATCTTTTATAGTAATATCTTTAGTTTTCCATAAGAAAATCATTCTGAACTTTAATACAATAATGTCTCTCGTATTATTTTAGTTACGTAATTAATTGCAGTTTGGATTTGGTTACTAATATTCAATGGTAGTACAGAGCTCGTGCTTTATCCAATTACATACATACAATGCACAAATAAAGCCTCAAAGTCTGTGAATTGGAAAACTGTTAGATGTAAACAATTGGAGAGTTAATTAGAAATGTAATTTCAAACAATATTAATTACAGAGGAAGACATAAAAATAAATAACAAATGAAAATACGTCGCTTGGTAATAACTTTTAAGCTGTTTCTCAAGATAGTGAGGTCTTCTGTTACTGGATTTTTAGATTACCATTTTGTTAATTAGAAGCAGTGATTTTTTCGTGCTAACATCTCTGCAGTCTCTAGTTACTTATTGCTAAGGACTTATTACTTCAATTTCTTGATTAGTTACTTAATTTAGTATATGTACATAATTTTATCAGTGACAACAATCCACCGATAATAATGACAATGCACGTCCGTCCAGAATAGTCCACATCCCTTCGCAATGAATGTCAAGTTTTTTATCAAATAGGACAGAATGATACATATAAAGACACACATACGGTACAAGGCCTTAGGAAGCACTGAATTGTCCAATAACTATCCGGATGAATATTTAAAAAAATTAAAAAAAATTGTATCGGACATTTCATGAGTCCTGGGGGAGGCTGTACCGTTATAAACTCTGTCCATATAGACAGGACGTTATTTGAGGAACCTCATGGAGAGTTATAACATCGCCATGGCATTGTTACGAGGAGTGTTCAGTAAGTAATGCATCTATTTTTTGGGGAAAATAGGTTGGTTTTATTGAGGTCTCCAATGCACCACGTTATTCCCCATCTCGTGTCTACAAAACACTATTCTTCAACATAATCTCCGTTCAAATCGCCCTCTCACTATGAGAGCCTGTGTGCCCTCATAGTACCACTCAGCTGGTTGGCGTCGGAGCCAACGGTCTGCAGCATCAGTAACCTCCCCGTCATCCACGTACTGCTTCCCGTGGAGTGGATTCTTCACTGGGCCAAATGGAAGTTGGATGGTGCGAGGTCCGGGCTGGAAGGTGGATAAGGAAGAACCAATGACGACAGACGTCTCGCTCAACGACTAACCGTGCTTTTGTTCACCGTCAGATGATGCTTTAGTTTTCCGACAAAACAAAAATCAGTGACAGCTTTCTGCTTGTATAGGGGCTGAAGCGAGAATATTCCACGACGTCTGATAACAAATTACGCATTTTTCAACCGAAACTGGCCGAAAAAAAGAGTTGCATTGCATATTGAACGCCTCTAGTACATATCCTAACTGAAGCCAGTGAATCACAGTGGATTGCAGAAGAACCGAGAACACGAAACACAATTATATTACATTTGTCTTGATTAGTGACATATTTTACATGGTGCTGTACAGTCTGTCCGTAAATTAATTCTGAGATTGGTAAATATAATAAAGTGTTTCATATGCTCAGAAAAAATAAATCTACAACTACTCCTGTACACCGGGTGCGTAAATTCTATGACTCTATGACGATATTGCAGTTACCCTGCTCATAAATAGTGTTAGTAAGATATAGTGGCAAGTTTACAAAACCTTGTATTATATTGTGCTTTATGTTAACCGGGTCCTAGAATCGACGGCGAGGCTCCGTCCCCGCCGCAGCCGCAGTGGTCCATAACCACACGACGACTACCGCAGTCCACTTCACCCCTCCACCGCCCCACACCGAACTACTACTGTTGCTTCAGTTAGAAGCTGGTGAGCCTCAAGCAGTTGCAGGTGTAGGCAGGGCACAACATAGTTTCAGCAGCATATTGAAAAGTAAGAATATAGGGAAATCAGTAAAGAGAAAGAAAGTGTTGTTGTTAGGTAGTTCCGATGGAAGAGATGTTGGCCACCTTTTTGCAGGATGAACTAGGGTCAGAATAAAGATCACCAATTTTTTTAAACCTAGTGCTGGTCTGGAGCAGGTGACAGAGGATTTAGGATCACTTTGCAAAGCTTTCACTAAGGAAGACACTGTTGTTATAGTGGGTGGGGCAGGTAATAGTATTGACAGAGATCCTGAGTACAGTATAGAGTGTGACCTGGCAAAGATTGCATCAGCATTGAAGCATACTAGTGTTGAGTTTGTATCTGATCTTGGGCGCCATGACCGACCTCATTTGAACTCTTCTGTCAAGAGAGTTAATTTGGAGTTGGAAGGCTGCTTATGTCGGGTGCGGGGTCACACATTGGTATGGTTCCTGTCGATTCTCTCAATCGGTGGGAGTAGGGGCGTACACACGCTCTGGTTTGTCGCCTACTGTACTACACACATCCGACAACAATGTCGATAAACAAGAGGAATATATGTTCATAGAGATCAAATCCTTTAACAGAAAGTGCTTAAAATGTGTCCTTTACAAACCTCCTAAAGTAGGCGGGTTCGCCTGCTTCGAAACCGCCCTCTCTAGTCTCGAATCGTCATATGAACATGTAATTATAGCAGGTGACACTAACATTAATTTTCTGCGAAATAGTCCTTCCACTGGGAAATTTAAGAGGATGCGCTCTTCCTCAAATATGACGCTACTTCAGCTGGCACCTACTCATCACACAACTACCAGTCACACTTTCATAGATATATTCGCAACGAAATCTCCAAACAGAATAATCCGCACCTCTCAAATATCTGCGCCTGGCATGTCTGCCCATGACATCATTTTCATGACGTATTCGCTAGAATGTCCTAGAAAGAAACAAAAACTGTCTACATACCGAGACTTCAAACGCATAAATTTGCCTGAACTCGAAACAGAGGCACAAGAAATAGTTTGGGGGATGACCTCTACTCCCCTCATGGACATAAACGACAAACTCCAAGATTTCACTAACAAAATTACCCAACTATATGACAAATACGCTCCAATAAAGACCAGAAAAGTAAAAAGGAAACCTGTATCTTGGCTGACTGATGAACTAAAACAGCTCATGAATCTCAGAGACGCTGCACATCAAGCATACAAGATACACCCTACACCTGAAAATCACACTGTATACAAGCAGAAGCGAAACAAAGTCAGTCAAGCGGTGAGAAACGCTAAGCTCAGGCAAGCCCGTACATTAGCTGACAATAGATGTAGACCAGCTATTCTGTGGAAAAATCTCCGTAGTCTCGGTTTAGGCAAAATAAAAGTTGCAGAAAATCCCATGGTCCCAGCTGAAGAACTAAACCGATTCTTCACAGTACCCGCAACCACAACTGAACGGAAAAAAAAGAGGATCATTGATTACTTCATGGGAATGAACGACTGTAGCAAAGAAAAATTCTATCTACGGCACGTCACTTGCAGTACTGTCAAGAAAGCCATAATGCGGATTCGATCAGCATCTACTGGACATGATGGCATCACTATCCAGATGGTAAAACTTATTATTGATCAACTACTGCCCTCTATAACAGACATTTTCAACGATTCATTAATCACAAGTGTTTTCCCTGAGGCCTGGAAACTGGGACAAATCAAGCCTCTGCCTAAAAAGGACATCGCCACAGCAGCCTCTGACTACCGCCCCATCTGCCTTCTTCCTGCACTATCAAAAGCCTTAGAATATATAGTCCATGACCAGCTCACCAACTATCTAACTACTAACAACCTACTAGACGAATACCAATCAGGTTTCCGTAAACATCGAAGCACAACATCCGTACTGATAAAAGTGACAGATGACCTGAAACCTGTCATGGACAGACAAGAAGCGACTATCATTTGCTTCTTAGATTTCAGCAAAGCATTTGATACTGTCGACTTTGACATCGTAATAGCCAAACTTAGCGGTCTAAATTTCACACCAAGTGCAGTGCAATGGTTTCGCTCATACATGACGTCTCGTCAGCAACGCGTCCTGTCCGGGAATATAAAATCACAATGGCTGCAGGTAGTGTCAGGCATTCCCCAAGGCTCAGTACTAGGTCCCATACTCTTCTCTCTATATGTCAATGATGTGTCATCGGTTTTGACTTATTGCAAATATCATATGTATGCTGATGACCTTCAGTTGTATCTAAGTGCGAAACCAAGCAATCTTAAGAAAGCTATTGAAAATTTCAATACTGATCTCGATGCACTATCAAAATGGGCACAGGACATAGGACTAAAACTAAACTCATCTAAAACCCAAGCGGTACTTGTTGGTCACTCTAAGCTCATTAGCTCAAAACATCGGGAATCCGTACCATCTCTTATCCTAAATGGAACAAATATTAACTTCTCTCCCTCAGCAAAGAGTTTGGGAGTAATAATAGATAAAAATCTAAATTGGACAGAGCACGTAACTGCTGTGTGCAAAAAAGCATCAGCATCCCTTCATGTCCTACAAAAATATAAAAAACTCTTCCCTTTCGATCTGAAAAAGAAATTAGTACAAACGCTTATACTCCCAATCATTGACTACAGCGATATTATCCTACAAGGCCTCTCTCAGGAAAACTCGCGACGTCTGGAACTGGTCATGAATGCCTGCGTCCGATATATCTGTGACCTTCGACTTTTTGATCACATTTCACCAACATATGCAAAATTGTCCTGGCTGCGTGCAGACAAACGCAGGGATTTCCATACACTTTGTCTCATTTACTGCCTTATAAATGTACACTGTCCCTCATATCTCTCCTCGTCCTTAACGCTTATGTCGGTACAACATGACAGAAACACACGTTCCCATCATAATAAAATCCTCTCTGTTCCACTGCATCGCTCAGTCACCTTCTCCAAGTCCTTTATAGTAGCGGGAACCCGACTCTGGAATAGCCTCCCTCGTTACGTTAGAGAACTTAAAAACATGTCCGGCTTCAAAAAACAGTTAATGACGTATCTACTTAAGCAACAGTAATGCCTTCCTCTGTACATGAATGCACTTCACCTCATTACTTCCCTCTTTCCCCCCTCCTTAAATCTCCCTTCCCCAAAACTCGCTTTACTAGTAAACATATACTTTACACACCAAGATATTAATGTACATCTGCACAAATCTTCGTTACTATTGCCAATTTTTCTCATTTTTATCATTATTATTTGATTTTTTTACTGTTACTATTATTGCTTTTATCATAATTTGTATGTATAGCACCTATTGTAAAAATACTACCAGTACTTATTAGGTCTTATTCATTACTCTTTATTCATATTGTGACTAGAGTAATCAAATTTTCTTATTTAAACTATTGTCATGATGTAACTCTGATGTGTGAAATGCTGCATGTGTGAAACACTGGTCTGATGTAAGAGAGGGCCTGATGGCACTAATCTGATCAGGTTAAATAAATAAATAAATAACAAATACTAGGCATGGCCTTCACCTCAACAGGAAGGGGTAGGGTAAACTGGCTGGGAAAATAGCAGGAAAGTTAAAGGGGGGGAGGCACTGTCATGAATGATAAAGTACCAGTGGTTATAGGGTTCAGAAAAGACCCTTTTTTAGGGTAGTGAGGACAGAAAGAAACCAAATTTTAAGAGAGCTTAGGACTGAGACAAACCTTCAGTTTGAGAAAGAAACCAAAAAACATAATTCTAGCTTATTACATCAGCATAAACAGCTATTGGTTAAGCATTTACAACAGTCAGCAGATATTTTACCTGTACCCAATTTTAACTCAGTCAATGTGAAATGTCAGCTATATTTATTGCATCAAAATATTCGAGGACTGCAAAAGAAAATTAATGACTTAAGTATCTGCATAGACGAATTAGAGTCTTCAAACCCAGCTGACATAATCTGCCTCTATGAACATCATGTGAGCACTGATATAGAACTTTTAAGTGTTACAGGGTTTAGGTTAGCATCTCACTTTTGTAGATCAGAAATGGAGAAAGGAGGAGTTGCCACATTCATCAGGAACTGTCATAAATTTAAGAACATAGATATTCATAAATTTTGCCTAGAACAGCATATGGAACGGAAGTAGAATTTCACAAAAAATCCTTCATAATATTAAGTGTATATCGAGCACCTGCAGGTAACTTTAATCTGTTCGTAAACCACCTTGAAGCTGTACTGGCCATTTAACAACCAAAAACAAAGAAGTAGTGGTTGCTGGTGATTTCAATGTAGATTTCCTTAAACACTCTCAGAATAAGAACTTATTTGAGTTAGTAACACTATCATTCAACTTAATTCCCACTGTAAAGGTCCCCACTAGGGTAGCCAATTGCTCACAAACAGCTATTGATAATATCTTTATAGAAAAGTCCACTGAACAAAATTATATTACAAAACCAATAGTTAATTGCCTCTCAGACCATGACATGCAGTTCCTTCTGTTACATGTTAATACTGAACAAGATATGAAATCCGTTAAATCTGAGCTCAAGAGGGTAATCAATAGGCCAAAAATTGATTATTTTAGGACACTCCTTAGAGACATTCACTGGACTGATGTTTACAGTGCTCATGGCATGAATGAAAAATATAACACTTTTGCTAATAAAGTGCTTACCTTATTCGAACACTGTTTTTCCCCAAAACGTACCAAGGTTAGAGCAAAGTCTTCAAAGAAGCCATGGATTACTCAAAGAATAGGGGTATCTTGTAAAACAAAAAGAAAACTGTATCTGTCAGTTCAAAACAGTTTCGATTTTGAAAAAATATTTAAGACTGTAATATGGACATCAAATCAAATATATTACAAGGAAAAGATAGTCATAACAGATAACAAAATAAAGACTATATGGGATATAGTGAAGGAGGAGACCAGTAGAACCAGACATGAAGAGGGACAAATAGCATTAAGAGTAAATGATACATTGGTGACAGATGTGTATAGTGTTGCAGAACTTTTTAACAAACATTTTATAACTGTTACTGAAAAGATGGGTTGTCTGGTTCTGTAGATGCTGCTATGGAATACCTCAGACCAGACATTTCAAGTAACTTCCATAATATGAATTTGACCCTCACTATTGCAGCAGAAATAATATCCATCATAAAATCATTAAAATCAAAAACGTCTAGTGGGTATGATAAAATACCAACAAAGTTAATTAAAGAATGTGATTCTGAGTTTAATAACATATTAAGCTATCTGTGTAACCAGTCATTTATCAGTGGAATATTTCCTGAATGGTTGAAATATGCTGAAGTTAAGCCACTGTTTAAGAAGTGAGATAAAGAAATAGCATCAAATTTCAGTCCAATTTCACTTTTGCCAGAATTCTCAAAAATTTTAGAAAAAGAAATGTACAATCGGCTTTATAACTATCTTATCTCAAATAACATACTGTCAAAGTCACAGTTCGGATTTCTAAAGGGTTCTGATATTGAGAAGGCTATCTACACTTACAGTGAAAATGTGCTTAATTCATTAGACAAAAAATTGCAGGCAACTGGTATATTTTGTGATCTGTCAAAGACATTTGACTGTGTAAATCACAATATCCTTTTAAGTAAATTAGAATATTACAGTGTAGCAGGAAATGCTGCAAAATGGTTCAAATCTTATATCTCTGGCAGGAAACAAAGGGTGTTATTAGGAAAGAGACATGTATCAAGCTATCAGGCATCATCCAGCTGGGAACTAATTACATGTGGGGTCCCACAAGGCTCCATTTTAGGGCCCTTACTTTTTCTTGTGTATATCAGTGACCTTTCATCAGTAACATTACTAGAAGCCAAGTTCGTTTTTCTTTGCCAATGATACAAACATTACAATATATAGCAAATCAAGTGTAGTCTTAGAAAGGTCAGCTAATAAAATATTGGTAGACATTAATCACTGGTTCATAGCCAATTCTTTGTCACTAAACTTTGAAAAAACACACTACATGCAGTTCAGAACTTGTAAGGGGTGTCCCACGAGTATGTGCCTAACATACAATGACAAGCAGATAGAGGAAGTGGACATTGTTAAATTCTTGGGATTATAGCTTGCTAATAAATTCAACTGGGAGGAGCACACCATAGAACTGCTGAAGTGTCTTAACAAATCTCTATTTGCAATGTGAATTGTGTCAACATAGGGGATAGAATAATGAAAAAGCTCACATACTATGCTAACTTTCATTCCATAATGTCATATGGGATTATTTTTTGGGGCAATTCATCAAGCCAAGCTAAAGTTTTCTGGGCACAAAAACGTGCAGTAAGAGTTATATGTGGTGTGAACTCAAGAACAACTTGCAGATGCCTGTTTAGGAAACTAGGGATACTAAATACTGCTTCCCAATATTTTTATTCCTTAATGAAATTTGTCATTAAAAATATATCACTTTTTGAAACCAACAGCTCAATTCATGGAATCAATACAAGAAATAAGAATAATCTTCCCAAGGAGTTAAAGTCACTTAGCCTTGTACAAAAAGGTGTGCATTATTCAGGAACACACATTTTAAATCTCTTGCCAGCAGCCATAAAAAGCTTAACAAACAATGAAATTCAGTTTAAGAGAAGACTAAAGGATTTATTGGTGGCCAACTCCTTCTACTCCATTGATGAATTTCTCAGTAGAACCAACTGATTTGTGTATATATATATATATATATATATATATATATATATATATATATATATATATATAACTTCTGCACAATTTCAGTACAGTAATGTGTTCATTGTAAATAAGTATTTAGTAGTTGTATTACACGTTTATTACCTTATAAATAAATAAAAAACTTTTTTAATTTTAAATTCAGTGCATTAGTATTTGTAAAATGTTCTTTCATGTAGCCACTTGGGACATGTGGAATGGTACATTAGCTTATTTGTTTGAGTTGTAAATATTTGTCATGTATTGTTGTTTTTCTGACATGTTCTACATCCTGGAGGACCTCCTCACTATGGATCAATTGGAATGAAAGTAAATGTAATCTAATCTAATCTTCAGGGTTATTCTACGGTTCGGCCCCTGGCGGAGCCCCCTTCCCCCTCCTAAGGGGACGTCTGACACCAGACGAGTGTAACCCCTATGTTGGCGTGGTAGAGAAATGGCGGTGTACGCGTATGAGTGAACTTTTTTGCGAGGCGGAATAAGGGGAACCAGCCTGCATTCGCCGAGGCAGATGGAAAACCGCCTAAAAATCATCCACAGACTGGCCGGCTCACCGGACCTTACAAAACCTTGGAAAATTATTTTAATTCCAATTTTATTTCAGATTAGCTGAATTCTTCGACTGGAGAGTGTTATTTTCGATGCACATTATTGACAAGAAATCCCTTGTGTATGAGGTAGTAATTACAGTCTTTGAAAGTGTTGTGATAACAATTATGAGAGGAAACCATTAGCTGCTAACGACTCAACATGTGCATTAAGGAGGGCGATGGAAAATATCCAGGAGGTGTAGAGATCAATCTGCTAATTCACTTGCATCTGGACAGAAAATGAAAAATGGCGCCCCACAGTGACCACAAAGGTTCGCGCCATCAAGATCGAAGGTGAACTCGTTCGGAGCTACAAACCGTGCTGGCAGTTCAGCTAGGTATCCATTCTTAAAGAAAGCATATAGAATCATGTTGGTGTAACGGGGTGATGAGAATTGATGGAATGTTATGGTACGCAATCGAATGCGAAATAGTCTGTCGTGGAGCTTATTGTGAAATTGCCTATCCTTTAAGGCGTAGTTGCGGATAGTGCTGTGACATATTTTATAAGCACGAAAAAAAAAAAACACATCCAGGGGCTGGATTTGTCTGGCAGTTCCAAATTGTATGAACACACTTTTCAGGGGGGATGGTTTGCTATAAAGGAATATGATTTTTATAAGCAGACCAGGAATCAAGTAAAAACAAGTTACGCTGATCAGCAAGAACATTATTACTACTTACCTAATATCCGGTGCGTCCACCTTTGGCACCAATAACAGTTGCGACGTGTCGTGGCGTGGGAGCAGTGAAGCCTTGTTAGTTCACTGGAGCAAGTTAGCACTACATTTGCAGACAGAAGTGACGTTTTTTTTTTTGTCATTATTCTACTGACTGGTTTGATGCGGCCCGCCACGAATTCCTTTCCTGTGCTAACCTCTTCATCTCAGAGTAGCACTTGCAACCTACGTCCTCAATTATTTGCTTGACGTATTCCAATCTCTGTCTTCCTCTACAGTTTTTGCCCTCTACAGCTCCCTCTAGTACCTTGGAAGTCATTCCCTCATGTCTTAGCAGATGTCCTATCATCCTGTCCCTTCTCCTTATCAGTGTTTTCCACATATTCCTTTCCTCTCCGATTCTGCGTAGAACCTCCTCATTCCTTACCTTATCAGTCCACCTAATTTTCAACATTCGTCTATAGCACCATATCTCAAATGCTTCGATTCTCTTCTGTTCCGGTTTTCCCACAGTCCATGTTTCACTACCATACAATGCTGTACTCCAGACGTACATCCTCAGAAATTTCTTCCTCAAATTAAGGCCGGTATTTGATATTAGTAGACTTCTCTTGGCCAGAAATGCCTTTTTTGCCATAGCGAGTCCTCCTTGCTCCGTCCGTCATTGGTTATTTTACTGCCTAGGTAGAAGAATTGCTTAACTTCATTGACTTCGTGACCATCAATCCTAATGTTAAGTTTCTCGCTGTTCTCATTTCTACTACTTCTCATTACCTTCGTCTTTCTCCGATTTACTCTCAAACCATACTGTGTACTCATTAGACTGTTCATTCCGTTCAGCAGATCATTTAATTCTTCTTCACTTTCACTCAGGATAGCAATGTCATCAGCGAATCGTATCATTGATATCCTTTCACCTTGTATTTTAATTCCACTCCTGCACCTTTCTTTTATTTCCATCATTGCTTCCTCGATGTACAGATTGAAGAGTAGGGGCGAAAGGCTACAGCCTTGTCTTACACCCTTCTTAATACGAGCACTCCGTTCTTGATCGTCCACTCTTATTATTCCCTCTTGGTTGTTGTACATATTGTATATGACCCGCCTCTCCCTGTAGCTTACCCCTACTTTTTGCATAATCTCGAACAGCTTGCACCATTTTATATTGTCGAATGCTTTTTCCAGGTCGACAAATCCTATGAAAGTGTTTTGATTTTTCTTTAGCCTTGCTTCCTTTATTAGACGTAGCGTCAGAGTTGCCTCTCTCGTCCCTTTACTTTTCCTAAAGCCAAACTGATCGTCACCTAGCGCATTCTCAATTTTCTTTTCCATTCTTCTGTATATTATTCTTGTAAGCAGCTTCGATGCATGATCTGTTAAGCTGATTGTGCGATAATTCTCGCACTTTTCAGCTCTTGCCGTCTTCGGAATTGTGTGGATGATGCTTTTCCGAAATTCAGATGGTACATCGCCAGACTCATATATTCTACACACCAACGTGAATAGTCGTTTTGTTGCCACTTCCCCCAATGATTTTAGAAATTCTGATGGAATGTTATCTATCCCTTCTGCCTTATTTGACCGTATGTCCTACAAAGCTCTTTTAAATTCCGATTCTGATACTGGATCCCCTATCTCTTCTAAATCGACTCCTGTTTCTTCTTCTATCACATCAGACAAATCTTCACCCTCATAGAGGCTTTCAATGTATTCTTTCCACCTATCTGCCCTCTCCTCTGCATTAATAGTGGAATTCCCGTTGCACTCTTAATGTTACCACCGTTGCTTTTAATGTCACCAAAGGTTGTTTTGACTTTCCGGGTATGCTGAGTCTATCTTTCCGACAATCATATCTTTTTCGATGTCTTCACATTTTTCCTGCAGCCATTTCGTCTTAGCTTCCCTGCACTTCCTATTTATTTCATTCCTCAGCGACTTGTATTTCTGTATACCTGATTTTCCCGAAACATGTTTGTACTTCCTCCTTTCATCAATCAATTGAAGTATTTCTTCTGTTACCCATGGTTTCTTCGCAGCTACCTTCTTTGTACCTATGTTTTCCTTCCCAACTTCTGTGATGGCTCTTTTTAGAGATGTCCATTCCTCTTCAACTGTACTGCCTACTGCGCTATTCCTTATTGCCGTATCTATAGCATTAGAGAACTTCAAACGTATCTCGTCATTCCTTAGTACTTCCATATCCCACTTCTTTGCGTATTGATTCTTCCTGACTAATGTCTTGAACTTCAGTCTACTCTTCATCACTACTATATTGTGATCTGAGTCTATATCTGCTCCTGGGTACGCCTTACAATCCAGTATCAGATTTCGGAATCTCTGTCTGACAATGATGTAATCTAATTGAAATCTTCCCGTATCTCCCGGTCTATTCCAAGTATACCTCCTCCTCTTGTGATTCTTGAACAGGGTATTCGCTATTACTAGCTGAAAGTTGTTACAGGACTCAATTAGTCTTTCTCCTCTTTCATTCCTTGTCGGAAGCCCATATTCTCCTGTAACCTTTTCTTCTACTCCTTCCCCTACAACTGCTTTCCAGTCACCCATGACTATTAGATTTTCGTCCCCGTTTACATACTGCATTACCCTTTCAATATCCTCATACATTTTCTCTATCTGTTCATCTTCAGCTTGCGACGTCGGCATGTATACCTGAACTATCGTTGTCGGTGTTGGTCTGCTGTCGAACCTGATTAGAACAACCCGGTCACTGAACTGAACTGTTCACAGTAACACACCATCTGCCCTACCTTCCCATTCATAACGAATCCTACACCTGTTATACCATTTTCTGCTGCTGTTGATATTACCCGATACTCATCTGACCAGAAATCCTTGTCTTCCTTCCACTTCACTTCATTGACCCCTACTATATCTAGATTGAGCCTTTGCATTTCCCTTTTCAGATTTTCTAGTTTCCCTACCACGTTCAAGCTTCTGACATTCCACGCCCCGACTCGTAGAACGTTATCCTGTCGTTGATTATTGAATCTTTTTCTCATGGTAACCTCCCCGTTGGCAGTCCCCTCCCGGAGATCCGAATGGGGGACTATTCCGGAATCTTTTGCCAATGGAGAGATCATCGTGACACTTCTTCAATTACAGGCCACATGTCCTGTGGATACACGTTACGTGTCTTTAATGCAGTGGTTTCCATTGCCCTCTGCATCCTCATGTCGTGATCATTGCTGATTCTTCCACCTTTAGGGGCAATTTCCCACCCCTAGGACAAGAGAGTGCTCTGAACCTCTATCTGCTCCTCCGCCCTCTTTGACAAGGCCGTTGGCAGAATGAGGCTGACTTCTTATGCCGGAAGTCTTTGGCCGCCAATGCTGATTATTTATCAAAATTTAGGCAGTGGCGGGGATCGAACCCGGGACCGAAGACGTTTTGATTATGAATCAAAGACGCTACCTTTCTTTTTATTTTTATTTTTTTGCATTTTGTTCGTTATTGATCGTTATGTTTGGTCGTTGCGGACGTCGCAAGACATCCTGTTCAAGTTCGGTGGTTGATCCTTCCACTCAGTTTATTATTACAGAGGCCAACCGGCTCTCTGACCGAACACGCTGAGCTACCGTGCCGGCTGCACCTAGACCACGGGTACGTACGTCCCGTAAATTCCGGGGAGGGAGGCGATTAGCTCTGACGCATCCCAGATCTGATGAGTTGGAGGGCCAGTGCATCAGATGGAACTCGCCACTTTGTTTCTCGAACTACTCCGTCACATTCTGGCCTTGTGACAGATAAAAAAAGTGTGTGAAATCTTATGGGACTTAACTGCTAAAGTCAACAGTCCCTAAGCGTACACACTACTTAACCTAAATTATCCTAAGGACAAACGCACACACCCATGCCCCAGGGAGGGCTCGAACCTCCGCCGCGACCAGTTGCACTGTCCATGACTGCAGCGCCATAGACCGCTCGGCTAATCCCGCGCGGCGCCTTGTGACATGGCGCATTATCTTGTTGAAAAATGCCACTGCCGTCGTGAAACACGATCGTCATGAATGGGTGTACGTGGTCTGCAACCAGTGTACGATACTCCTTGGCCGTCATGGTGCCTTGCACGAACTCCACTGGACTCATGGATGCCCACGTTCCACAGAGAAAAATGGAGCCGCCGCCAACTCGTACGCCGCCAACCTGTACTGTCCCACAGTACAGGTGTCAAGAGCTGTTCCCCTGGAAGACGATGGATTCATGCCCAAGGTATCGGGATTCATCAGACCATGCTACGCTCTGCCACTGCGCCAACGTCCACAGCCTATGGTCTCGTATACATTTCAGTTGTAATTGCCGATGTCGTGGCGTTAACATTAGCACTTGCGTGTGTCGTAGGATGCGGAGGCGCATCGTTAGGAGTGTCCGGTGCACTGTGTGTCCACTTTTGTATTCTGCGCAGAATTAAAGTCTCACGTTAGTTCCGCCAATTTACTGCCTGTCCTGTTTCACCAGTCTGTCCAGCCTACTTTGTCCGACATCTGTAATGAGCGATGGCCGCCTGACGTCACGACGTCTGGACTGGGTTTCACCACGTCACCTTTGTTTCGCCGCGTGTTGAAGATACTTGGCACAGCACTCCTCGAACACCCGGCAAGTCGGGCACTTTTCGAAGTGCTCGTGGCTTGCCTCCGGGCCATCACAGCCTGCCCTCGGTCAAACTCAGACAGATCGCACGCCTTACCCATTCTACGCAAGGAGAGCACTCTCACTGATACTACATGCACCGTGCACGTGAACTCCAGCCTTTGAGACGACAGCGAGAGAACTTAAATACGAGGGCCGTTCAGAAAGTAACCTCCGGTTGATTTAAAAAAATACACCAAGTTAAATAAAAATATTTTAATATATACATCTTACAACTACATCTTTGCACCATTTTTCTACATAGTCTCCATAGCGATTGAGGCACTTATCGTATCTCTTCACAAGCTTTGAAATTCCTTCTGCATAAAAATCACCCGCTTGTGCCTGGAGCCAGCCTGTGACCGCATCTTTGAGCTCTTCGTCGTCATCAAACCGCTGTGACCCGAGCCATTTCTTAAAATGCATGAAGAGGTGATAATCACTTGGCGCCAGGTCTGGGCTGTGAGGTGGATGGTTGATAACGTCCCACTTGAAGGACTCAAGAAGGGCCGTTGTTCTGCGAGCAGAGTGAGGACGGGCGTTATCGTGCAAAAAAACGATACCGGAAGTCAGCATACCACGGCGTTTGTTCTGTATAGCCCGTCGTAACTTTTTTATTGTTTCACAGTACACGTCTTGATTAATGGTCGTACTACGTTCCATGAATTCAACCAACAACACCCCTTTGGCATCCCAAAACACCGTGGCCGTCAGTTTTCTGGCAGAAAAATCTTGCGAGGCTTTTCTTGGTTTGGTAGGCGAATTTGAATGTGCCCACATCTTTGATTGTTCTTTTGTCTCAGGGTTCACGTACTTAATTCAGGTTTCGTCACCGGTCACGATTCTGTTTAACAATGGTTCTCCTTCGTCCTCATAACGTGACAGAAAGTCTAATGCAGAGGCCATTCTTTGAGTTTTGTGGTGGTCGGTAAGAATTTTGGGCACCCATCGTGCACAGAACTTACGGTAACCCAATCTTGCTGTCACTATCTCGTACAAGAGAGTCTTAGAAATCTGTGGAAAACCAGTAGACAACTCCGACATTGAGAAACGTCGATTTTCACGAACTTTTGCATCAACTGTCTGAACGAGTTCGTCAGTCACCAATGATGGTCTACCACTCCTCTCTTCATCATGAACGTTTTCTCGTCCACTTTTAAATAAACGTACCCATTCACGGACAACTCCTAAACTCATAACTCTTGGTCCGTACACGGCACAAAGCTCACGATGAATAGCTGCTGCAGAATATCCTTTGGCTGTAAAAAACCTTATGACAGCACGCACTTCACATTTGGCGGGGTTTTCTATTGCAGCACACATTTCAAACTGCCACAAAAATTAAACTAGCGCAGGTACGACGTTCACTCGACCACGGCTTGATGCCGAGTGATCTGTTGAGTGCGTGAACGCACAGATGGCGTCGCTACTCCCCCCACAACCCGCACTGTGACCGATCGGAGGTTACTTTCTGAACCGCCCTCGTACAAACCGAAGAGTGACACATATAGGAGGATACAGCATCTCTCCAAGTTTAAATTCGTAATATGTGCCGTGGCGTAGTTGCAGCGCGCGCCACTAGGGGCGGGCGTGTAAGAATATGGCGCATAATAGAGCGACGCGTACACTTAAGTGTCCTTGAATTCGTGACGATTCAACCGAACAGTTTCGTATCGAATATCACGTAAAAGCTCCAAAAGACTGAACAGTCTATGGGTTGTAAACGCATTCTGTGAGACCGGCTCCTTACGTGATGCGAAGAGTCCCCAGCAGAGAAGATGGAGCGTGGTTCAAAATGGCTCTGAGCACTATGGGACTCAACTGCTGTGGTCATCAGTCCCCTAGAACTTAGAACTACTTAAACCTAACTAACCTAAGGACAGCACACAACACCCAGCCATCACGAGGCAGAGAAAATCCCTGACCCCGCAGGGAATCGAACCCGGGGACCCCGGCGTGGGAAGCGAGAACGCTACCGCACGACCACGAGATGCGGGCAATGGATGGAGCGTGTATGGGAATCTTTCGTAAGCATCCCAAAGGAATCGGCGGCACGAGCGAACGGAGAATTGCAGATGTTGCAAATCAATTTTTTGGAGCTTTCTATGCAGACTTCTGTGTATAAAACAATACTAGCTGCAGTTGTTAATTGGGACAGTGAGCTTCGTTCTGACGGTTGCAATGACTTTCAAAAACTCCTGTAGGAAGATGGTTTTTCACAGATGTTGGTTTTCAATGGCGAAGCAAAGTCTATGTTTCCGAAAAGTGGAATCCTCATAACGAGCGTGTTTGGGCTACAGAACATCCACACGAGGTTGTGGAAGACGTTCATGATTCACCTAAAGTTAATGGATTTTGTACCCTGCCTTCTTCAAAAGTTTAAGGCACATTTCTCTTTGCGAAGAAAAATATTACCTATTTATTGAGGCTTGACATGCTGTAACAATAGTGTATGCTATAATTAGAGCAAAACGGTGGAGACTTCATTTTGCAACAAGGTGGAGCTCTGCCACACTTCCTTTCACGCATTTGTAATTACCTAAATGCCGAACTGCCTCTGCGTTGTACTAGATGTAGTTCTCATAGAGAATCTCCTCTTCAGTGGCCTCTCACCTCTAAGTGATTCCTTCGTATTGGATTCTGTCATAGTACGTCTCTCCCTGCTTGTAATGCCACTTAATATCGAAAAGTTTGCAAGGAAGAGTAATTAATGCAATCGCTGATGTCGACCATGCCATGTTGGGATGTATGTGGCAAGAGTTTGACTACCATACTGACGTTTGCTGTGGCATAAATGGAGCCAATATTGAACACCTATGACCTGAGTTAAAAATTTGGAGAGGTGCTCTATCCAATGATATGCGTTCATCTTCTGTACACATTGTACATTTTGCACTCTCGTCTTCCTAAATCTTGATAATCGACTATTGGACCTGACAGATGAGCGTGTGGAGACTTTTACAACTTCCATGTGTGAACCTTCCTAGTGCACCAACATCCAGCAGCTTGTTCTAGAATAACCTGGCTTCGTTTTTCATAACCACTTTTCCTTTTGTTGCAGCTGTAATTTTCAGAATTCTGAGTTAAGAATTTAGAGCCCATATTTACTACACTTTTTTTGCTTCGAGTGATCGTTCCTGTCATATCGCTTAATATTGACAATTCCTCCAAGTGAAGCTTCAGAAAATTTCAGTGTTTCTTTATTTCTTATTTACATGTTTGTCATACACGTTAGTTGCTGCTTTACATATGAAACATCCACTTTTGTGTAAGACTGCAAGGACAGTTCTAAAGATCCAGCAAATGCTCTACCAATTCAAGTACCGTGGATGAGTAGAATGTCGATTGCTAGAAGTAAAAGCGAACCAAATATTTCGTCCTGTGATATCTGAAGTATAACATTCATGTTTTTACAAAACTGGGCTAGTGGACGAGAGTCGCGGAAAGTGACACTGAGCGTCAATGGCAGATGCATTTTATGCTTCTCCACGAGTGTTGCATGAGAAAAATCAATAAAATTCGTGTTTAATTTCAGAGCGTGTAGCTGCTATGCGGTGAAATAACAAGTTCCACACAGAAACTCTGTCTTTAATGTTATTAAAATCGTGGTATGCATGAATAAATTACATACCACCGACATGTTATTGAAGCAGAAGCTTCTTCACAATGAAATATTCGGTGATAGAACGAATTTCGCCATACATAATGTTTACGCCTCACAGTGAGTGTCAAAAATGAAAGATTAAGAAGAAGAAAATGATGGAAATATTTGTCCGGCGATTTCCAAGGAGACTTGATAATTGACGTTTGGAAGCAAACTGCGTCAGGGTAGCGACACTGCACACCGAGAGTTTACTGCGGAGATGGATGACTTCAGCGCTACCTCGGTACTACTACACAGAGTTTTTGGAAATAGCTGGAAACTACAAATCGGATTAAGAAAAAGTTCTACTAAAAGTTGTTGGGCTCTAAGGGGGACACACAGCGACACCAACATCCAATGACACCAATCCTGTCCCACGACCAAGGGGCTGGAGGGAGTTAAACTTTGAAATCTTAAATAGGGATGCCCAATTTTTATTGAGGATTAGAATCCTCCGGCAGAAAATAAGGAAATTTTGTATTTCAGATTGTTTCGCCGCTTGATAGATGGTGCTAAAATCGAAAAAAATACTGTTTAGAATAATATCTCAACAAACACACATAAGATTAGGATCCCAGGAGGTTAGGAAGACATGTGTATTAAAATATTTAATCATTACCGGGGTTTTATAGCAAAAAATACGCTACGTCTCAGCGCATCGCACAAGTTTCAGGAATTTCTCAAAGAGGAGAGCTGCGCATACTGTATGAACACACTTAGCATCCACATCACTTATCGATGCATCAAGAATTACATGAGACGACTTCCAAAACCGCTCGAAGTTTTGCAACTGGATACACTAATAACTGGCAGCAAGAACAAGCAGCCTATGAAGGAGTTTATTTCACTGGTACTTTCCTCTGATGAACATACTTTTACTAATCGCCGACTGTTGAATAGGCGTAAAACTCCTTATTGATCAGCAGAGCGTCACCTCTGTTTGAGGCAAGTCGAACATCATCTGTGAAAGAAATTACAGCAGTATTGTGGAAAAAGTAATGTATTATGTTCTGGTGAATCAAATTTGTTCGGTTTCTCATTAAAGATTTTATAATAACTTCCTTTCTAATCTCTTGCGATCTAGTATAATGTGTATTTCTTGAGATATTAACATTTTTCAACGGTTTATAGCCCATTTCGATTTTTTGAGATTACAGTACCATCTATCACGCAACGAAAAAATGTTAAATATGAAAGTTACGTATTTTTACTCGGAGACTCCGAATCCGTAATAAAAAATGATGGTTCTTGTTTAAGATTTCAGAGTGACCCTCTCCTCCTGCCATCTGGGGGTGATACAGAGGGGTTGAGTCTAGTATCACTGGATGTCACCCTTTAGGGACGAACAACGTTTGTTGTAACCCTTTTTAAACCCGATATGAACTCGCCAAAAACAGTTTTAATGCCTGATCCAGTATATCCGTGTTGTAGCAGATGTCCAAATTGGCTGCTACAACTATGCAGTTCCAAGTGGGTGGTACGTTCGGGAAGTTAACTCCGCAATAGAGAAGAGAAAGTTCTCACTCGACAGAGTGTAAGTGAAGTGAATTGGCTAGCAGATGAGCTCAGCTCAGCTTTAATCACAGGTGCAGCGCATTTTCGCTAAACACTGAATGAAGATGTTCATTAATCTGTGGTCGTGTTAGGAACCTTGAATATCATTGATAGAACACTATACAGACGTTAAGGTCTGCCAGACACGATATTAGCTGTCCCAGCACAGTCTTATCGCTTTGTGAACCTCAGTTACACTCGTAATGTTGCTAATAGTACACACTGTCTATTGCTATCTCAAGCACAAAGTCACACAGATCCCGACCCTACCAATCTTCCACCTGCACGCTTATAACAACAGTGCCAGCACCAGTGAGGAAAAGGCTTAGCTGTTGAAGAGTTGCAAAAGGACTCCTAAAATGATGTGAGCCAAAGACTAATGGAGTGTGTCCAAAATGCAACGTAAGAAGTTAACTAGTGCCGGGTACAACAGCAGACAGAATTTGGAGGACCAAATTGTTCCAAGAGGGGAATGGCACGAGCCAAAGGCAAGAAAGAGGTCTCGTAAGAGAGCCACTTGTAATACGCTATTGCGACTTTACGCCACAGCGCGCGTCTCGGCACTGCAGCCCACTTGCGGGTCGGTGGCCATTGGTTTACCGAAACAGAGACTCCGTGGAGTACGTGACTTTTGTGCCGGCCACTCCACAACAAACCCAGTTCGGTGCATATAAATACTGGTCATCCGGCCAGGCTGTTCACTGAAACAGCCAGTCGTGGAGTTGGTGTCCACTGCAGTGTGGGCTCCCCACCTGTCATTCTGAGAGCGCCGACAGCCTGACAGTCCAGTCACGGCGCTGATGGGCCTAGGCTCGAACAGAGGCTCTGCTAGCCACTGAACCACTTCAAGGCCGCCAGCGCCAGACGAAGTCAGCCTAATGCAGTTCTAGGGTTCATTTTCTGATGTCTCCGTTGCCTGGCACAGGGCCGACCGCAACCAGCCGCACCCGCGGGTGAACCAGCACCGCCAGCCACCTGAGTTCGCACACGTCGCAGGGTCTCAAAGCCGCTGTGCTGAGCTACACGTAGCAATAATTGGCTACGTCACCTCTACGCAGCGACCGTCTGACGTGGGCACAAATTACCAGTATATACTGTTGGCAAGTAAGACTCCCATTGCCAACCAGCTTCTTTCGACTCATCCTGACCCGCCAGTTTTCACCAGATAGTAAACACATCTGTTACACTTCCTCCTGCATCCATACTTCGGCTATCATTAGTGTTATTTTGCTGCTCAAATAGCGAAGCTCGTACTACTCTTAGTGTTTTATTTCCTAAGATAATTCCCTCAACATCGTCTAATTTTAATCGGCTACATTCTAATACCCGTTTGTTGTTGTTCGTCTTATAACCTCCTTTCAACAAGCTAACCAATCCACTCGACTGTTCTTCCAACTCCCATACCGTCTCTGACAGAATTACAGAGTCATCAGCAAATCTAAATTTTTGTTCTTCTCATTGAACCTTAACTACCTTTCCAATTTTTTCTTAGTTTCCTTTACAGCATTCTTAATTTAGATTCAATAACTTCGGTGACGGTGATAGCATACAAGCCGGTCCCTTTCCCTTCTCAGATATTATTTCCCTTTCATGTTCTTTGACTCATAACTACGGTCTGGTTTCTGTACACATTGTGAATAATCATCTACTCCCTCAATTGTATCCCTACGTCTTCATAATTTCAAAGATTGTAAAAATATGGCTCTGAGCACTATGGGACTTAACATCTGAGGTCATCAGCCCCCTAGAACTTAGAACTACTTAAACCTAACTAACCTAAGGACATGACACACATTCATACCCGAGGCAGGATTCGAATCTGCGACCGTAGCAGTCGCGCGGTTCCAGACTGTAGCGCCTAGAAACGCTCGGTCACTCCGGCTGGCCATGGATATGTGTCATACCATTAGTTTAGTTAGGTTTAAGTAGTTCTAAGTCTAGAGGACTGATGACCTCAGATGTTAAGTCCCATAGTGCTTCGAGCCACTTGAACCATTTTTTTGTGTGTCAAATATCTCACTGTTCTCATTTCCGATATTGGGAGTTGCCTCGTGACTTTTGTCACCTCAGTGTAAATGGTATATGGTTTGTATCTACACTATTATGTCACTTTTCACGATGTTGTTAGGGCGCGATTCGGAGCATACATTATCTGAGTGCCCCTTTTTGTTTCGTCGATCTCGACATGGACATTTCTTATCAACATGAATATACCGTACTTAGTCGATCCAGTCGTAGTATCTTACCAGTTTGCACACCATCCAGGTTTGAGAACATTTCTGTTTATTTATTGTTTTACTTGTTTCATGTCATAACGCGTCGATGTTAGCAGCATATTTTGATTTTTTTTAAATGTCTTATAGATTAGACCTTCCTGATTCGATCCCTTCAACGTACATACCTCGTCATGAGGAGCAAGATGAGATAGTTTTATGCTCTTACTGTCGCAGATAGTTTCATGTTTTTGTTATATTCGTCTGAAAAGTCACGTCCAAATGAATCAGTACTACGATAGTTTCTGACTACCGTTGCTCTTCGTCAGGATATTAGAGAACGGAACACAGACAGTGCCTCTAAACTGGATATGCCGGCAGCTACCGACGAGCAGAGAGATTGCAACGTGCGGGAGGCGAGCGTACTGTTCCACTGTTTAGGCACCTCCCCTCCTGTCGGAGGTCGACGGCTGCACACAGCGGTATTACCTGTAAACGCCGCTCAGTGGGGAGAGCGCTCTGTAGTCTACAGCCTGTTCAAATGCCAACTTGGTCAGTACTGAGGATGAGGCTGCTTGTTATCAGTAAGCAACAGTCGACATTATTTCATGAAATTAACAGTAATCCGCAATACAGCTTCCATATAGGCCGCTTATGCATAATTAAAGAATATTTGTTATCATAAAGCTGCTCGTGTGAAAAACAATAGTCTTTTTCTCGTGAGACGTGTCTCGTATTCAACCAGTGAATCCTAATGACGAAACGCATCTGCTTATCCGGATGCTGATACTTTTAAGTTACTGAATATTTATACAATATTACGTCGGTATTTGGAGGGACATAGACATAGTAAAACAGAAATACACAGTATTGATGTTCCACAATATTATTTATTTTATAGTTCGTTGTGAACCTCATATTGGAGTTTTACGTCATCGTCACATAACTTAAGACTAAACTAATATTCCACACAACAGCAGCGAGACTTTGTAGCTGGGCAAAGATTGTTTTTCCAAAGATATGTCACCTTTTACAATTACACATCTGTACAAAAACACAAACATAATGAAATACACAAGAAAGCTACGAAAAGGTCTTATATTACTTTATACTAGAAGATTAAAATTATACGAATCTACAGGCCAAAAAGGTACAAAAAGTTTTACTGCCAGAGACTACTTTGTTATATGGTCAAAATAAATAGTGAATATGATAAACAGGGAAAAAAGGGGGCAGAGGAGAGGAAGGAGTGAATGCAATGTGGATGAAGAACAGCTGTGCTATTTCCATAAGATTGTCAGAAGGTGAGGCATACATTAAATGGCCGCTGCTACTTCAGCAAGGGGAATAATGGAATTGTAGTTGCTCATTAAGGATTAAGTCAAGATTTTGCGATTGGAATTTTTTTGCTTCTTCGCAAATTTCATAACTCTTGCGTTTTTGTATAGCTATACAGTCGTAGAAGGGCACATATCCTTCGAAAATCAGACTTTGTAGAGCAATAAAGTCTCACTGATTTGCCGAATGTCGGTTTAGTCTTGAGTTGTCTGAAGATGGCCTAGAAAGGCGAAAGCCAGTACGTAACGAAGCATAAAACAAATATTGTTGTGGAGCTTCAGTACTGTGCATTACACTTAACTATTGGGCATTGCTACAAGCCACACGTCTAAGAGTGGACTAACCAAGTTCAGAGTATATATTAGAAACAGAAAGGTCTGATAAATGTAACCAGATGAGAGGAAGTGAGTGAAAGGGCAGATGACAGTGATGGAGAGAAGTGAATGGACGTCATCAGTCCTGATGCTGAAGACAATACTATCCTGATGTGATACGGGAGTGACAGCGTACACGGCAGGTAAACGTATGACTATAACATAAGAAATAACATAAAAACAACGTGCATTTAGTGTCGTGTTTGTTATAAGGTAGTATAAGTCAAAGTAGTTCCATACACAGGAAATGAGTGCAGGGGAACAGATGCCGAAATTATGTATTGCTGGTTTTGGCGAGGCCCTCTTGGAGGTGGTTTGCCGCTGCCTTCCTCCGATCTGTTATGAAGGGTCAAGTGTGCATCTGTGTCGTACAGATGACTGTGGTAAGTGCGTACAGTATAGTGATGGGTTTGTGTTGTTATGAATGGAGGGAAGAGAGGGGTGAAACCCGTTCCCGAAACATAGCCTACCTCTTTCAAGTAGCACCAAGAGGCCGCCGAAATGAACACCGTATGACGACCGGATCGTCATCAACAATGTCATATGCCCTCATCTGATGAGACACTGCGAAGATGTTCGGAATTTAACCTAAAATAAAGACTGGTGATCAGCAACTCTAAGCCACCACTTCTCCTCCCTTTGCCGATCAAATACTGGCAGTAGAAATTTCATCCACTACCAGGATTCGAACCGGCTTACCTGCGGATCTAGAGCCACCGCACAGGCGTGCGAGGCGCCCGTTGCTATGTGTAATTGTGATTTAATTTATTATAAATATGCTAGTAACATTTGATAGGATAATATGTTCACATAGAAAGAAATTTGGTTGCTTGATGTTTCACAGAGTCGCTGAATAGCTGTACAATTAATTGTAATTACAGTATTAGATGTTTCGATTAGTAGAATAATGTAACCTATGTACGGAGCTGTGCTGGCTCTTACCTAGCCACACACTGACTGCAGGGTTCTCATACCATAAAGGGTGAACGATAACGTCATCGACAGATTTTCAGAGCTGGTAGTATGCTCCAAAATAAGAAAAAACGTCTTGCAAAACTTGGCACTAAAACACATACCTTAAGAGCTACGAGCACTTGTTCATCTTCGATGCTATGAAACACATCTACTCTGTTGCAAGTTCTTTGCTTTCCATATTTTGGGAGAAGGTAGTAGTGCCCATCATCATCATCATCATCATCATTTAAGACTGATTTTGCCTTTCAGCGTTCAGTCTGGAGCATAGCCCCCCTTATAAAATTCCTCCATGATCCCCTATTCAGTGCTAACATTGGTGCCTCTTCTGATGTTAAACCTATTACTTCAAAATCATTCTTAACCGAATCCAGGTACCTTCTCCTTGGTCTGCCCCGACTCCTCCTACCCTCTACTGCTGAACCCATGAGTCTCTTGGGTAACTGCTACATCTATAGAGTTCATTCCCTATAGATGTAGCAGTCAGGGCGAACAGGCTTGGATGGTGGGGTCATGTTACACGCATGGGAGAAGCTCTCCGGATCTCCGGCACGGCGTGTAGTTCGACAGCTTGGCGTTGTTCTCCTTTTCTCTTTGAGTGTGTACTGTGCCTTGACTGCGTTTATACGTCAATTATTAAGACATAATCCTGCTGCGATCCTCGTCTTCGCTGGTACTTTTGGTTGTCGTGCTGTTGGTCGGGTGGAAGGGAATTCATTAGGCGGTTGGTTGGTTCGTTAGCCGTCCGTAGATCGTGCTGCAACCGGATTGTTTAGTGTTACGTTTGGCTGTCTGTCTCACCTAAGCTGTGGTTTGAGTTTCCTCCCAAGGCTGACCCTTGGAACACTTCTGAGCACCACTGTTTGTTGTTTGTGATTGCCATTTTATTTGGTAGCAGGTACTGTACCAAGCCTTCAGCCGTGTATTAATATTGTCTGTTTTATGTTTAGTATATGGCCTTCAGCCGAACTTCATAACAACTTTAAGATTAGGCCTTCAGCAGCGTTTCATTTAAAATTGTTGTTACTCTGTATTTAGGCCTTCAGCTGCGTTTGTTTCAGAATCTGTGGCTTTAATATGTAAATCCTTACAGAACGAGATTTTCACTCTGCAGCGGAGTGTGCGCTCATATGAAACTTCCTCGCTGATTAAAACTGTGTGCCGGACCGAGACTCGAACTCGGGACCTTTGCCTTTCGCGGGCAACTGCTCTACCAACTGAGCTACCCAAGCACGACTCACGCCCCGTCCTCACAGCTTTACTTCTGCCAGTACATCGTCTCCTACCTTCCAAACTTAACAGAAGCTCTCATGCGAATCAATACAGTATTCAACTCGCGTGTTTCACTGCTACCTCATACTTCTGCACATTTGCTTCCTTTATTTAGTTGAGTGAAGGTCGATTGTGGTGTGATGGATACACGCTTGTCTGTTCTCTAGACGTGGGGCGGACCTTAGTTGACGTGTAAATTATAGCCAAGATCTCGAATATGTTACATGACTGAGACCGGTATTCGAGAGTGGAAATATCATTTTGCTTATGTTTGTTTCTAGTTAGTCAGTGGTTTACAGCATGCTGCACATAGATAAAGTTCGGCGTTTGTACAGAATTAATTTGAAGTCTATATCTCGGGAATTTTGATGAAATAGTGATCGGTAGGGTGTAGCCTAGTGCATGATATTGAGAAGTGAAGCTAAAATGGTGTAATATTATGGAGAAAGTACATGTGTTCTTGCAGTCTGTGAGTATGAGGATGTTTGTAGGAAATCGAACAGACAAGGAAGGAGAGACAGTAAGGCGTTTGTGCTGAGGGAGGACGATATAGAATTTGTAAACAGAGTTCTGAAGGTGACTTAGGTCTGCTGATGTAAGAGGGAAGATTAGCTCTGAGTGTCGGGTCTGTAGAGAGAAACAGCAGGTTGACGCTGCTTTCCTAGGATTGGAGAGCATTGAGGTATATAGACGCTGTGGGAATAGGGTATTTTTTTTCGCATGCTGTAGAGATTTACTGGATAGGTGCACTGTTTTGTGTCAAATGTGTGTATATTGTATTGTAAAGTTAATGTGGTTTACATTGTGTAGCGTTTGTATATATTGAATTGTAAAGTTATTATTGTTTATGTTATGTGATGAGTAGATAGGAAGTCGTAAGGACGGTAGAGGTAGGTCCAGAGTAACAGGGGTCAAGAGAGTGTATTTCCGATACTTAGCTCATTGTCGAATGCCAATCAATTGAGACCGCGATCGTAACATTTAACTGTAAGTACATCAAGACTTCGCTATTCGAGAGTGCGAATATCATTTTTTGGTCTGTTTGTTTATAGTTACTCAGTGGTTTACAGGATGCTGTACTTCGAAAAAATTTGGTGTGTTCTTGTAGTCTATTAGTCTGGAGACGTTTGTAGAAAAAAAGCGAGCAGTCAAGGAAGAAGAGACAATAACGCATTTGTGTTGAGGGGAAGCGATCGCCGAATTTGTGGAACAGTTCTGAGACGGACTTCCGTCCGTTGATGTAGAAGGGCTGATTACCGCTGAGTGTCGCGTGTGTAGAAAGAAAGAGCAGCTTCACAGTGCTTCCTCAGGGATGGAGAGCAGTGGGGCATGTAGTCGGTATTGTCAAAGTTATTGTGGCTTACATTGTGTAGCCTTTGTATATATTTGATTGTAAAGTTACTATTGCTTATGTTATGGGATGAGTAGAGAGGATGACCGTGTGTGTGTGTGTGTGTGTGTGTGTGTGTGTGTGTGTGTGTGTGTGTGTGTCAACACGCCTTGCATTCAACAGTAGAGACGGGCGGCACTTGGAGATGCCTTGAATATGATACTGGTGTGAGCGCTGCATGGAATGCAACTTTCACCGGTGTTCGGTGTCGGCGGCTGGCTGGTGCGAGCTGTGGCTGCTTTATTTCGTGGGGGTTGTGGCGCGCAGTGAAGCGTCAGTCAGTCGTCACTTATGGTCTGTTAGAATCGCTAAGGGGGGGAAGCAGGTTTTGCTATTGTGTGGAATGGAATTCTGAAGCGTCTTCGCCGGACTGCAGTTAGAATGAGGAAGGGCGAATGCGCGCTGCTCTGCTTGGAGTGCGCGTTGTGTGTTTAAAAAAGCGCTCGGTCATTAAGGGCGGCTACATACAACTTTGGCCTGCGTTCGGCTGAAGCTCGCCGTTGCACCACCGCCCGATCACATCAGCACGTGTGTGTAGGTGAACACGTATTTGGATACGAATTTCAAAGATGTTACGTATGAGGGAGCTGCCGCCACTTCATGTTTGCAGAAGCCGAGCAGGGGCTGTGAGCGTTTCGAGATCTAAGGTATACGTCACTTACTTACTTGCCTCCTGTGTACTCAATGGAGTGTGCTTGAGCGTGTTGAATGCATTATTTGGGGATCGGGTCGGTAGGCCTTCATATGCGCTATTTGAATAGTTTACGAGTACTTAGCGTGTCTACACATCATTGTGCTGTATTATTTAGGAGCAGTTTGCAGGTCTGCATTGAAATTAATTTCGAAAATTAGGAGTTGTTTGGCTATTTGGATGTAAAGGTTTTGCATTATTTACGAGCGGTACGCGTGTCTGTAGGCTGTGCTATGCATTATTTTTAACTGTTTACAATTAACAAGCGTGTGTCTAGAGCCATATAAATGAGTTATTGGAAGTGGTTTGCAGGTCTGTAAGGTGTCGGGCATGTCGGAGCGTGTGTGGACTGTGATACATATACTCCATCCCTAAATAAATTGCTCCCAAATAAATAAAGTACACTCCTTCCATCAGCATAGTGCGGGCTGAGTCCTTTAACCAGCTGCCCACTAGGAAGTGGTGGTGGTGGTATGCTGCGTTTTCAGCAATTTTCTTACATTGGTAGCGATGACGCAAGTGAGCTTTGTTTACTGGCGGATTTCACACTTGGCGCCTGATCCTAGGAGGAAGTGGCGGTCGGGTGGATGAGGTTAGTACAAGTGCCCTTTCTTTACGCGCGATTAGGTTGGTAGCGAAAATGCAAGTGAGGTTTCTTTACTGACAGAATTCAAGCTCGGCGAGGGTTGCTACGAAGAGGCCGCGGTCTGGTCCTCTAAAAGTATTTGAAAGTAGGTAGTTGAACATGTTTGCAAACGTATATGAAACTGTAAATTGAATTATTTAATATGATTAAAATTGAAATGGAATTAAGTATTTAGGTAATCGATAGGTTAGATGGGCGACGTGGGTGTTAGCATATTTACAGAAGACAATGTCCGTTGCGTGTGTGGAGGGGGTGATCGAGGGTGTGTGACGTAAGCGGTCGGATGTGAGTGGGGCGGTCCCGCGGCGAGAGGGAGTGAATTAACGTAGTGAGGGGTCTCATGGCGAGCAAACGTGCTCTTGTACAGTCGAGGCAGATTGAACTGTTGAGCAAACTTTGGCGCCAAAAGTGTAGCACGGCGTTCTCGGTCGCACAAAGACACGTGGTGGATGGCCAACAGTCGGCATCGACATGTTTGAACGTGCCCAGGAAAACAACTATCGCGCCGTAAGTGTGGCAGGGCTTCATTTGTGGAACGGCCGACCGTTTTGTGATTCAGCTCCGAGGCAAACAATTTTGGCAGGAAACGTGTGGAGGCGACGAATACACGTGATGAATGGACAAGGGACCGTTGTGATGTCAAACTCGGCAAGTTCCAGCTTGTCCAGCGAAAACATGTTCACGACGTGGGAGCGATCGCCAGTCCAGCGGCTAGCACGGGCCGCCCCCAGCACGCCGCCTCACGTCAGCGCTGCAGGCAACAGCCCGCACACTGGCCGGGGAGCCAGAGCTCTCTTACCGGTGGCCCGCGGGGCTATGCGGCCGCTCGCTCGGCGAACGTCGTGCCTGGCAGACGGGGCCAGGTGCGGCGACGATTTTAACTAATTCAGCTGTAGCGTGGACGTCGTGGCGACTGCGCTGGGATCTCGAAGATTTGTACTGATTGTGTTGGAGAACAAATGATGACCGTACTGTTTGAAATAAAGACTTCTGCCCCCTTCCCCCTGAAAAATCAAAGGACGTGACTTAGGTTACTATAAGTGTACTTTATTATTTGACGCGATTTTGATAGGTTAGCAGTGAAAGAAGATAAGTGACCGCGAAAGTTCGTACGTGTTCGATTATGGTGTTGGGATTTGAACTTGTGATAGATTTTTTTGTTATGGATGTAACACAAATGGCTTTCAGGCCGCAAAAATCGGACTTCTTGTATAAATAATAAATGATAATAAAAAATAGAAGTACAGTTTTCGAGACATTATCGTGTTGGAATTTGAATTTGACGCAATTTTCTAGTGGAGGTAGAAGAAGAATAATAATAAATGATGAATGATAATCAATGATGATAATAATAAAGACAAGTATGGTTTTGCAGCGATTATCGTGTTGTAATTTGAATTTGGCGCTAATTTTCTGGTGGAGGCAGGTCAACAATAATCAATAATAATAATAATAAATAATAATGAATGATAATAAATGATAATGAATGACAATAAATGATAATCAATAATAATGAATAATAATAAAGACAAGTACGATTTTGCATGCATTATCGTGTTAGAATTCAAATTTCCCACCATTTTTTCTGGAGGGTTAGGCTAGTAGACGTAGCCCAATTGACCTATTTTCCCACCAAAATTCAAAATTCCGTCCATTTCTTCTGGGGTTAGGTCAGTGGACATAGCACTATTGGCCTATCTTCCCGCCAAAATCGGCAATCTTGGATGACGTCATGCGCTGTTGCCAAGTCTACATGCCGCCATCTTGGATTACGTCATCGCCGCCATCTTAAATAAATTTGACAACAATGCAGAGTGAGCTGACACATACTTAGTCCTCATGACCTCAGATGTTAAGTCTCTTAGTGCTCAGAGCCATTTGAACATTACTTGTAGACTCTAAGACACACACATTAAGAAGCACCTCGAAACAATTATCCTAATGGGAAATCGCTACATGTGTCGTATATGTAGAAATAAGCAAAGATTATAATCACAGAAAAACTGGATGATTTATTCAAGAGAAAAAGCTTCATGTATTAAGTCCATACCTTGTTGGTCCACGTCTGTTCCTTGCACAACCAATTATTCGGCTTGCCACTGGTTGACAGAGTTGTTGGATGGTTGTCATCCTGAGAGATATCATGCCAAATTCTATCCGATTGGCGCTTTAGATCGTCAAAATCCCGAGCAGGTTGGAGGGTCTTTCCCATAATGCTCGAAACGTTTTCGATTGGGGAGAAATCCGAAGATCCTGTTGGCCAAGGTAGGGTTTGGCAAGCATGGAGACAAGCAGTAGAAACTCTCGGCGTGTGCTGGCAGGCATTATCTTGCTGAAATGTAAGCTTGCGATGGCTTGCCATGTAGAGCAACAAAACGGGGCGTAGAATATAGTCGATGTAGCGCTGTGCTGTAAATCGCGCACATAACAACCAGAGGGGTCCCGCTACGGAAAGAAATGGCACCCTGGAACATCAGTCCTAGCTGTCAGGCCGTATGGCGGGTGACAGTCGGTTGGTATTCCACAGCTGTTCGGGGCGTCTCCACATATGTCTTCGGCCTGAAATCTCATTGACTGGAGTAGGATTATCTTCAGCCATGAGTTCATATTCGAACTGACCCCCGATGACAAGTTCGGGATTTTGACCATCTAACGGGCCAATTGGATAGAATCTGGCATGATATCCCTCTGGAGGACGTTCAACAACACTATCAATGACAAGCCGAGTAACTGCTTGCATGAGCACCAGAAGTGGACCAACACATTATGGACATGCTCAAACTGTGAATTTTTTTTTTTTTTTTTTTTTGAGTTTGCAATCATATATTTTTCTGTACATGTACATCACATCTACCGATTTTCACAGCATTTGGCATTCGGATAATTCCTTCAGGGTGCGTCTATTTCTCTCTTTTCCCTTACAGTATGTATGAAGTGACCAATACACGGACTACGTCAGAGAGTGTACCATACCTCCAGTTCTAATAACAAAATGAGATGAGCTGGAATCTCTTACCTTACCCATTCTGCATGAGACTGTTGTTCAGTCAGCCAGGAAAAACTAAAGGCGTATGACATTCTGGACTGGGAGACCCCAAAGGGTTCAGCAGCCTAATTGGAAAGTGTTTTATTCCTCTACGCACAATGCGCCTTACATTGCGGGTACGTGAGAGTTAGTATTGTATTATATGTTAACCAGGGACCTAGAAACGACGGAGAGGCTCCGTCCCCCCCGCAGCCGCAGTGGTCCACAACCCCACGACGACTACCACAGTCCACTTGATCCTTCCGCCGCCCCACATCGAACCCAGGGTTATTGTGCAGTTCGGCCCCCGCTGGACCCTCCCCCCCCCCCCCCCCCCAGGGAACGTCTCACACCAGACGAGTGTAACCCCAATGTTTGCGTGGTAGAGTAATGGTGGTGTACGCGTACGTGGAGAACTTGTTTGCTCAGCAACCTCCGACATAGTGTAACTGAGGCCGAATAATGGGAACCAGCCCGTATTCACTGAGGCAGATGGAAAACCGCCTAAAAATCATCCACAGACTGGCCGGTTCACCGGACCTCGACACAAATCCGCTGGGTGGATTCGTGCCGGGGACCAGGCGCTCCTTCCCGCCCGGAAAGCCGTGCGTTAGACCTCACGGCCAGCCGGAGGGCGGCACGTGAGGGTTACGTCATGTTTATAAGGGGCAGTCAAATTAAGGCGAGACACATGGAAAAAAGTAAGTAAACTGTTTATTATTTCAAAAGCAGTCATCACAGATGTTAATATAGTTTAGCCCATTGTGTGACAATACGGTCAATGCCCTGACGGAAAAATGTTTGTGCTTGCCTATGGAACCATGGTTGCAGTCAGGCGTTGTCCCCTTCGCCCAAAAATGTGGAAATCGCTTGGGGAGAGGTCGGAACTCTATGGAGGACGTATAAACAACAAAATACCCGTCCACAATTTGCAAATGTTGTTTCGACTACGCTGAAAAAATTTTGTTGGGAAGCCCTTCATATACATCTACATGGATACTATGCAAATCTCATTTAAGTGCCTGGCACAGGGTTCATCGAACCACCTCCACAATTCATTATTGTTCCAGTCTCATATAGCGAGCGAACAGAACGATCACCCATATTCTCCCTATGTAGGCTGGTGTCAACAAAATATTTTCGCATTCGGAGGAGAAAGCTGGTGATTGGAATTTCATGAGAAGATTCCGCTGCAACGAAAAACACATTTGTTTTAATTATGTCCACTTCAAATCCTGTATCATTTCACTGATCCCACACCACGTAGCAGTATTCTAAAAGAGGATGGACAGACGTAGTGTAGGCAGTCTCCTTAGTAGGTCTGTTACATTTTCTAAGCGCCTTGCCAATAAAATGCAGTCTTTTGTTAGCATTCCCCATAACATTTTCTATGTGTTTCTTCCAATTTAAGTTGTTCCTAGATGTAATTCATAGGTATTTAGTTGAATTTACGGCCTTTAGATTTGACTGATTTATCGTGTAACCTAAGATTAACGGATTCCTTTTAACACTCATGTGGATGACTTCACACTTTTCGTTATTTAGGGTCAATTGCCAATTTTCGCACTATACAGATATCTTTTCTTAATCGTTTTGCAATTTGTTTTGACCTTCTGATGACTTTATTAGTCAATAAACGACAGCGTCATTTGCAAACAACCTAAGAGGGGTGCTCAGATTGTCTCCCAAATCGTTTATATAGATGAGGAACAGCAAAGGGCCTATAACACTACCTTGGGAAACGCCAGAAATAATTTATTTACTCGATGACTTTCCGTCAAATACTACGAACTGTGACTTCTCTGACAGGAACTCACGAAAACAGTCACATAACTGAGACGATATTCCATAAGCATGCAATTTCACTACAAGCCACTCGTGTGGTACAGTGTCAAAAGCCTTCCGGAAATCCAAAAATACGGAATCGATCTGAAATCCCATGTCAATAGCAGTCAACATTTCATGTGAATAAAGAGCTAGTTGTGTTTCACAGGAACGATGTTTTCTAAACCAATTGTGACAGTGTGTCAATAGACCGTATTCTTCGAGGTAATTCATAATGTTCGTACGCAATGTGTTCAAAAATCCTGCTGCACATCGACGTTAATGATATGGGCCTGTAATTTAGTGGATTACTTTTTCTTTTTTAGTGGGTAGCTTTCTTGAATATTGGTGCGACCTGTGCAACTTTCCAGTCTTTGGGTACGGAACTTTCGTTGAGCGAACGGTCGTATACGATTGTTAAGTATGGAGTTATTGCTTCAGCATACTCTGAAAGGAACCTAAATGTTATACAGTCTGGACCAGAAGACTTGCATTTATTAAGTGATCATTAAGTTGCATCAATACTCCGAGGATATTTACTTTTACGTTACTCATGTTGGCAGTTGTTCCAGATTCGAATTCTGGAATATTTACTTCGTCTTCTTATACGTCCTCCATCATTTTCAATCTGTCCCCAAGCGATTTCCACACTTTTGGTGCCCTGAAGGGAGACATTCGCGCCCGTCGATTTGGTTGGACGCTTCGGTACAATTATGGTTCCATTGACAACTTAAACGTTTTTCCATTAGGGCGCTGCTGAACGTCTTGTCTCACAGCGGGGTAAATAAATTAACACTTCTGGCGATTACTTTTGAAATAACGAACATTTTACTTACTTTTTTTCGATCTGTCTCGTTTTCATTTGACTACCCCTTAAACATTCGTTGAGTGTAGTGGAAGTGTGTAGAATGTTGTATTCTGTTTATGTTATGCGATGTAGATGAAGATGCTGATGATGAAGGAAGGAAGAGTGTGAAACCTGGTGCCGGCACATAGCCTACTGCTCTCTAATAGCACCAAGATGGCCGTCGAGCTTACGTTCCCCTCCGGCGAACGGATCACCATCAACAACGTGACATTCCCTCACTTCATGAGACAGAGTGGGTAGACTTTGAATTTAATCCAGGATACTGGCGCAAAGTCTAGTGCTCAACGACCTTAGGCTACCACCTATCCTCCCCCATGCGGCCAAATACCAACAGTGAACATACACTACTGGCCATTAAAATTGCTACACCACGAAGATGACGTGCTACAGACGCGAAATTTAACCGACAGGAAGAAGATGCTGTGATATGCAAATGATTAGCTTATCAGAGCATTCACATAAGGTTGGCGCCGGTGGCGACGCCTACAATGTGCTGACATGAGGAAAGTTTCCAACCGATTTCTCATTCACGAACAGCAGTTGACCGGCGTTGCCTGGTGAAACATTGTTGTGGTGCCTCGCGTAAGGAGGAGAAATGCGTACCATCACGTTTCCGACTTTGATAAAGGTCGGATTGTAGCCTATCGCGATTGCGGTTTATCGTATCGCGACATTGCTGCTCGCGTTGGTGGAGATCCAATGACTGTTGGCAGAATATGGAATCGGTGGGTTCTGGAGGATAATACGGAACGCCGTGCTGGATCCCAACGGCCTCGTATCACTAGCAGTCGAGATGACAGGCATCTTATCCGCATGGCTGTAACAGATCGTGCAGACACGTCTCGATCACTGAGTGAACAAATGGGGACGTTTGCAAGACAACAACCATCTGCACGAACAGTTCGACGGTGTTTGCAGCAGCATGGACTACCAGCTCGGAGACCGTGGTTGCGGTTACCCTTGACGCTGCATCACAGACAGGAGCGCCTGCGATGGTGTACTCAACGACGAACCTGGGTGTGCGAATGGCAAAACGGCATTTTTTTCGGATGAATCCAGGTTCTGTTTACAGCAGCATGATGGTCGCATCCGTGTCTGGCGACATCGCGGTGAACGCACATTGGAATCGTGTATTCGTCATCGCCATACTGGCGTATCACCCGGAGTGATGGTATAGGGTGCCATTGGTTACACGTCTCGGTCACCTCTTGTACGCATTGACGGCACTTTGAACAGTGGACGTTACATTTCAGATGTGTTACGACCCGTCGCTCTACCCTTCATTCGATCCCTGCGAAACCATACATTTCAGCAGGATAATGCACGACCGCATGTTGCAGGTCCTTTACGGACCTTTGTGGATACAGAAAATGTTCGACTGCTGCCTTGGCCGGCACATTCTCCAGATCTCTCAACAGTTGATAAGGTCTGGTCAACGGTGGTCGAGCAACTGGCTCGTCAAAATGTGCCAGTCATTACTCTTGATGAACTGTGGTATCGTGTTGAAGCTGCATGGGCAGCTGTACCTGTACACGCCATCCAAGCTCTGTTTGACTCAATGCCCAGGCGTATCCAGGCCGTTATTACGGCCAGAGGTAGTTGTTCTGAGTACGGATTTCTCAGGATCTATGCACCCAAACTGCGTGAAAATGTAATCACATGTCAGTTCTAGTATAATATATATATATAATATAATGCAGATGATAAACCGGAATTCATTGGATATATATATATATATATTATATATATATTATCATCTGCATTTCTCTTTGGTGTGGCAATTTTAGTGGCCAGTAGTGCAGATATTCCGCAAGCCACATAACGGTATTTGCCCGAGGGTACTTCTGGTACAGTAATTGGTGCCCCTTCCCCTCCCCGTAACTGTTCCGTTCGCGAATGGCGCGTGGGAAGAATTATTGTCGGTAAACCTTTGTATGGGCCCTAATTTCTCGCTTTTTCTCGTTGTTGTTATTTCGTGAGACGTCTGCGGGAGGAAGTAGGACGTTGTCCGACTCTTCCTGAAAAGTACTCTTTCAAAATATCAGTAGTAAACCAATCTGTGATGCATAACGCCTCTTTTGTAGTGTCTGCCACTCGAGTCTGCTGAGGATTTCTGTAAAGCTCTCGCGCTGACTAAACGATCCTGAGACGAAAAGCGCCGCTCTTCGTTGGAGCTTCTGTATCATTTCTATCAGTCCTACCTGTTAAGGGTTCCAGATCGATCAACAATAGTCAAGAAAAGATCGAACAAGCGGCTTGTTTTACGTGGTCATTCCGTTTAAGGTCGCTCTGTAGAGATATTCATAAATATTTTACTGTTTTCAGTGATTTGCCATCAACAGTATAGTTGTACGGTCATGAATTTATTTTCCTATGTATACACATTACGTTACATGTATTTACTTCAGGGTCAACTGCTAGAGCCTGCACCATTCGTCAGCCTCCTGCAGATCCTTCTGCAAGTCTCTACAGCCTTCTGGCGTTGCTATCGTGTCATAGATAACGGTATCATCTGCAGACGGCCCGAAAGAGCGTCCCACGCATTCTACTAGATCATTTATAAACGTTTTAAACAGTAACGGGTCCTATCACACTTCCTTGGTGAACTCCCGAAATTACGTTTACAGCTGTCGATTTTGTTCCGTTAACAGCGACGTGTTGAGTTCTATCTGCAAGGAAGTCTTGAAACCAGCCAGAAATATGGTCCGATACTCGGTAAGCTCTTACTTTTGTTACTAAACGGCAGTACGAGACACTATCACATTCCTTCCTGAAGTAGAGAAACACGGTATCAACCTGAGGGCCGATATCTAATGCCTGTAGATTTGGGGAACAGAACAAGCTGAGTTTCGCATTAACTCTGTTTGCTGAATCCATTTTGATTTTTATAGTCGAGATTTTCCTTCTGCAGGAACGCTATAATATAGAATGATTTAAAAAGAAAGAACAGATTTAAATTACGTATAACAGACAAACTATCAAAGATAGAAACACGTTACGCGTGTCACTGGATACGGAAAGGTACAAAGTTTTGACACAGCTGCGCCGTTGACTGTTTGTCGGAACATCCTGACAACACCGCAAGAGACAAGCAGATGTATGACTGGCATAAAAGAACTTTGGAAGCTGGTTGCATATCTAAAGAGAAAAGAACTTCGCACGTCTGATGATGATGTCGAGAATATTACAGGTGTGTTCACTGAGAGCCCTCAGGAGCCCACAAGACGGGCAGACCAGAAACTTCAGCTTCCTCAAACAGCGGTGTGTCGTGTTCCGAAACGACGCCTACATATGTAGCTTTACAAGTTGCAGTTACTGCAGCAGCTGCGTCCCGGCGATAATAACAGAACGTACGAATTTTGCATTCAGTTCTCCAGGATACGGCAGAGGATACTTTTCCGAACGACTCATCTTTTCTGACGAATCGACGTTTCATCTATCGGGTAAAGTAAACTGCGATACTGTAAGCATTTGGGGACACGAAGTCCTGGCGTCGTCGTCGAACATGAAAGAAACTAAACAAAACTGAATTTTGTTCTGCGTCGTTTCTGTTCACAACGTTTATGGACAATTCTATTTTTCGGAGGAAAATGACAGAAATGCTGTACCTGGACACGCTGAAAAATTGGTTGTTTCCTCAACTTCACGGAGATTCCACTGATTTCATTTTTATCCATGACGGTGCCCCGCCTGACTTTCGCCTTGAGGTGCTGCGTTATCTTAACAGCGCCATCCCACAACGTTGGATTGGCAGAGATGGACAGCAACATCTTGTTCATTGTTTTTGAACTCATAGGTCACCAGACCTCACACCTCGCAATTTGTTTCTTTGAGTGTACATAAAAGACAGAGTCTTTGTCCCACATATGGCATCTACTCTTCAGGACTGGAAAAATCGAATTGTTGAAGCTGTCGCCTCAATAAACAGGAACCTGTTGATACGTGTGTGGAATAAAATGGACTAGCTTTTAGATGTTTCTCGAGGAGCGCTTGTTGCTCATGTTGAGTGTATGGTATAGTGCATGTGAGAACATAAAACTTTGGACCTTCCTCTATCTAATGACATATGAAACGTGGTTTTATCTTTCACGGGTTATCTGTAATAAACAACTAAAATCTATTCTTTCTTTTTGAATCACCCTGTAAACGATTGGTGTCAACGATTTAAGACTATAATTCTGTGCAACCGTCCTACGGACCATTTTGAAAACGGGAATGACCTACGCTTCTTTCCAGTCGCTAGGTGCATTTACAATATGTAGATGGGCCAAGACAGAAAAATAAAACTGGAAGATAAAGAACAAAGTGCTCGGATTAAAAAGGGTGTAAGACAGAGATATACTCTTTCGTCCCTACTGTTCAGTCCATACATCGAAGAAGCAATGACGCAAATAGGAGAGAGGTTCAAGAGTAGAATTAAAATTCAAGATGAAAGGATATCAATGACACGACTCCCTGATGACATTGGTGAAAGTGAAGAAGAATAAAAGGTTCTGCTGAAAGGAATAAACAGTCTAATGAGTACAGCATTTGGACTGAGAATAAATCGAAGGAAGACGAAAGTAACGAGAAATAGCGGAATTCAGAACAGCGAGAAGCTTAACGTCAGAATTCGTGATCACGAAGTAGATGAAGTTAAGGAATTCTGTTACCTAGGCAGCCAAATAATCAACGCTGAACGGAGCGAAGAGAACATAAAAAGCAGACAAGCAATGGCAAAAAGGGCATTCCTGGGCAAAAGAAGTCTACTAGTGTCAAAAATAGGCCTTAATTTGAGGAGGAAATTTCTGAGAATGTACGTTTGGAACACAGCATTAGCCCGCATCTCGTGGTCGTGCGGTAGCGTTCTCGCTTCCCACGTCCGGGTTCCCGGGTTCGATTCCCGGCGGGGTCAGGGATTTTCTCTGCCTCGTGATGGCTGGGTGTTGTGTGATGTCCTTAGGTTAGTTGGGTTTAAGTAGTTCTAAGTTCTAGGGGACTGATGACCATAGCTGTTAAGTCCCATAGTGCTCAGAGCCATTTGAACCATTTTTGAACACAGCATTGTATAGTGGTGAAACATGGACTATGGAAAAACTGGAACAGAAGAGAATGGAAGTACTTGGGGTACATTGGTGCAGAAAAATTTTGGGAACTAGGTGAACTGATCCGGTAAGGAATGAGGTTCTCCGGAGAATCGGCGAGGAAAGGAAAAACTGACAAGAAGAAGGGAGAAAATGGTAGGACATCAGTTAAAACATTAGGGAAGAAGTTCCATGTTACTAGAGAGAGTTGAAGGGGGTAAAAATTGTAGAGGAAGACAGAGATTGGAATACATCCAGCATATAATTGAGGAACTAGGTTGCAAGTGCTACACCGAGATGAAGTTCGCACAGGAGAGGAATTACTGGCGGGGTGCGACAAACCAGCCAAAAGGCTGATGACACACATACATACACACACACACACACACACACACACACACACACACACACACAGCTTCCCGGCGGAGGGTGAACACAGCATCATAGGCGAAGTACTGATGCTAAACTGTGTTCACATTGACCCTGTGTCCATAATCATGTTGTATAAATGGGGGTAATGCCTTAACTACTAACGACGCCTTTGGCACAATTGTTTTATTAATCTCCATTGCAAGATGTAATTTTAGATATTTTACTTCTGATGAAGGTATATTTAGATATATCGAAACCATGGTCAAGAATTTTAATAAATCTTTATCCTGCAACTGTTTTGGCTGTCATCATTTACCGTGAACATAAAATCTCCGTCATCGCAGCGGCCAGACAAAGATCCTGTAAGAACGAGACCATGACGACTGAAGAGAATCGTTCAACGTGACAGAAGTGCAACGCTTTCTCAAATTGCTGCAGATGTCAATGTTGGGCCGTCAAAAAGTGTCAGCGTGAGAAACATCATTGATATGGGCTCTCGGAGCCGAAGGCCCTTTCGTTTATCCTTGATGACTGCATGACAAGAAGCTTTACGCCTCGCCTGGGCCCGTCAACATCGACATTGGACTATTGATGACTGGGAACATGTTGCCTGGTCGGACGAGTCTTGTTTCCAATTCTATCAAGCGGATGGATGTTTACGGGTATGGAGACAGCCTCACGAATCCATGGTCCCGGCATGTCAGCAGACGACTCTTCAAGTTGTTTGAGGCTCTGCAATGGTGTGGGGCGTGTGCAGTTGGAGTGGTATCGGACTCCTGATACGTCTAGATATTACTCTGATAGGTGACACATATGTAAGCATCTTGATCACTTGCATCTATTCAAGTCCCTTGTGCATTCCGACGGACTTGGGCAATTCCAGTAGGGTAATGCGACACCCCACACGCTCATAATTGCTACAGAGTGGCTCCAGAAATACACTTCCGAGTTTAAACACTACTGCTGGCCACCGAACTCTCCTGATATGAACATTATTGAGCATATCTGGGATGCCCTGGAACGTGCTGTTCAGAAATGTTCTCCACGCCATGGTACTCTTATGATTTATGGAGAGCCCTGCAGGATTCATGGTGTCAATTCTCCCCAGCACTACTTCAGACATTAGTCGATTCCATGCTACGTCACGTTGCGGCACTTGCGCATGCTCGCGGGGACCGTACACGATATTAGGCAGATCTACCAGTTTATTTGGATCTTTTGTGTATGAGGTGCATTCAAGTTCTAAGGCCTCCGATATTTTTCTCCGGACTGGAAAGAGATAGAAACATGCGCATTGTTTTAAAATGAGGCCGCGTTCATTGTCAATACGTCCCAGAGATGGCAGCACCGTACGGCAGATGGAATTTTACCGCCAGTGGCGAGAATGAGAACTGTTTTAAATACTTAAAATGGCGACGTTTTCCTTACTTGAACAGCGTGCAATCCTTCGTTTTCTGAAATTGTGTGGTGTGAAACCAATTGAAATTCATCGACAGTTGAAGGAGACATGTGGTGATGAAGTTATGGATGTGTCGAAAGTGCGTTCATGGGTGCGACAGTTTAATGAAGGCAGAACATCATGTGAAACAAACTGAAACAACCTCGGGCTTGCACAAGCCGGTCTGACGACATAATTGAGAAAGTGGAGGGAATTGTTTTGGGGGATCGCCGAATGACTGTTGAACAGATCGCCTCCAGAGTTGGCATTTCTGTGGGTTCTGTGCACACAATCCTGCATGATGACATGAAAATGCGAAAAGTGTCATCCAGGTGGGTGCCACGAATGCTGACGGACGACCACATGGCTGCCCGTGTGGCATGTTGCCAAGCAATGTTGACGCGCAACGACAGCATGAATGGGACATTCTTTTCGTCGGTTGTGACAATGGATGAGACGTGGATGCCATTTTCAATCCAGAAACAAAACGCCAGTCAGCTCCATGGAAGCACACAGATTCACCACCACCAAAAAAATTTCGGGTACCCGCCAGTGCTGAAAAAATGATGGTGTCCATGTTCTGGGACAGCGAGGGCGTAATCCTTACCCATTGCGTTCCAAAGGGCACTACGGTAACAGGTGCATCTTACGAAAATGTTTTGAAGAATAAATTCCTTCCTGCACTGCAACAAAAACGTCCGGGAAGGGCTGCATGTGTGCTGTTTCACCAAGACAACGCACCCGCACATCGAGCTAACGTTATGCAACAGTTTCTTCGTGATAACAACTTTGAAGTGATTCCTCATGCTCCCTACTCACCTGACCTGGCTCCTAGTGACTTTTGGCTTATTCCAACAATGAAAGACACTCTCCGTGCCGCTATTGAGTCAGCGATTTTCCAGTGGTCAAAACAGACTCCTAAAGAAGCCTTCGCCGCTGCCATGGAATCATGGCGTCAGCGTTGTGAAAAATGTGCACGCCTGCAGGGCGATTACGTCGAGAAGTAACGCCAGTTTTTTCGGGTGAGTAGTTAATCAGAAAAAAAATCGGAGGCCTTAGAACTTGAATGCACCTCGTATATTTGTTAGGTTTGGATGAGTGTAATGGGTGTATGTATAGCGGGATATCATGTTTTTGTGATTTAATAACGATGAAAGAATGGAGAATGTGAAATGGGGTGCTGGTACATAGCCTACTTCCCTTTGGTAGCATCCACTGTACCTTCGGGCTCACATTCCCTCCGACGGGCAGTTCACATTCAAAGACGTCACGTTTCCTCACTCGCTGACACAAAGCAGCGAGGTTTGATATTGGATATTGGCGCAAAGCTTGGTGATCACGAACTTTACTCCACCAACTCTTCTCCCGTTTCTGGCCTAATACTGGCAGTGAAAATTTCGTATCACACCAGGGTTTGAACCCGCTTATCACCGAGTCGAGCACCATCGCACTGAACCTCTACGGAGACGGATGTCGACCGGTGAAAGAGTTTCTCGGCGACATACAGAGCCAGAAACAAAGCGTTCTCTTATCCAGTTTTTCATAAGACAGAGAGATACAAAAGGCTGAAAGAAAGCGTGACGGCGATCACTCTTTAAATCCCCCTCGACAGTGAAGCCAGGAACCCCAGCAGTCCACGGCGGGTTTTATTTCTCGATGTGACGGTGGGGGCCGTGATGTCAGCCCTGAGTGCCCTGCCGCCGTGTCGATTAGCAGGTGTGTCGGAGCCGGCGCTAGCCCGGGCTGCCGGCTGCGCAGTTATCGCCTGCCAGGGGCGGAGGACCGCCGCCGCCGCCTCCGTCTGCGTCGTCTGTCTGTCCGCATGTGGGACGGCGTCGGCCCCGCTCTGCTCAGTGGTCGCACGGCCGCGACGCGTAGCGCCACGCGGGCCCCAATCCGCTCTCCGCACGCACATCGCGCTGCCTCAGTCACGGGTAAAGGATACTAGACAAACAACAGGTAACAATACACTTCACTGCCCTATTCAAATACGATATGTCTGCGCAAACTATCCTGTTTTGTTCATTTACAGTTTTAATAACATAGTGATACCGATCTATCCGATCTATCTCGAGTACGCTCGTTTACAACTTATTTTTCAGTTATTTGTAATCCATTTATTCTACATTCGTGAAAACTTGTGCAAGGCAATGTGAGCGCACCCAGTTGTGTTTAACCTTTGATCGCGCGCGTGTTTTGTTATCACGTTATAACTCCCGTGTTAGATTTTTCGTAACGAAGGAACCTTTTTTGTTTTTGCATTGTTAATTTCATGCAAAGATACGTTTAACAAGTAAATTACTTCTCTATCATCACCAACACATTATAAATACGTATTAACATAAAATGAAACGCATATATTACATGAAAATATTTTAATATGCCCCACAGTGGCCGAGCGGTTCTAGGCACTTCAGTCTGGAACCGCGCGACCGCTACGGTCGTAGGTCCGAATCCTGTCTCGGGCATAGATGCGTGTGATGTCCTTAGGTTAGTTAGGTTTAAGTAGTTCTAAGTTCTAGGGGACTGATGACCTCAGATGTTAAGTCCCATAGTCCTCAGAGCCATTTGAACCATTTTGCCCCACAGTTTATCATTACCTTCACAACAACTTTCCTAATAGCATTTCGAATTAACTATAATAAGTGAACAACTAGCGTTAACTTCAGACCCGTTTTATTAATTTGAGTCCGATCCACCTTCTTGTGACATACACATGCAGCGAATACGTATACTCGCTGCTGTATGTTCTTTACAAATCAGACTGGAACAAAGGTGCCAACGATACTGTGCTTGTGTATTTTACAATGCGATCAATTATAGTGCTTGGAAAAATAGTTTCTAGCGATCCAGAACCGTTTTCGAATATTTTTCTTTCCCCTTGATACCTGTGGCAGAATATTCTGGCGCTCGCGCTCGTGTACAATAGTCTGGCGAACAGTTTCTACTGGATTAGCTTTATGCTTGAAGAATTTCGTCGTTCAGTCCCTGCGTTGATACATATTACGATTTGCAGAATGTGGGGCAACTACAGACGCATTTTCAGAATCGCTTTTTCACTGTTCTATTGCGGTGTCGATCTTTTTGCTCTGAGCACTATGCGACTTAACTTCTGAGGTCATCAGTCGCCTAGAACTTAGAACTAATTAAACCTAACTAACGTAAGGACATCACACACATCCATGCCCGAGGCAGGATTCGAACCTGCGACCGTAGCGGTCGCTCGTTTCCAGACTGTAGTGCCTAGAACCGCACGGCCACTCCGGCGGCGGTGTCGATCTCTTCATGCTGAGATTCTGCGTCAGTATCTGAAGACAAGGACCTCTATATGGATATAATCGTTTAGGGGTTCCTCTAGCCACATCAATAGCTATTTGTCTGACATAATCCCTTTCCTTTAAAGATATACACTCCTGGAAATGGAAAAAAGAACACATTGACACTGGTGTGTCAGACCCACCATACTTGCTCCGGACACTGCGAGAGGGCTGTACAAGCAATGATCACACGCACGGCACAGCGGACACACCAGGAACCGCGGTGTTGGCCGTCGAATGGCGCTAGCTGCGCAGCATTTGTGCACCGCCGCCGTCAGTGTCAGCCAGTTTGCCCTGGCATACGGAGCTCCATCGCAGTCTTTAACACTGGTAGCATGCCGCGACAGCGTGGACGTGAACCGTATGTGCAGTTGACGGACTTTGAGCGAGGGCGTATAGTGGGCATGCGGGAGGCCGGGTGGACGTACCGCCGAATTGCTCAACACGAGGGGCGTGAGGTCTCCACAGTACATCGATGTTGTCGCCAGTGGTCGGCGGAAGGTGCACGTGCCCGTCGGCCTGGGACCGGACCGCAGCGACGCACGGATGCACGCCAAGACCGTAGGATCCTACGCAGTGCCGTAGGGGACCGCACCGCCACTTCCCAGCAAATTAGGGACACTGTTGCTCCTGGGGTATCGGCGAGGACCATTCGCAACCGTCTCCATGAAGCTGGGCTACGGTCCCGCACACCGTTAGGCCGTCTTCCGCTCACGCCCCAACATCGTGCAGCCCGCCTCCAGTGGTGTCGCGACAGGCGTGAATGGAGGGACGAATGGAGACGTGTCGTCTTCAGCGATGAGAGTCGCTTCTGCCTTGGTGCCAATGATGGTCGTATGCGTGTTTGGCGCCGTGCAGGTGAGCGCCACAATCAGGACTGCATACGACCGAGGCACACAGGGCCAACACCCGGCATCATGGTGTGTGGAGCGATCTCCTACACTGGCCGTACACCACTAGTGATCGTCGAGGGGACACTGAATAGTGCACGGTACATCCAAACCGTCATCGAACCCATCGTTCTACCATTCCTAGACCGGCAAGGGAACTTGCTGTTCCAACAGGACAATGCACGTCCGCATGTATCCCGTGCCACCCAACGTGCTCTAGAAGGTGTAAGTCAACTACCATGGCCAGCGAGATCTCCGGATCTGTCCCCCATTGAGCATGTTTGGGACTGGATGAAGCGTCGTCTCACGCTGTCTGCACGTCCAGCACGAACGCTGGTCCAACTGAGGCGCCACGTGGAAATGGCATGGCAAGCCGTTCCACAGGACTACATCCAGCATCTCTACGATCGTCTCCATGGGAGAATAGCAGCCTGCATTGCTGCGGAAGGTGGATATACACTGTACTAGTGCCGACATTGTGCATGCTCTGTTGCCTGTGTCTATGTGCCTGTGGTTCTGTCAGTGTGATCATGTGATGTATCTGACCCCAGGAATGTGTCAATAAAGTTTCCCCTTCCTGGGACAATGAATTCACGGTGTTCTTATTTCAATTTCCAGGAGTGTATATGCTTCAACATGTGACATCCTGTATCATGTACTCAGAATACGCAACTGTGTCATTCAACAGTACCTACTTTGCTCATAAAAGACATAATATAAGCAAAATACTTCCAGTAGAAAAAAAATTAACCTAGTCGCTCGTTAGTAGCACACGGAAACACTAAAACGGAAGCAAGTCGGTGTTACGGGAATTCAAAAGAAATTGGTTCGTAATAACTACCGATTAAGAAAATAATCCAACGATGCGTACAGTTTCAAAAAAGCAGATTCTAGTAGGTTTTACTTGCAAGCTGACCGGCGTAGATGCGTGTATTGCATGTAGGGATCGCAAAGAAAGCATTGCTAGATCAACACTTCAATATGTGTAAAGTATATTAAAATATTTCAGTAAAATCATGACAGTTAAATTTTTTTCTCCCGCGTTAGCGATCGCGGGTTAAAAACTGTCCTTACTGAGCAATGATTTTATATCTAGGAAGGTGTGCAAACAACCTGAATAACTGGTAGATCGGGATCAAGCTTGAGTAATTCAAGCGAGAGGCGAACCATTCTAGTAGCTGAGAGGTCCTATGTTTCTTCTGAGTGGTCAAGGATTGTTGTCGCAGTGACTAATGACTTCGTTTCACCAGTAGTGCATATTATTTGGGTTTCTGCAGTGTTATGGAAGATCCCTACTGGTTTGAACCAACTACCTCCTAATGGTAAAACTTTATAATTGTGTGGCCGGCCGGAGTGGCCGAGCGGGTAAAGGCGCTACAGTCTGGAGCCGCACGACTGCTACGGTCGCAGGTTCGAATCCTGCCTCGGACATGAATGTGTGTGATGTCCTTAGGTTAGTTAGATTTAAGTAGTTCTAAGTTCTAGGGGACTTATGACCACAGCAGTTGAGTCCCATAGTGCTCAGAGCCATTTGAACGATTTATAATTGTGAGCATCACCACATTCATGTCGAGTTCTGGCGAATCGTTACTCTCCTTTCATAATGCGCCACAAAATATGTTATTTAAGAAGTTTTCATGTGTCAGAAACATATCCTCACCTTTTTATGATGCCGCGCGGGGTAGCCGCGTGGTCTCGGGCGTCTTGTCACGGTCCGCGCGTCTTCTCCCCGTCGGAGGCTCCAGTCCTCCCTCGGCCATGGGGGTGTGTTTGTGTTGTCCTTAGCGTAAGTTAATGTAGTGCCTAAGCTTATCCTAGGATACGTATACTTTGGCAAGGATCAAGTGCCAGTATATTGGTTCAAATGGCTCTGAGCACTATGGGACTTAACATCTGAGGTCATCAGTCCCCTAGAACTTAGAACTTGTAAGTAGGCTGTTTATGTTTTCTTATCGGCAACGTTCCTTTCAAACTACTTAAGCCTAACTAACCTAAGGACATCACACATATTCATGCTCGAGGCAGGATTCAAACCTGCGACTGTAGCAGTCGCGCTGTTCCGGACTGAAGTGCCTAGAACCGCTCAGCCATCGCGGCCGGCGTGCCAGTATAAACGAGTGGCGAAATGTGCTAATAAAATGAAATTTCATATACTCGTGTAAAACACATTAGAGGCAGGTTAACATTTCGTACCTGAGATTGGCAGCAATGTAAAAATTTTTAAATGTTATTGTGATTGCCTTCGACTGTGAAAACTATTTGTTCACAAAATTCGCTATTGGAATTGTAAAACTGGGTATTGTGAAACTATATGTAGTAATGTTTTTTGTTGTATGTCTACCATATGCATAGCATTTAGCGAATATAACCCTCTACGAATGCTTTATTTTTACAATTTCGCGGTACTCTACTTGATTATGGCAACACGGTCGAAAATGCTGTAGTGGATTTAATTATACATAGTATTTGCAGTCAAAGGATACTGTGATGTCCTTTAAACATATGGAGGAAGAAAGAAGCAGTTTACTGGTGATACTGTTATCAACACTGCAGCAAGGAATTATTTGTTTTGTCGGCAGTGACGTCATTATATACGAAGCAGTAGCTGTTTTGAAATGGAGGCCTGTTCGGAGAAGCCTAAGGAAACGAACTCAGGACCACCAGAGTGCTTTTCACCGAAGTTCCTACAGAGTTAGATGCTGGAGTTGTAGCCACTGCGAAAGTTGGCATTTATAACGTATTAAGTCTTCACCAGCTTTCACTAACTGATTCCAAACACTATCAGCCGAGGGGCAGTAAGTGAGTTAATCCTGGGTAATATGACACGTTTCTATATTTTAAGACTGGAGAATACCTCTTGCTTCTGCACATTCGTTTGTTTAAGGTTTGCTCTTGACGCATAGGTCCATACTTCTCCCAATCATCTGCCAAAGTACTACCATTTTTTTCAAATAACGAAGGAAAATATTATAATTACTGACGATAATTCCGTCCAACTTCAGATAGAATAAAAACCATAACTGTATGTTACTAAAAGTACTCAAGGTAAGATTATATGAGTCATGATCTTAATTATGAGTATCTGTTCGATGGGATGGCACTGAATAAAGAAAAGACTGCATTTTACTGAATGTTTCTAGTCCAATTGTAATGTAATCCATTTTCCCCTCATGCTTGTAAATCTTTAAACAATAATAACATATAACAATAGTAGAGATAAAAATCTATTACTTTACTTTTGTGTCCACCGTTGTAATGAAATCAACCGATGGAAAAAGCCACAGTGTGTGGCATATTGTCAACTTTACAATTAAGAAAGCTGAGCAGTATTAACTGGTTTCGAGGACGACTGTTACGCAAGCGATGTAGTCTATCGGAACAGAAAACGAAGCAACTGCGTCTTAGTTTATTGTGAAATCGCAACTCAAGACAGTTTACGATGTTGCAAGTCTTGCAGATGTGGTGATTATATCCGCATAGCATAGGATTTATGTGCATCCGCATAGCTAAGCAACCGCCACAAACGTATCCGAAATAGTTCTTGGTGCTCTACAAAACGAGCAGCATACGATCATCGAACGACTCTTTAATACCCTGTCCATATAATAAATTATCTTCCTTTTCGGTCAGATGAGTGGGCAGCTTTCTTTCTTATCGAACTGAAGTATATTCAGGTCAGTAACACTTATTTCACTTCTTTCTTCACGACTAACACGGAATCAACAGTTCTGTATATTGTCTGTATCATTTTAGGAATATTAGGCTGGTATAATACAAAAGTGTGCGATTTGAGTCATGAACAACACGTTAATCGTAGGTATTCCAACAGTTTAACACCAATGTAATCGGATACATCCACGGAAACAAATGACAGAAATCCATTACGAAAACACTAAATATTGCAAGTCACGAAAACACGTAATACTCCAGTTGTTTTGAGAATTTATGAGAAATTGTAGCTTAGAAGAAACTATGGGCCATTATTTCAAAAACATGTTTAATTTTTTTCCTAGAATTGCACGACTCGTTACATTTCAACACCTTTGCAACGCCATTTTGCGTATCATAAAAGATTTTTATCGCTAATCTCATAAATTCTATGCAGTAGACTTGTAATGAGCTTCCGGATGTCGATTAGACTCTCGTGAAATGTTTTCATCATTTAATGACATATAACACCAAAAACTAATGGAAGTCTAACGTTTTAGGTCTGTAACATATGAACAGAAATCACAAAAAGTCCTGTATTACAGTATATCGTTATAACTACTGTGTACTGTATCAAACTTTCATACTGTCTCATTATTTACATTCAACATTTTGTCATTGTTGCTTCTTATACAATCATAACACAGTACTGTCTGTAATGATGTTATTTTAATTTGCTATCGATTCCGGTTCTAAACCATTATTAACGGCGGCTGTACAACATACAAATGCGGACAATGCGCCAATACCAAACGAAGTGAGAAAACAGATAAAACGTTAAATCGATAAAAATACTCACGGAAATTATTACAGATGTATCACATGTCATACATGCTTTAACATAAGTTAAGGAGACCGTAATTGCCAAAATAACATAAAATCGAAAATTTTATTTTCATCTTATTGCAATTTTTGATTATATGTTATCTTGGCAATTATAGTTTCCTGTGGTAACTTATGTTAAAGCATGTATGACATGTGATACGTCTGTGATAATTTTCTTGGCTATTTTGATCGATTTAATAAAGTTAGCTGACCTTCCTTGGTTGGTTTTTAGTAATAAGGAATAGTCACTAAGCTACTACACTCCAATTTCGAACAGGATTTTCTCAGATTTATGGTAGTTGACCGAACGTTTTCTGCAACTTCATCTGGAATCCGTACCATGTCACATAAACAGAACATTTTTTTTCTTTCTTTTTTCCGATTGGGAAGGTGGAGTGTGGCTGGGACTGGGAGGAATTGCGTAACGGGCCAAGTGATCTATTTAAGTGGCTTGCAGGTGTTTATCGTAAATTGAAATAAGCACTATCTTATGGGGGAGAGGAAATTTTCCTTTATTTGGCATAAACAGAAGAATGAAAGACAAACACTTTTCAGACTAGTATAACGACCTTCAGTTCGCATTCTGCGGTTCACCTACAACTGTCCCCTTTTCTGTTTCCGATAGTGATACTAACCATGAAGTGTAAAAATGTCTGTTCCTGTCACGGCGATAAATGTAACATGTTTGTCTCTGTCATAGTGACAAATGTAAATTTCCTTTGCTAATTGTTTACGGCTATCGAACTCGAGTATGATAGCTTTACACAGAGAACATGATTCATTACGGAATTAACCTGACAATTTGCCTGATACGAATACATGCATGTTACAATTTTCAAATAGTAAACTCTGTCAATTAAAAGAGGAAAACGATCACTTTGAAATAATAACAGTACAAATCAGTAATAAGTAGATTTTTTTTAATCCCTTTGGCTAGTAACACTCTCTCTAACAGTGCCTAGGTACACCCGTTCTTGTATACTCTATGAAAAAGAAAATCCGACGCACCAAGAACGCCTTACCCAGATGGGACGAAAATAAGTAGATATGACCTAAGTGTAGAGGCAAACAAATGACTACAATGTCTGAAAAATTGGTTGATTTATTCAAGAGAAAGAGCCACAAAAATTGAGCAAGTCAGTGAGTCATTGGTCCACCTCTGGCCCTTACAGAAGCAGTTATTCAGCTTGGTGTTGATTGACACAGTTGTTGAATGCACTCCTGTGGGATATGATGCCAAATTATGTCCAATTGGTGCGTTAGATAGTAAAAATCCCTAGCTGTTTGGAGGACACTGCCCTAATGCTTCAAACGTTCTCAGTTGAGGAGAGATTTTCCGGCCAACGCAAGGTTTGGCAAGGGAGAAAACAAGCAATAGGAACTCTCACCTTGTGCTGCCGGGCGTTATATTGCCGAAATAGAAGCCCAGAGTGGCTTACCGTGAGGGACAACAAAACGTCCACGTACCGCTGTGCTGTAAGGCTGCCACGGATCACAACCAACGGGATGCTGATATGAAAAGAAATGGCACCTCAGACTATCACTCCCGGTTGTCGGTCCGCACGACAGGTGAAAGTCACGTTGGTATCCCTGACACGAATCTCATTGACTGGGGTAAAACCGTCTTCGATCCTGAGCCCAACTTCAAAATGAGACCCGATGAACAACGAAGACATGTTTGGAGACGCTCCGGACAGCGGTGGGATTCCAACATGATTTTTGCCCAGCCCCCCTCCTCCTCCCCTCCCCATACAGCCGGTCAACCAGGGATGATGGTCAGGGGTGCCACTCCTTTTCATAGCACGAAGCCTTTGGTTGTCACCCGCGGCACCGTTACACCACAGCTGTGCGTCGGTGATATTCTACTCTGGGCTTACATCTGAGCAAGATATTGTCCGCCCGCACACCGCAGGAATTTCTACTGCTTGTTTTCACGTTTGAAAAACCCTACCTTGGCCAGTAAGGTAACCGGATCCCCACTCCCCATTAAAAATGTTTGGAGCATCAAGAGCAGGGCCCTCCATTCATCTCTGGATTCTGACGATCTAACGCGCCAGTTGGACACACCCTGAGACGCTATACTTTAAAGGGACATACAAGAAATCTATCTACCAGTGACAAGCCGAATAACTGCTTGCACAAGGGCCAAAGGTTAACCAGCGCATTATTGACTTCCTAAATTTGTGGAGGTCTTTCTTTTGAATATATCATCCGAATTTTCTGAAAGTGTAATCATTTGTTTGTCCGTACATGTACATCATATATACCGATTTACGTTCCACTCGAATAATTCTGCAATAACAGTTAAGCTCGTTTCACATTCATACTAAAGAAACCATTGCTACATTACGCTTCGATATTAATTTAACAGGTAATCAGTGATGACGCAAGCCTTCTAAAATCCATTAATAATAACAATATGTCCCAGTAAAGAATTCACTAACCAACAAACGCGATGCTGTCTCGTCCGTAGCTTTAAGAAATATTTCCGCGCGCATTTCCACGAATAAACCGAAACACTGAAATACTTATACCCTATCAGCCGATGTTTTCGATTTATAAACATACTTTCTAACACTTCTTCTGGCCATTTATGCACGACGGAGCTGCGCGCTACTGCTCCGTAAGCAATCGCATAAGACTCTATGTAAACTGAAGGTGGAGGGAGGAGAAAGGGAAGGAACTTATGATACCAGCTGCATCGGGACTTTAGCGGAATAAGCAGCGCCGAGTGAAAATGTGTGCCCGAGCGGACTTCTAACACGGGATCTCCTGCTTACTTGGCAGTTGCGTTAGCCACTGCGCCACCAGGACACGATATTTATCGCACACTCGCGAACTATCTCGGCACGCTCCACGGACGACTCACATTCCCATCTAGCGCCTCCTATTCGCAGTCCTCGTACATGTATTCCGTGCTCGCTAGTTTTAGATTCCCACTGGAGGTCAAACGTAAACGTGCATCCATAGTGAAGGTTCTGGATTCATTCCCCATCGACGCGAACCAGTTATATGAACGCATGGTGTCTGTTCTTTCGGACATATCCAAATGAAGAGACATGACGGATTCATACAAACGACTCTTACATTTTGCGTGCCCAGTAGAACTCGCGCATTGTTGATGTTATATACTGAGACGCCAAAGAAACTGGTATACCCTCCATCTCTACACCCTACATCTCCTTTCCCAAGGTGGCTTCCATCAACTCCCCCTCCCAGATGATGCCCTCTCTCCCTCCATTTATCCTTTCTATCAATTCTGATCCTCACCCCCCCTCCTTTCCTCCGTCCTTTCCTGGGCTCCCTCTTCCTGCCCCCTTCCATCCTGTGTTTTCTCCCCGCCTATCATCTCCTTTCTCCCCCCCCCCTCCGAGTCCTTTTGTACTCCCCTCCTCTGCCTTCCCCAATCCCTGGCACGTCTACTCAGCACCCCCCACCCCTCTTATGGATCCTCCTCTTCCATTGGCTCCTTTCCCTCCCTCCCCCTTCACTTTTCCTCTCCTTCCCCCCCCCTCCCTTTTTCCCGTCATCTGACCAGTTTCCCCCCACCTGCTCTCGGATGTGGTATGTCGTATTTGTGCCAACTTTTAGCGCAGTGTTTAAGTGAGTGTTCAGTGTTGTGCGTCCTTCCACAGTGTTGCGAACATAAATCATGCTGTCGCTGGGTGTGCTTTTTATATCTCTTGCGAACAGAACCCAGACTGTTGCCGTGTTTTTTTATTTGTGTGTCTATTATTTTTCTGCTTCCTGTGTATTTTATTAGCTTCATCGACCCTGTGTTTTATGTTTTACGCTCCAGAATTTTCTGCCATTTTTACCTTTAAGTCACCGATTTTATCGCCAACTGTTATTATTTTTTATTATCTTCATCTTTTTACAACAAATTCTGTAGGCTGAAGAGCGGCGTAATAAGCTGCTACCAGCCCGCCCCCTTTAGGGGGAATCGAAACTCAATAAAGGAAAAAAAAAAAAGAAACTGGTATAGGCAGGCGTATTCAAATACACAGATATGTAAACAGGCAGAATACGACACTGCGTTCGGCAACAAGAAGTGTCTTGCGCAGTTGTTAGATCTGTAACTGCTGCTACAATAATAGCTTCCCATGATTTAAGTGAGTTTCAACGCGGTGTTATAGTCCGCAGACGAGCGATGGGACAGAGCATCTCCGAGTTAGCGATGAAGTGGAGATTTTCCCGTAAGACCATTTCACGAGTGTACCGTGAATATCAGGAATCTTGTAAAACATCAAATCTCCGACATCACTGCGGCTGGAAAAAGATCCTGCAAGAACGGGACTCACGACGACTGAAGAGAATGTTTCAGCGTGACAGAAGTGCAACGCTTCCGCAAATTGTTGCGGATTTCAATGTTGCGCCATCAGTAAGTGTCAGTGTGCAAACCATTCAACGAAACATCATTGATATTCCGACGGACTTGCGCAATTTCAGCAGGACAATGCGATACACTGCACGTCCAGAATTGCTACAGAGTGGCTCCAGGATCACTCTTCTGAGTTTAAGCACATCCGATCGCCACCGAAATCCCCAGACTGGAACATTATTTAGCATAACTGGGATGCCTTGCAATGTGCTGTTCCGAAGAGATCTCCACCCCCTCGTACTCTAAAGGATTTATGGATAGCCCTGCAGGCTTCATGGTGTAAGTTCCCTCAATCACTACTTCAGACATCAGTCGAGTCCATGCCACGTCGTGTTGCGACACTTCTGCGTACTCGCGGGGGCCCTACACGACATTAGGCAGGTGTACCACTTTCTTTGGCTCTTCAGTGTATTACAGGACAGTGCCTCCACTAGAGAAAAAGCACGCTCAGCTCTGAAAATTCCAGACATCAGTGATGAGTGAGGAGTAATGTAGCACTACTTCATAACACCAAACCTGGCAGTACTCATTATGTTCACAAACAGAAGATGGCACAATACCCTCCCCCTCTCCCTCAGCTTGTCTCCCTGCCACGTTTGCCAGTCTTCTCGAGGTATTCCGCAACAAGTTATTCAACATTACCATCACAGGTTCACGTTGTTACATAGTCATTGTTTCTTAACGCTGTAGCCAATAGCAAACTACCATAAGAAACTGATGTCGTAGCCATGATTGTATGACCCTTATTTCAGGGAAAAAACAAACAAACAAACAAAAAGAAACTGAAAATACTATCCCACCAATTAGGTGTTTGGTTTTATAACTGTGCCCTTATATCAGTTGTGTATACAGATACACATTGTCACGGATTATAAGTACAGCCTCTCAACACAGTGTTTTGCCCAATACATGTGCTCTGAATGACACGTAATGAAGGACAACAACGTAACTTTTCTTATATACACTATCGTTTCTGAGAATTACAAAACTGAGAAGGGTATGTACTGGAAAGTACATTACATTGCAGATTACGAATATCCACAAATAAAATGATTAACATTACATTGCTGTACATTTTATTTGATAATTTATAATGGTATTAAAGCTCCATGTTCTACAAACTGACCCTCAAAACCAAAGAAAATATGATCATGTTCCTAAAAAGGCTCACTACACGAAATCTGCATCCTAATCTACGAAGAATTGATAGAAATTACTGCAAAATCTTTACAGATAAGATGGATTGGTGATATGGATTGCGAACATACAGCACAGGTAAACAGTGCTATGTGGCGTTCTTCGAAGATGCCCCACATATTATTAGTCACAAATGGTTGCGTATTGTCTTACTGAAATATATAGGGTGATTATAGTTAAAGTTAGACTTTCAAACCGCTGTAGAAGTAACACTACTGGTCAGAATGACGTCAAATTGCAACGGAATATTATCGGAGAAGGGGGAAAACATATGGGAGAAGAAAAATAAATAGTTACAAAATGTAGCGATAGTTGTCGACTACAAATGACAAATGAATCATACAACAGTACCTAAGGCGTACGTTTGTCGTTAAAAAACTGTACTACTCAATGTTCATGGGTGTAGAGGTGTGATACTGTTAATTACGTAAGTCCATCCACCACGGCAAGGTCATATCACATCGGATTGGGAAAATCGGTTTTTAATAGTCCTAAGGCTAAAAACGGCATAAAAAACATCAGTCACATCGGTTTTTAATTGTTCTGAGGCCAAAATACTCATAAAAAGCATCAATCAAAATTAAATCGGATTATTAATTTTCGTGTGACCGGCGAACAACATATTCAATATGCTGTCCACCGTTTTCTGCAACAAATTGAAATCGAGAAACAGCATGTTCCACAACTGATCGAAGTGTTTCCGGGTTCACGTTCAGAATGTGTTGCGAAATGCGTGCCTTCAATGCAGCTAAGTTTGCAATAGGAACATGTAACACAACATCTTTCAGGTAGCCCCCACAACCAGAAGTCACACGGATTGAGATCAGGTAATCGTGACGGCCAGGCTGTAGGAATATTGCGGCCGATAATTCTAGCATTTGCGAAATAGCGTTTCAGCAGCTTTTTAACTGGATTTGCAATGTGCGGAGGTGAGCCATCGTGCATAAAAATAATCCCATCCACACATCCACGCTGTTCGAGAGCTGGAATGACGTGGTTCCGCGAAAGACACACACAGCGCTTACCATTGACGGTACAGGTAACAGGACAAGAAGCATCTGTCTCTTCGAAAAAATACTGCCCTATGATAAATGATGCCGTAAACCCGCACCACACAGTGAATTTTTCAGGGTGAAGTAGCACTGGTTGATTTGCATGTGGATTTTTCGTTGTCCATATTCGACAATTCTGTGTATTGTCATATCCTGTCAGATGGAAGTGTGCTTCGTCTGTCCATAAAATCTTCCACGGTAGGTCAATGCCCATTTCCAAGCGAGCAACAAATTCTAAAGCAAGGGTCTCTCTTACTGGCAGGTCAACAGGGAGAAACTCGTGCACATCGGTAATCTTGAATGGATAGCAAAGAAGGACGTTTCGTAGAATTTTACGCACCGAGCTCACGGGTATGTCCAATGTTCGGGCAATTCTCCGTGCACTGCACGTTTTCACACCACCACTCGTCTCCTCCTGCACTGCTGTGGCCACTGCTTCCACTGACGTCGAATCAATTCGTTTTCTCCCTCTACCAGGTTGCGCACCAAAAGAACCCGTCTTTTTTAATTTCCCGATCATTTTCTCCAGACCCACGGCAGTCATCGGACCAAAGCCTTTTTTCAAACCATTCAGTATCCGGGATTTCTGCAGAGCGACGTGTGCACAGTCATCATTCTTGTAATAGAGCTTTACAAGCAGAGTGCGATCCTGCATCGAGACAGTTTCATCGAACGACGCAGACGCGAAAGAAGGAAAAGCCGTGTCCCCGGCTTGTTTATATCAGCTTTAGTGGCTCGTACGCGTGACAGGTGTTTTCATTCACGTAGTCTGACACATAGAGCGCCATCTATTGATCAGCTTTCACACTATTTTTTTTCTTCTGCCTCTTATTCGGTAATGTTCCGGTGCAGTTTGACGTCATTCTGACCAGTGGAGTTATTTCTACAGCGTTTTGAAAATTTAACTTTAATTATAATCGCCCTGTAGAACGCGTGGTTGACTAAAGGTTGGACATTTCGTGGACTCTAAAACTGTCATGTTGTTGGTCAATATCTAGTAGTCAATATAATGAATCCAATGGCACCAAAATTTGTTACACTTTGTGTTTGACCGCTTTGCCGCTCAACAATAGATTCTGTCAGAATGCGCTACGTTTGAGGACATCTCTGTGGGGCATGGTGAAGCGTGAGACTCTAAAAATCATACTTTTGACCCTTAGCGATGCCGTACAGGTATAAATTGAAGTGTGAGTTGTTTGTATTTTCTGGACAGTGGAAGCCGAGGCAACGCCCTGAATACAAGTAACACAGTGAGTAGCGTACGTCGTACAAGCCGCTCTGCAGCCGCTGCAGTAATCCATATTTGTGGCAACACTGTGAAAGAAGCTGTACTGTTTATTGAGGCCTAGCAGCTCTGCCTTCTCCACTACCTACTCGGCGCTTGATACTGCAGCCTTCTTGTACCCACTGTTTCCATTTACGCACCAAGGACGGTCGTGTGAGTACTCTATAATGACATTACCATTATTTTTCTTCTGTGGTACCACAGGCGTACAAATTTTCGAAATGACGACATGACTCTGCACACGACTATAAATACCATTTGTATTTGCTATCACCCAAATAGGATTTACAGTCGTAGGAGAAACCGTTTTGCATGTTCGAAGTAGATAACTTACCATCGATTTCCTGGACTCGGTAAATCAAAAATTACCTCCACTGGCATTGGCTCAAATGGCTCTGAGCACTATGGGACTTAACTTCTGAGGTCATCAGTCCCCTAGAATTTAGAACTACTTAAACCTAACTAACCTAAGGACATCACACATATCCATGCCCGTGGCAGGATTCGAACCTGCGACCGTAGCTGTCGCGCGGTTCCAGACTGTAGCGCCTAGAACCGCTCGGCCACTTCGGCCGGCCCTACTGGCATTATTTTATGGTTTGCCTAAGGCTTAAGCTTCTTACTGTGTGCATCATGACATTCTGTTTCAAAAATTAAAATTCTATTGGTAAATAAAGACTGAAGGTTTATGTTTTCCACCTTATTTACATGGCAGGTAGCAAAGTGTATCAGTTCCTTGTCGATCTCATTGCAAGGGACACGCAGAATTTGAAACAACGAGACACAATGTACCACAAGGTACTATTATGAGTCATTCGTTGTTTCTAAGATACGTAAATGATCTTTGACTTGCATCGTCAGATGCCGCAAAATTTATCCTGTCCGCAGAGCGTAGGAATAAAAAATTGTGCCAGTCCTTTTACTGAAAATGGTAACGCAATATTTGAAAACACCAACAGATGTTTCAAGTCAAATAGGCTATCATTAAATTTTCACAAGGCTCAGTCCGTACAGTTCAGTACGTCTCACACAATTCCACAAACTATAAACGGTGAAGTACAAGAAGTAGAAAGTGTTAGGATTTTGTAACTGAGGATTGATTACAGACTTAACAGAAAAACCGACTGCCTGTAGTTAATGAAGCCCATTATTTTAGCTACATATGCAGTACTCATGATTGCTGTTATACGTGATTCGAGAAACAAGAAATTAATTCGTTATGTTTATCTGCACTCATTAACGAGTTAAGGGCTCATTATGTAGATAGTATTTCCAGTACACCATGGCGTGTTGCAAGGATTATGTATGGTTTTAGTTTCTCAACCTCCTGTATAGGGTATGACAACTATTTCGCTACGTGGATGTTCATACATTCATTAATGCCCTTCGTCGTCACCATCGAAGTACCCAAATTATCTGAACACCCGAATCAGGGCTTGATTCGTTTATGAGTATAAATACATTCTGATATAAATTCATAGAGATAATGTACAGGGTGGTCCATTGATCGTGACCGGGCCAAATATCTCACGACATAAGCGCCAAACGAAAAAAACTACAAAGAACGAAACTTGACTAGCTTGAAGGGGGAAACTAGAAGGCGTTATGGTTGGCCCGCTAGATGGCGATGCCATAGGTCAAACGGATATCAACTGCGTTTTTCTAAATAGGAACTCCCATTTTTATTACATATTAGTGTAGTACGTAAAGAAATATGAATGTTTTAGTTGGACCACTTTTTTCGCTTTGTGATAGATGGCACTGTAATAGTCACAAACATATGGCTCACAATTTTAGACGAAAAGTTGGTAACAGGTAGGTTTTTTAAATTAAAATTATTTCGGTTGTTCCAATGTGATACATGTACCTTTGTGAACTTATCATTTCTGAGAACGCATGCTGTTACAGCGTGATTATCTGTTAATACCACATTATTGCAATAAATGCTCAAAATGATGCCCGGCAACCTCAAATGCATTTGGCAATACGTGTAACGACATTCCTCTCAACAGCGAGTAGTTCGCCTTCCGTAATGTTCGCACATGCATTGACAATGCGCTGACGCATGTTGTCAGCCGTTGTCGGTGGATCACGATAGCAAATATCCTTCAACTTTCCCCACAGAAAGAAATTCGGGGACGTCAGATTCGGTGAACGTGCGGGCCATGGTATTGGCATGGTGCTTCGACGACCAGTCCACATGTCATGAAATATGCTATTCAATACCGCTTCAACCGCACGCGAACTATGTGCCGGACATAAATCATATTGGAAGTACATCGCCATTCTGTCATGCAGTTAAACATCATGTAGTAACATCGGTAGAACATTACGTAGGAGCCGGCCGGAGTGGCCGTGCGGTTCTAGGCGCTACAGTCTGGAACCGAGCGACTGCTACGGTCGCAGGTTCGAATCCTGCCTCGGGTATGGATATGTGTGATGTCCTTAGGTTAGTTAGGTTTAATTAGTTCTAAGTTCTAGGCGACTGATGACCTCAGAAGTTAAGTCGCATAGTGCTCCGAGCCATCATCTCTCCTGAACTTTCAAAAAATGTTTCAAATGGCTCTGAGCACTATGGGACTTAACATCTGTGGTCATCAGTCCCCTAGAACTTAGAACTACTTAAACCTAACTAACCTAAGGACATCACACACATCCATGCCCGAGGCAGGATTCGAACCTGCGACCGTAGCAGCCGCGCGGTTCCGGACTGCGCGCCTAGAACCGCTAGACCACCACGGCCGGCTTCTCCTGAACTATATGTCGTGCAATGACGCAGTTTTGCAGATACATTCAATGGTAGATGCAGACAGTGTTTCTGCAAAGTGTGTTGGGAATAGTGTTAGTAGTGAAGAAGTAATAAATTAAAACGTCAAGCTTGATGCTGAATTTTTTTCTGCATGATCAGTTGAATTCTTTCTGCACATCAGCGAAAATTTCCCTTTCATTATTTTGTTCGGGAGGGAGGAGGGTGATAAGCACGTTCCATGCGTACGCTGCCAGAATCACCATAATACAAACGGCTGCGTTCTGAACTGTGCCGTGACCGTAAAGCATGGAGTACTGTGGAAAGGCGTCGCATCATGTTGAGCGATGAGTCGCGGTTCTGCATTAGCCCCGATCACCATCATCGGCGAGTATGGATGCGACCTGGGGAGAAGCTCCAGCCTTCCAACGGTCTGCAGAGCACAGTACTGTTGCTCTTGGTGTCATGCTGTGCGGAACAGCCGGGTGTGACTTCAGGTCACGCCTGAGGGCACTCTGACGGAACCAGGCTACGTCGCGGACTTCCTGCGCCCCCGTGCATTGCGTCTCATGCGACAGAATCGTGGTGCCAATTGTCAACATGCTATGATCGTCCACATGTGGTACGTGGCCCTACGAAATGTGTGCGTGATGTTTATGGTACTCTCACGGCCAGCAACATCCCCAGACATATCGCTGAAAGAACATATATGGAGACAGCGAGGGCTCAGTCTGGAACCGCGCGACCGCTACGGTCGCAGGTTCGAATCCTGCCTCGGGCATGGATGTGTGTGATGTCCTTAGGTTAGTTAGGTTTAAGTAGTTCTAGGGGACTGATGACCTTAGATGTTAAGTCCCATAGTGCTCAGAGCCATTTTCTTCCCAGCCGAATCAGCGCATGCATTCAGGCCAGAGAAGGTGCAGCGTCACACTGATAACTCGGCCCACACTCTCAAGTTCTTTGTGAATCTGACTCGATTTTGTATTCACTGAAATAACATCACATATCCATCCTCTCAATCCGTGGAGTTTCATTTCATTTGTTGCTCCTCTTCTGGGTGCTTCACGTTTTTTTTTTCATGCAGTGTAGACAAGGTGTGATCATTAACTTTTAGTATAGCTTCAGCTTATGCGCGCCTTAAATATATTTTTGCTGTTCCGTTATGTTGTTTGCAATGTTGACAAGGAGTAACAATGTTCATAACAGATTCAATCCGCTTTGTGCATAAACGTGAAAATGCAACGTAATTCTAAGAAGCATTATGTACCGAATATCAGTGCGTTTTCACCGATTAACAATTCAGTTCCTTCCCAAGCAATGGTAAACAAAAAGATTAAAAACATATCTTCCAAAGCTAGTTGCGAGGTCTCTCACGAGAATGTTTCTCGAATCTTTTATTATCAAAAGTTAATAGTTCTGCAAGAATTTGGAATGACTGTAAATCAAGTCGAAGCCAATACGTTCTCCCAGCACCAGTTTTGACGCGGAAGTTATGTACAGAGTTACCGCTGTTTTTCAGAGCGATTATCGGCCTTCGTTAAAATGTACCAATCACAGCGCACATGTTACAAGCCTTTGACGTTTTTGTTCATCATTTCCTTGTCAAGGGGCGTTATACAAGCAGTTCCTGCCGTAACGAGCTTCGTTATTTTGCCGTTGTGTAAGAGAGCTCCCTTCTTTCGTGGCGTGAAACCATTATTTATCGAAACAGCAGACTGATTTTTTTAAAACTATTCGGAAAAGTTCATACAGAAAACATCCTATGGTAAGAACCATGGTGAAAAAGTGTCTTGTGAACCTGCCTGGACTTACATTCAGTGGGAGAGGAGTCAAACGATAGTTCTTAAGAAACTTGAATAAAAATAACTTCATTGCGAAATTAATACACTTCCTGACATAAAGAATAAAGCACTCAGAAGGGGAGGAAGATTTCAAATAAAACTTCACAAATTGAGGGGAGTATGTGATGTTATTGCAGTGATAGCTAAATTGAATCAAATTTACAAAGACCTTGATCGTAAGAGGAGAGCCCACTTATCAGTATAGCATTACACCTCCTCTGGCCTGGATGAATGCACTGATTCAGTTGGGAAGGGTCTCGCAAAGCCTTTGTGTCCTCTCCAGAGGCAAACTGGGCCACAACTGTCTAACTGCTGCTTCTTAGTGACACTGTGACGGAGATGACATAAGGGGGTCTTGTTGGCCACCGGAACGCCTCAACATCACGTGCGCAGTTGACAGAGACACGTAGCAGCTGTGGATGAGAAATGTACTGTTGAAAATTGACACCACCTCTTGAGATGTAACACATTAAGACGCAAGATGTCCGTGATGTACACTAATGGCCATTAAAATTGCTGCACCACGAAGATGACGTGCTACAGACGCGAAATTTAACCAACAGGAAGAAGATGCTGTGATATGAAAATGATTAGCTTTTCAGAGCATTCACACAAGGTTGGCACCAGTGGCGACACCTACAACGTGTTGACATGAGGAAAGTTCCCAACCGATTTCTCATACACAAACAGCAGTTGACCGGCGTTGCCTGGTGAAACGTTGTTGTTATGTTTCGTGTAAGGGGGAGAAATGCGTACCATCACGTTTCCGACTTTGATAAAGGTCGGATTGTAGCCTATCGCGATTGCGGTTTATCGTATCGCGACATTGCTGCTCGCGTTGGTCGAGATCCAATTACTGTTAGCAGAATATGGAATCTGTGGGTTCAGGAGGGTAATACGGAACGCCGTGCTGGATCCCAACGGCCTCGTATCACTATTAGTCGAGATGACAGGCATCTTACCCGCATGGTTGTAACGGATCGTGCAGCCACGTCTCGATCCCTGAGTCAACAGATGAGGACGTTTGCAAGACAACAACCATCTGCATGAACAGTTCGACGACATTTGAGCAGCATGCCGGCCGGAGTGGCCGAGCGGTTCTAGGCGCTAAAGTCTGGAACCGCGCGTCCGCTACGGTCACAGGCTCGAATCCTGCCTCGGGCATGAATGTGTGTGATGTCCTTAGGTCAGTTAGGTTAAGTAGTTCTACGTTCTAGGGGACTGATGACCTCAGAAGTTAAGTCCCATAGTGCTCAGAGCCATTTGAGCCATTTTTTTGAGCAGCATGGACTAACAGCTCGGAGACCATGGCTGCGGTTACCCTTGAAGCTGCATCACAGACAGGAGCCCCTGCGATGGTGTACTCAACGACGAACCTGGGCGCACGAATACCAAAACGTCATTTTTTCGGATGAATCCAGGTTCTGTTTACAGCATCATGATGGTCGCATCCGTGTTTGGCGACATCGCATTGGAAGCGTGTATTCGTCATCGCCATACTGGCGTATCACCCGGCGTGATGGTATGGGGTGCCATTGGTTAAACGTCTCGGTGACCTCTTGTTCGCATTGACGGCACTTTGAACAGTGGACGTTACATTTCAGATGTGTTACGACCCGTGGCTCCACCCTTCATTCGATCCCTGCGAAACCCTACATTTCAGCAGGATAATGCACGACCGCATGTTGCAGGTCCTGTACGGGCCTTTCTGGATACAGAAAATGTTCGACTGCTGCCCTGGCCAGCACATTCTCCAGATTTCTCACCAATTGAAAACGTCTGGTCAATGGTGGGCGAGCAACTGGCTCGTCAGAATACGCCAGTTACTACTCTTGATGAACTGTGGTATCGTGTCGAAGCTGCATGGGCAGCTGTACCTGTACACGCCATCCAAGCTCTGTTTGACTCAATGCCCTGGCGTATCAAGGCCGTTGTTACGGCCAGAGATGGTTGTTCTGGGTACTGATTTCTCAGGATCTACGCACCCAAACTGCGTGAAAATGTAATCAAATGTCAGTTCTAGTATAATATATTTGTCCAATGAATACCCGTTTATCATCTGCATTTTTTCTCGGTGTAGCAATTTTAATGGCCATTAGTGTAGTTATGTGCCGGCAGATTTTCTTAATCGCTAGCAGCTGTGACCTGAAGTAATAGCCACTTGCTGCTCCCAGGTCGCTGCCATTTTTTCTGACCGTCGATTGTCATCTGGGGCAGTGCAGAACCACAATTGATTGCTGAACACCATTCACGGCCATGTTTCAGTGTCACGGCACCACTACAACTGCAGTCGTTTGAGTCGTGTCAACGGCGGCCTACGAATGGAATAGTAATTCCGTAGTCCGAACGCTCCTAGTCTCTGGCCAGTGGTGCGAAATGATAGAGAATTTTTCAAGAGTCCATCACATGTTTTCGGATGCAGGCGCAGATGTGAAGACGTTTCGATGTGCTTGCTATACAACACTTGGTGCACAACCTTGACAACAAGTATGCTTGCCCTGACGTTCCTATGTAGTCCATCACTGGGCCACAGGCACAAATCTGGAAGTTTGTCTCTTCGACCAGCTGTCCATATAGACTGGAAATACTGACACGAATGCTTTACAGAAGAATGGAAAAGCTGGTTGAAGCTGACCTCAAGGAAGATCGGTTATGATTCTGGAGAAATGTAGGAACACGCGAGGCAATACTGTCCCTGCAACCTGTCTTAGAAGAGAGGTTTATAGCGCTAGTGGACTTTGAGAAAGCTTTTGACAGTGTTGACTAGAATACTGTCTTTGAAATACTGAAGATGACAGGGCTAAAATACAGGGAGGGAGAGGATATTTACAACTTGTACAGAAATAAAACGGCAGTTATTAAGAATCGAAGAGCGTGAAAGAGAAGCAGTGGTTGAGAAGGGAGTGAGACAGGGTTGTAGCTTACCTCCGATATTATTCAATCTGTAAATTGAACAAGCATTAAAAGAAACAAAAGAAAAATTTGGTGTACGAATTAAAGTTCAGGGAAAATGAATAAAAACTTTCAGATTTCCCGACGACATTGCAATTCTGCCAGAGACAGCAAAGGGCTTGGGAGAGCGGTTGAACGGAATGGACATTGTCTTGAGAGGAGGATACGAATTTCAACAAAAGCAAAATCAAGATAATGGAATGTAGTCGAATTAGTCTAGGAAGTGAGACACTTAAAGTAGTAGAAGAGTATTGCTATTTGCAGAGCAAAATAACTGATGATGGTCGAAGTAAAGAGGATATAAAATGTAGACTGGCTATGGCAAGAAAAGTGTTTCGGAAGAAGAGAAATTTGTTAACATGGAGTATAGATTTAAGTGTCAGGAAGACTTTTCTATAAATATTTTTTATGGAGTGTAGGCCATGTACGGAAGTGAAACATGGACGATAGATAGTTCAGACAAGAAGAGAATAGAGGCCTTCGAAATGTGGTGCTACAGAAGAATGTTGAATATTAGATGACAACTAATGAGGAGATAGCGAATAGAATTGGGGAAAAGAAAAATTTGTGGCATACCCTGAGTTGAAGAAGGGATCAATTGGTAGGACACATTCTGAGGCATCAAGGAGTAACCAATTTAGTATTGAAGGGAAGTGTGGGGTGTAAAAATCGTAGAGAGAGACTAGGAGATGAATACAGTGAGCAGATTCAGAAGGATGCAGGTTGCAGTAGCTGCTAGGAGATGAAGAAGCTTTCATAGGATAGAGTAGCATGGAGAGCTACATCAAACCAGTCTTTGGACTGAAAACCACAACATAACATGAACATAATTTGTTTAAATGTTAATTTAATCATGTTGGATCTTGTGAACTCCGCGGTTGTTAATGACAGTTGAAGAATGATGCAACCAGCCTCATATACTTTTAGAAATGTTTAATTATAGTATCTAACCGGATTCGGTTTACCAGATGGCTAATCTCTTCAGTTACATAGATATTTTGATCAACACCACATCGTGTGCTCCTGCGTTGCACAAGAATATTTGAACATTTAGTGCCACATTACAAGTTGCTTTATTGATAAAAACATGCTAAAGTGCTTGTATTTGTTTAGACATACGTAAGTTCTAGTAGATGGTGATTTGTTTTGTTGCGATCCATATGATTTTCCAAGTCTATGTATACTTTGTTGAACTGCAAAGAGCGCACATATTGTAAATAAATTGCTGTGACACTCTTCATATTATTCTTTATGCCAACGTTGAGCATCAGACACATGCTATATGCTTCTTTTTTTTCAGTGTGCGACACATATGTGACGCTCAACACTGTCATTAAGAATATTATGAAATGTGCGCTGTTTGTAGTTCAACAACGTATACATCGAACTGGAAAACCATATGGACCACAACAAAACAAATTGCCATCTATTCGAATTTACGTAAGTGAATACAACTAATTCACCCTGTATCTACATAAATGCAAACACATTATCGAATTATAAAGTGGCTCCAAATATTCAAATACTCTTGTGCAATGTAACGGTGATGGTGTTGATGCTGTTGATCAAAACATCTGTGTAATTGAAAATGTTAGCCATCTGAAGATGGCCATGGTAACCCGAAACCGGCTATGTCACTAAAGTAAAACATTTTAAGAAGTGTATGTGGCTGGTCGCCTTATTCACCAACTGTTGTTAATTTAGCTAGTTTCCGGAGAGTTACACCAAGGAATTAAAATATTTTGAACAGAACACTTTTTCTATGATGTAGCTGATGTATTTGAACCAACTGTGTACAGATCAATTTAAATCGAATTTTTATCTATTTTACTTATGGATCTAGAATTTTCATCGTTTTACGGATGGATACAACAGGCTGTGTATAACTGGAGGTGTTCAGAGGACGCTCTGACGGTGGAATACTATTTCATCGAGTTCGGAAAAGAACACCGGAGCTCTTTCCTTAAATTACACTACAGGAAATATTGCAGGCAGCCACAAGTTTTATGAAATGTTTTTATTGCACCGGTACTAGTTTCGGGCCTACGCCCATCGTCAGACGGTACCGTTGACTTCTTTTCAAGTTTTACATTTGTGGCCTAAAACATAACAAAGCTTTTGTGATTGTATGGTTTCCAAAGCTGTTACATACGCGTCGTAAAATATAACAAAGTTGTTGTGATTATATAGTTTTACTCTTCATGATACGTCCTCTTTTTACATATTATAAGACAGAGGTTTGTTTTTCTTCTACAATCCGTGATGAACAAAGAACTGAATCAAATGCAAGATGGCGTGTAGATTTGTTTATATCGTCTACTGATTTGATGTGCCAAAGAACGTGATATGCCGCGCGGAGTGGCCAAGCAGTTTGAGGCACCATGTCACGAACTGCTCGGCCTCTCCCGCCGGAGGTCCGAGCCGTCCCTCGGGCATGGGAGTGTATGTTGTTCTTAGCATAAGCTAGTTTAAGTTAGTTTACGTAGTGTGTAAGTCTAGGGACCAATGACCTCTGTAGTTTGGTCCCTTAGGAATTCACACACATCTGAACATGTTATGTGAGCAGAAATGGTACACATTTGGAGTTATTGCAAAGATACATCTTCGTAATGCAGATAATTTTATCGTAAAAGTTTTGGGTTTGAAATATGTTGGTAACGGCCAATAAAGAATGTTTTCTATGTCAATTAATTATTAGTTCTATCGTTTCAAATAACTGGAATTGTTGCGCGTGTATGGGGTAATAGGAAGCATACGTGATTATATTTGTACATGATCTGGGGGTATCGTCCGAAATTGAGAACTCAAAGCTGTTGTCTCTGGCAGAATGGCTTTAACCCTACTCGGCATCGAGTTGAAACGAGATGGATGATATACAAGGGCACTACTTCGCCTCCACGTCACAGTTCATCAACCTTAGTATCTGGCGACTGGTGGCGTTTCAGTCTCTGGGAACGTTTGACTTGATTTTTTCAATGGGTGAGTGATATGGAGAAAGTTTTGGCCATGACGACGGTCGAACAACTTCTGTGTATAGATAGGCCAAGATAGTACGGGCAACACTTGGTCTTGCTTTATCTTCTTGAAACACTATGTCACGAAGACTCCGACAATATGGCACAGCCTCCGACCTTAATAAGTCAGAAATGTAACGCCTATTGTCCAGATTACCGGCGATGAGCTGATCTTGTTATGCATCCATCGGTATCCCATATCCTCGCGCCAAGGGCTGGGCTTGTACGACGATAATAAATGTGATGACGAAATTTCCGTTTTTCTCGGAGCTTCCAGGCACAGATACGTCCATCGTGATGATGTACGCATTGCCTGGACAACACGATGCCACTGGTGTGTGCAGCTTTGGCCCTCTGAGCACCACAGTCGGCGTGCCTCCCTCTGGTGCCGTGTCGACGGGACCCGCAACAATGGTACCGCGCTGACTCTCCGTATGGCTCCAGATGTTGTCGCTCAGTCATTGTCTATGCTTGTCTTGCTGCAAACAAGCTCGATCACTGATTCAAGTTACGTGAGGAACCTTCACCGTCTTGCTCAGTCAGCGAGGATACTTGTCCTGCTGGGAACGAGTCCTCTTTCTGATTCAAGGTAGGTGACGAGTTTACAATCTCGCACGTCCTAATGAACGATTTCTGTCCTCTCGGGTACTACTCGAGTGTGGCCACTGATATCATGCGTGGTATCGAACACGGCCCTTCTGAACCCATTAGTTCCATCCATATTCGCACGACAGTCATGGATTCCCCACCAATGCGAGAAGCAATATCGGGGGCTGATGGACTGCTTTTGCGATAAGCTACGATTCCGCCGCTGTCAAATTCCTATGCTAGCTGGTAAACGTATACTCCGCTTACACGAGTCCTGGCACAAACATTTCTCGAACAAACAGAATTCAAATTTGGTTTTTCAATTATAAGTCCGCACCGTAATCTTTCCCTTTATACAGAATGTGGATGACGTCATTCCCACCTACCGAGCGAGATGCGCTGAAATGCTAATCATTTGCATATTGAAGTTTGCAGGGAATTTGTTGTATGCCCGCTTCACGATGTTACAATTTTAATGACCTGAGAGGTAGAGTATTTACTTGTTGTTCGTTCAAGCCATATATTTCTCGAAGTCGCATTTGAGGTTTGCATTTGTCCATGATTTCTGTGGATCAAAATTTCAGTTTTTTTGTAAACACTGTAGAGATGATCTCACTTTATCCTTTGTGGGAATTCCATTCCCCATTCCTCTTCCTTCAATAGAAAAAATATACAATCACTGGAAAATCAGTACTATGTGAAATTCTCGATATGTTCGCCCATCTATCTTCAAGAGTCACGTTAGAAAGAAGTTAAGGGACATTCTTCAACGTCGACTAGCCGTCTGTCAACGCACTTATGAAAATCATAGTACGTATGTTATGATCTACATCTCTTCCTAAACCACTGCATAGATTTCAGGCAAACTTGAAGCAAATATCATTCACTCTGTGGAAGGAGGCACTGTGAAGTTTGCCGGCCGGAGTGTCCGAGCGGTTCTAGGCGTTACAGTTTGGAACCGCGAGACCGCTATGGTCGCAGGTTCGAACCCTGCCTCGGGCATCGATGTGTGTGATGTCCTTAGGTTAGTTAGGTTTAAGTAGTTCTAAGTTCTAGGAGACTGATGACCTCAGAAGTTGAGTCCCGTACTACTGAGAGCCATGTGATCCATTTTTGTTAAGTCCCGTAGTGCTTAGAGCCATTTGAACCACTGTGAAGTTCAGTATCACATACCTCCCACAGGGGTGATGACGGAAACGTGGTGACGTAGAACCATAACTCAAGAACATCTGGATCAATTTCAGTCATATATATATATATATATATATATATATATATATATATATATGTGTGTATTATTTGCATTATTTGTGTAATTATTTGGATAAAGATACTGTAGATTATTACCCTTAGAGGTGGGGGTGAGAAGCCACGACGTGTAAAAGTATTCGATAACGACAGACATTACTATCCGGGACTGATGGGCTCGTTAGTGACAACGCCTATTACGTTTCACACCTAGGGATGGGCACGTGGTGCCGAGATAGTGACATATCAAGAAATCTCTGCAGTGCCTGAAACAAATTCTGCTGAACTCGGTGCTTATATTACTTGCCATCTCGAAAAAAACTAGTGACAGTAAGACACTCATAGCACTCCTATGGCTGAAGGTGGGAGTAAAAATTATTTTGCATCTAAAATCCAGTCTGTAGTGTAAAATTTGATATGTATTATTTCAATTTCATGTCAGTGGGCCTAGACTATCTAAATTTTACTAATCAATAAATTTCTTTTCATATGGGATACATGCCCTACTGCAGCAGGGAAATGAAGGGAACCAGCGGAAAATACTTCCTCGTCATTTAAAGGACTCTGACTGGAAAGTGTGGTACCAGATGCCCCATTTTACCCTCCTCAGCACCTTTTAAAATTTTCCTAGAAGTTGTGAAAAGCGAACATATTTGCGCTTTTTCGTACTGAGAGAGAAGAAGACCATGGCAGTGCCAAAGAGACGGAAAGTTAATAAATACTGCAAGACAGCGAAGTGACACAGTGGGAGTGACAGAACAAAGCTCGGGAAAGAGTGATGGAAGCAGTGCCAAGGGGGGGGGGGGGGGGATAAACAGGAGGAGAAAGTGGAAGTGGGTGAGAGCCAGTGAAGTGAGAGAAAGAGTGTATGAAAATGGCAACGAGGAAGAGAGATATGGCTGCAGTTATAAGGGGTAGCAGCAGTAGTAGGAAAGAAGGAATAGGATCATGGCAGTAAGACAGAGCAAGAGGCAGACAGTGACAGTGACACGAGACTGTAGTAGCAGGATAGAACGAAGGGGCTGTGGCTGTGACACGGGAGACCATGATAGAGACATATATACAGGGTGGTCCAATGATAGTGACCGAATATTTCACGAAATAAGCATCAAACGAAAAAATTAAAAACAACGAAACTCGTATAGCTTGATGGGGGAAACCAGATGGCGCTATGGTTGGCCCGCTAGGTGGCGCTGCCATAGGTCAAACGGATATCAACTGCGTTTTTTTAAATAGGAACTCCCATTTTTATTACATATTCGTGTAGTACGTTAAGAAAATGAATGTTTTAGTTGGACCACTTTTTTCGCATTGTGATAGATGGCGCTGTAATAGAAACAAACATATGGCTCACAGTTTTAGACGAACAGCTGGTAACAGGTAGGTTTTTTAAATTAAAGTAAAGAAAGTAGGTACGCTTGAACATTTTATTTCGGTTGTTCCAAAGTGAGACTTGTACATTTGTGAACTTATCATTTATGAGAACGCATGCTGTTACATCGTGATTACCTGTAAATACCACATTAATGCAATAAATGCTCAAAATGTTGCCCGTCAACATCAATGTGTTTGGCAATACGTATAACGACATTCCTCTCAACAGCGAGTAGTTGGTCTTCCGTAATGTTCGCACATGCATTCACAATGCACTGACGCATGTTGTCAGGCGTTGTCGGTGGATCACGATAGCAAATATCCTTCAACTTTCCCCACAGAAAGAAATCCAGGGACGTCAGATCCGTTGAACGTGCGGGCCATGTTATGGTGCTTTGACGACCAATCCACCTGTCATGAAATACGCTATTCAGTACCGAGTTATGTGGCGGACATCCATCATGTTGGAAGTACATCGCCATTCTGTCATGCAGTGAAAGATCTTGTAGTAACATCGGTAGAACTTTACGTAGGAAATCAGCATACATTGCACTATGTAGATTGACATCGATAAAATGGGGGCCAATTATCATTTCTCTCATAATGCCGCACCACACATTAACCCCCAATGTCGCTGATGTTGTCGCACCCATCGTGGATTTTCCGTTGCCAAAGAGCGCATATTATGTCGGATTACGTTGCCGCTGTTGGTGAATGACGCTTCGTCGCTAAATAGAACGCGTGCAAAAAATCTGTTATCGTCCCATAATTACTCTTGTGCCCAGTGGCAGAACTGTACACGACGTTCAGAGCCGTCGCCATACAATTCCTGGTGCATAGAAATATGGTACGGGTGCAATCGATGTTGATGTAGCATTCTGAACACTGACGTTTTTGAGATTCCCGATTCTCGCGAAACTTGTCTGCCACTGATGTGCGGGTTAGCTGCGACAGCATCTAAAACACCTACTTGGGCATCATCATTTGTTGCTGGTCGTGGTTGACGTTTCACATGTGGCTGAACACTTCCTGTGTCCTTAAATAACTTAACTATCCGGCAAACGGTCCGGACACTTGGATGATGTTGTCCAGGATACCGAGCAGCATACATAGTGCACGCCCGTTGGGCATTTTGATCACAATAGCCATACATCAACACGATATCGATCTTTTCCGTAATTGGTAAACAGCCAATTTTAATACGGGTAATGTATTACGAAGCATATACCGTCCGCACTGGCGGAATGCTGCGTGATACCACTTACTTATACTTTTGTAACTATTACAGCGCTATCTATCACAAAGCGAAATAAGTGGTTCCTATTTTTAAAAAAAACACAGTTGATATCCGTTTGACCTATGGCAGTGCCATCTAGCGGGCCAACCATAGCGCCATCTGGTTTCCTCCTTTAAGCTAGATGAGTTTCGTTCTTTGTAGTTTCTTCGTTTGATGCTTATTTCGTGAGATATTTGGCCCTGTCACTATCAATGGACCACCCTGTATTGTATTACACATACCCACTTAAATGGATGGATCAGTGAGTACAAACATGTGGCGCCTAGTTGTGGTAACCATGTACACCTACCAGCGCATAGAAGTCCTTAATTTCCTTCTTCATCCGTTGCAGACGATCAAAGTAAGCAGACATTTTAGTCTATTGAAAACTGTTCACCATGTCATTGCTGATAATGGGTTATTTAAACATTGCACAACGTATAGCACAAGTGAATCATAATTGTATTGCTCATTCGTTCTTTCTCAAAAATATTATTTCTCATTTATGTTAAACCTCGCAATTTCTGGGAAAGTATCTGATGTTGATTTACATCACTAAAATGAGTGACGTTTACTTGAAAACGAGATCTGGACGATCTCGAGGAAATTTCGATCGCTTATGTTGCTCTAGGCATTACATCTAAAATTACTGGTCGATGATTACTTCTGAGAGACGGTGCAGTCATCGACGTCATATATGAAAGAAGCAGCTGAACAATAATAATTCGTCGGTAACATTGTCAGTAGACGTGTATTTGACAAAAACTACTGAGCTTAAAGGTGCTTATTAGGACAAGCGGCTACTCGCAACGTGTTGTTCTATATCCGGAAATCAAATGTGAAATTCAAGTCAGTAATTACCACCATACAAATAAAACGGCTTTGAGCACTATGGGACTTAACATCTGTGGTCATCAGTCCCCTAGAACTTAGAACTACTTAAACCTAACTAACCTAAGCACATCACACACATACATGCCTGAGGCAGGATTCGAACCTGCGACCGTAGCGGTCACGCGGTTCCAGACTGAAGCGCCTACAATCACACAAATATTTTGTGCAGATGTAAATCTGATAATTCGATGGTTCGCTAATGAGTAATCATGGCTAATAAACATAGATAGCACTACCTTTATTAATGAGGGAGCCAAGACAACGTAATACGATCAGACAAGTATCTATATTACTAAGCGGCTTGCCTGGGACGAAAATAGTTGCATGTTGCCTATCTAACGGCTTCCAGGGCAAGATTTCGCGTAATACCGAATTTAAAAATTTAAAATGGCGTCATAATTTACTACTTAAGAAATACAATCTTATGTTAAAAGTTTAACACAATAACATAAGTATTACCGGTAGAAACTGTATGTTTGCCTTGAGGCAGAATTAACTAACAGCGCGTTAACAACCGGACTTCTTTCAATCAATATTTGAGAATGATTGCACTTACGGACTTCCAAGAAACTTCATACATAACTTCAACCCTTAAAGAAATATTTTCTCGCTGACTCCGCCCACACAATGATGAAAGGGAAAAGGTTTATTGCGTACTGAATTGTCACTGTTTAAGAACTATAGCATCAGACATTACATTTTAATTCATTACTTCTTTATTAACGATTCTGTTCGCAACACGGGTTATAGACAGTGTCCACGTGTACCACTGAATGTATCTGCAAAATTATATCATTGTACGACATATAGTCCAGGAGATATGACGTCATAAGCATTTAGTTACGTGAAAAGCTTGCTTTTGTTTACAGTGGAGCGCAAATTACTCAGATGGGATTTGTTCATCCAGTGTTTCATAAGCTTAATTTCGAACGTTTTCCAACTTTTTCTAACTTATATACATATTTAATACATTAATTCATTTGTAATCTAATCAATCTTGAATCTGTTTTATAGATGGGAGTTTGGTTGAAATGGCTCTGAGCACTATGGGACTTAACATCTATGGTCATCAGTCCCCTAGAACTTAGAACTACTTAAACCTAACTAACCTAAGGACAGCACACAACACCCAGTCATCACGAGGCAGAGAAAATCCCTGACCCCGCCGGGAATCGAACCCGGGAACCCGGGCGCGGGAAGCGAGAGATGGAAGTTTGATTCTGTAAGGAGTCTAGGGTTTAGTGGTATATACTGAGTCACTAATAATAAGCCGCTACATAACAGAAATATTAGGTTATTACATTGCAGTTTGTTGTTGGTAAGCGATAACGGTATCTCAAAGACAGGTTCTACCTTCTCGACACGGTAAGGAGTGAATTTTGCTTTTAGTGTGTACCATTAGACGTCTGTGCCCTTGTTTGATAAAGATGGTTTCTTATTCTGAGACTTTATAAAAACTCGCTACAGAATTTTTGTAATCTCCTATTTTAGGCTTTTAATATGAAAGTAGCTATTAGAATCTGATCCCTTTGGTGGTAAACAACAAAGAGCGCGAGTCGGACGTCAGAAATCAATACTCTCGCTTGACTGATGACCTGCCATAATATAGAGTGCAGAACTGGATTTCTGATGGTCAATTACTTGTATGTGAAACTGTAGAACTCCAGTGAAATGACCGAGTGAGGTGGCGCAGTGGTTAGCGCACTGGACTCGCATTCGGGAGGACGACGGTTCAATCCCACGTCCGGTCTTCCTGATTTAGGTTTTCCGTGATTTCCCTGAATCGCTTCAGGCAAATGCCGGGATGGTTCCTTTGAAAGGGCACGGCCGACTTCCTTCCCCATCCTTCCCTAATCCGATGAGACCGATGACTTCGCAGTTTGGTCTCCTCCCCTAAATCAACAGAACCCAATCCAATAAAATGTGAGCGTCTCTTGTCGTTTCAGTCGTAGCTCAGGTAACAACCTTAGTAACTGAAAAGCATATTAACAGGAACTTTACAAAGTATAAGGATATACGCAAGTGGAATACTTTGCTTCCGTATCCGGCCAGCTGTTACCTCCCAACTCTATGAATCATAAACACGCTTCGTTCTGCATGGTTGTCGTTAAAAACTGTGTGAAAATGAGAATGAAAGTACAGAGTCCTATAGTCTGCATCCTGTGTGGTGGAATTTGTAAAAAGATGCAATAAACTTCTTTGTGGTTATTAAAATCAGAGGTGTGATCTTAAGTCCAATTTCACTTGAATAAAACAACATTTCAGACTTACTGGCAGGTACTCTGATAGGACAAGTATCTTAACATCAGACACGGAAAGTATCATCCACAATTATGTCTCAGATATAATGTGATGTAATCTTCAGTGATAGTCACATGATAGGTGTTGGCGATACGTTCTTACCCACGCAATGATAATTTAATAACCAGCACTCGAATTTTCTTAGTAGCTCGAGAGACACATTCTTCAATAGAAATTCACGAGTAAACTTGGGTTTTAACTTTTGCAGCACACTTAAGAATTACGGATTAGCCCGCGGGAAGTGTTATGAAGTAACGTTGTTATCGGGATTGTACTTTAAGAGGGTGTGTAGTTCACTTTTACAACAGAAATCAATTAACCAAATATAACATACACTTTCTGTTAAATTCTTCAACAATAGGTATCGCAAGCTCTTGATTTTTGGATAGTTAATAAAAAACAAACCGCAGCATTAAGGAAAATAGTAATACTATTGATAAGGATTAAATAAAACTCAAGCTTTGTTTAATTTTCTTGTAGGTGTTGCACTTTATGATCAAATGTAGCATAAAAAAGAACAACCTATAATTCGGAAAGTGTTGCCAGCAATTCGATGTGGGCTTAGCAGAAATAACCAGAACAGCATGACATTTACTAATAATACAAAAGAATGGTATAATAGTTTCATGACTCACTGACAGGTTTTGTTTGAATTAGCAGTTCATATGTTGCCACTGTAAAAGTCACATCTGTGTATCTTTCATTATTAATGAAAATGCTCACAATGTACAAGTACAAAACAATTACAAATACAAATAGAGATAAAAATACAAATCTGAGTGCCATTATTCTAGTCCTTGTTTTATTATTGTCATTCGTCTTTAACTTCAGTTTTTTGCGTGATATCTTCAGCAGTATTCATTGCACAGCTCACAAACGCAGTTTTCATTCGGCTGGTGGAATCTCTCTTGTTGACAGAATTGGTGGTGAAAACCTTGTATTGCGTAATCCATGTCGGAGTTTGTAGTTCGCCTGTCTCCATTCTTCTGTCATTATGGCGTCGGTTGAGTAGAAATCGTTTCAGACAGAGTGATGTTTTTCTGTGAGTACTGTGAGTATTTCGCCTGTACTTTCGTAGGTCTTGATGTTTAGCAGGAGCATCTGCAATCTGACGTCTTCTATGAAGGAGGTTTCATTCGTTGAGACATGAGCCAAACTTTAGTGTGCTGTCTTCCTGACTCCCAGGATTCTTTTCATACAACAAGATTTGACTTTTTCTAGTTTTACAAGGGCGTTGACTTACAGTTTGGCCCAGACTAGGTGAGGCCCATATGCTGCTGCTGGTGCAACGGCCGTTTTAAATAGTGTCTCTGTCGTTTTTATTGACAGTTTTTAAAACTGTTGGATGTTATAAATTTTCTTTTATTTCAGCTGTTGCTCTTTGTTTCATATGGGTGTTGAAAAAGTTCAGTGCTTTTTGCAGACTAAGTGATATTTTTTGTATTTTGATGCCACTTCTAGTGATTCGTTATGAAGAGAGAGTGTCTTTTGGTGAAACTTTATAACATCTGAAAATCATTTGTTTAGTTTGCTGAGGTTAGTTTGTAGGTCATTTTCGAGGGGGCATGATCTGTGTCTGTTTAGCGCCTTTTTTTAGTTCTTTGTCTTCTGAACCTATCATCGTGTCATCCACATAAAGAATGAGTGTTTCTGAGCTGTCAAAATCACATTTGTGATGTTTGCCGTACGACGCTGAACAGTGTCGGACTGATGGGATCCCCTTGTAATACTCCATTTGTATAAAACTACTTTTGTTGCTTGGTACGTGTCACCAATTAACAGCCTGAGTTTTTCTGCTAATAGTGTCAAAGGTTTTCCACTAGTCTATAAAGAGTGCGAATTATTTTTCCCTGAATGCCTCAGTGCGTTTTGAGGTTGCTCTCTTCAGCATTACAGTGCATGTAGGCCGCTTCTTCTCTTTCGTAAACTAAACTAGTTTCCTGGCATTTGGGCAACTACTAAAGCGGTAAGCCTGCTGGTTAATATTTCCATGAAAATTTTGAAAGATGTGTTTTAGAGATCTGTGTCTCACTTTGAGATAGGGGTGCAGGTTCCTCCTTTTCCTTTGAAATGGATTTTCACCCTTGATGTTCTCGTTTATTCTGGTATTTTTTCTATGCTTATGTAGTTGTTGAATAGTTCCATCCCATTTCGAAAAAACATCTCTACATATGAATTTTTAAGCATTACCAAAATGTTGGTGACACATCAGTCACGACTGCTGTACGGAAAACAATGTGGAAGACTACCATTCCAGATACGACGTATAAAGACCTTTAATTAGCTTCGTAAGGGCTTTTCTATATAATGCCACTAACATCGACTTGGGAATGGCATTAGGTTCGAAATTACTTTTCAGTAAACATTGTATTCATAAAGTAGCTTGCTGGTACTCCAAAAGTGACATCTTCTATAACAAAATCGATTTTACCATAGCACAGTATGAAGCGTGTCTCTAAGTTCATCAGTAAAAACGAATGGCAGAAAGATGGTCTTATTGGGCCAGTGCAACTTTAAACACAGTATGTGAAGTGTTTCACGAAGAAGTGTTCATTTTAAAACACGTCGTATATGAACATCTTTTTGTACAGGTCACGTAAATATGGTATAATCATTGAAATTGATGGTGCTACACTTAAGGTTGTGAAAAAACAATATATCAGAATATTGTCAGTAACCTTAACACTGCCAGAGGTGTCACGCTTGCAAAAATAACATAATTAATATGCAAAAAAGGTACTGGATGAAGACGAATACCGTATGGTTTCATGATAGGTCAAGGTACTAGAGAAGCTATTTTGACTTTGGACTTAGCAATAGAAGAAAAACCTTGCAACATGTTACCCTCATAACATTTCTGGATTCAGAGAGGGGGATTCGACAGTGTTGTATAGAATAACGTCTAAGTGCTATGGTGCTAAATATAAAGCATAGAGATATGTATAATCGAGTAACATAAGAGAAAGGTGCATAGAAACACGTTTGTATTACGAAGGTCGTAAGTCAGGGTTCCAATTTTCGTCCACTTTCATCTAACTTGTGTTTCAAACAGCCAAGAAACGAAGTAAAATTTTTAACTGTAGGGAAAAAGATGCAATGGAAAGAGACACCAATGCTAAGGTTTGCCTTTCTGCCCGAATGAAAGACAGGTCTTGTGACTGCGATGGACGTCGCACTTAGTATAGTATATGAATTTAAAGTGACCAGAGGTGTAGAGAATATGACGAGGAGCAGCAGATTTTAAAAACTGATAATAACGATATTTCAGTTGTCGGACATTGTCAATTCATTTGACGCTGACTGCCAAACGATTCTACTGCCGCCAACACACATCGCGCATAAGGACCACGAAGATACGAGAAATTAGGGCTCATGCGGAGGAATATAGACTGTCTTTTACCTGCCGCCAAGACCCGTGCGGTGACTTGTGGAGTAGCTACGTAAATGTAGATGTAGATGTAGAATTTTGGCTCGTATTTTTGTATAGAAGTGGTAAATAGTCACATGTATTATTGAAAACTTACCATTTAATTAACTCGTCAACCACATGGCGATCGAACCTGTAAACCTCAAGAGAACCAGAGGACTCGCCAGTGTGAAAGGAGACGGAGAGTATTGTGTTACTAGTAGAGAATCAGTAAAAGCAGAATGGGTTGGTTTTATTAAACTGTTACACGCTACAATAGGGAACTGCAAGAGCCTACTCAAACTGACAGCTTTAATCACTATGGTCCTGATGCATCACGTGTAAGTAGGCTGTTTATGTTTTCTTATTGGCAACGTTACGTAGCTCTCTGTATGAAAATCACTGGCTGTGCTGTGTGCAGTCTGTGGCTAGTTTGCATTGTTGTCTGCCATTGTAGTGACGTAGCTCTCTGTATGAAAATCACTGGCTGTGCTGTGTGCAGTCTGTGGCTAGTTTGCATTGTTGTCTGCCATTGTAGTGTTGGGCAGCTGGATGTGAACAGCGCGTAGCGTTGCGCAGTTGGAGGTGAGCCGCCAGCAGTGGTGGATGTGGGGAGAGAGATGGCGGAGTTTTGAAATTTGTAAGACTGGATGTCAATTATGAATATTAAGGTAAATACATTGTTTGTTCTCTATTAAAATCTTTCATTTGCTAACTATGCCTATCAGTAGTTAGTACCTTCCGTAGTTTGAATCTGTTATTTAGCTGGCAGTAGTGGCGCTCGCTGTATTGCAGTAGTTCGAGTAATGAAGATTTTTGTGAGGTAAGTGATTTGTGAAAGGTATAGGTTAATGTTAGTCAGGGCCATTGTTTTGTAGGGATTATTGAAAGTCAGATTGCGTTGCGCTAAAAAATATTGTGTGTCAGTTTAAGCATAGTCTTGTATAATTGTTGAATGGGGTCGTTTCATATGGCGACCCTGCCAGGATTCGAACCTGGAAACAATTTGTAAAATTTTTGTGTGGGGAGCATGGGGGCTATGTAAGTAGGCTGTTTATGTTTTCTTATTGGCAACGTTACGTAGCTCTCTGTATGAAAATCACTGGCTGTGCTGTGTGCAGTCTGTGGCTAGTTTGCATTCTTGTCTGCCATTGTAGTGACGTAGCTCTGTATGAAAATCACTGGCTGTGCTGTGTGCAGTCTGTGGCTAGTTTGCATTGGTGTCTGCCATTGTAGTGTTGGGCAGCTGGATGTGAACAGCGCGTAGCGTTGCGCAGTTGGAGGTGAGCCGCCAGCAGTGGTGGATGTGGGGAGAGAGATGGCGGAGTTTTGAAATTTGTAAGACTAGATGTCAATTATGAATATTAAGGTAAATACATTGTTTGTTCTCTATTAAAATCTTTCATTTGCTAACTATGCCTATCAGTAGTTAGTGCCTTCCGTAGTTTGAATCTGTTATTTAGCTGGCAGTAGTGGCGCTCGCTGTATTGCAGTAGTTCGAGTAACGAAGATTTTTGTGAGGTAAGTGATTTGTGAAAGGTATAGGTTAATGTTAGTCAGGGCCATTGTTTTGTAGGGATTATTGAAAGTCAGATTGCGTTGCGCTAAAAAATATTGTGTGTCAGTTTAAGCATAGTCTTGTATAATTGTTGAATAGGGTCGTTTCACACGCTACGGAAATGACCATCTTACAAACATTACATTATCAGGATACCTATCAACTAACGCCAGTATAATGAGATAATACGATAAATCGGCCACGCTGGCATTGATCTTTGGTGTACATTTGCAGAAACCTTTGCTTTGGCGCTACTGTACAAAATATCTGATGTATTATTTGTAACAATTTGTGTATAGTTTCAACAACATTATAAACATAAGCATTCTATATTTAGCTTGAAGTCTTTTTCAACCGTGTGTCGTATGCGTATACAGCGTGTTTATAGCCTCTGTTATTCATTTTATAAACAGTTGTATGCATTAATCTTAATAAGTTTGCTACTGCTGACTTTATACATATGGTAATAAGGCTGAAGTGATAGATAAATGCCGGCCTGTGTGGCCGAGTGGTTATAGGCGCTTCAGTCTGGAACCACGCGACCGCTACGGTCGCAGGTTCGTATCCTGCCTCGGGCATGGATGTGTGTGATATCCTTAGGTTAGTTAGGTTTAAATAGTTCTAAGTTATAGGGGACTGATGACCTCAGATGTTAAGTCCCATAGTGCTAACAGGCATTCGAACCATTTGATAGATAAATCCATTGCTGAAGTATCCCAAAAATGTTCGAAAACTGAAATACCAGGTGGCCGGAATCGGATATTGCCAGATGTGTTTATAGTCCCACTCAAATAATATCTTGGTTGACTCCAAAGTCGAGACTGTTACCAGCGCAAAAAAAAAAGCCTTTTACTTGTCTTCGTACTATCATTTCCTGAAAACGTCGTATCTTTAACCATTCACGAAATAAATGGTGTGTTATGACTTACACGATTCGGCGAACGATTTTATATAGAACCGTTCAGTCTACTGTATTCCCTCTCCCTGTTTCAGTCAAATATGCACTGGGTAACATGTGGCTAAAAATGTTCAAATGTGTGTGCAATCCCATGGGACTTAACTGCTAAGGTCATCAGTCCCTAAGCTTACACACTACTTAACCTAAATTATCCTAAGGGCAAACACACACAACCATGCCCGAGGGAGGACTCGAACCTCGCCCGTGACCAGCCGCACATTCGAAGACTGCAGCGCCTCAGACCGCTCGGCTAATCCCGCGCGTCAACATGTGACTGAAACAGGGGAAGCGAATAAGGCGAAGACGAATGAATGACCCTGAGAGATGAAATAGCGAAGTTTCGGAGGAACAAATAGGCTAAAAGCAAGGTTTTGTAGAAATGCTTACATAACTTTGGACTTGTTTAGTTTAGTTGACGAAAAGAGAAAGTAGGAGAAAGAGAACACGGACACCTAAAAATGAGACTGGCAGAAAGTGAGAAATGTCTAAGCAGGAATGGCCACAAATGAAAGAAGTGAAAGAAAGAAGAATCATGTGTAACTTGGGAAAAGGCAGATGCCGCCCACGAGAGATTAAAAAGATCTTCGAGCAAAACAGAAGCGTCTGTATGAGTATCTAGAGCTCTCATGGAAAGTATCTAGAGCTCTCATGGAACATCAGTACCAAGCAATAAGGGGAAACTGAAAGGTGGAATGAAAATATAGAGGGATTCTACACGGGAAATGACCCTGAAGAAAATATACACCGGGAAGGAAAAGCCGATGTAGAGATACGACACTGCGAGAAGAATTTGACAAAACACTGAAATACCTGAGGCACGACAATGCCACTAGTAGACGATATTCTCTCAGATTTAATGAGATCTTTGGAGAGCCAGCCATGTCACAAATATCCATCTGGGGTGCGAAATATGAGACAGGTGAAATACCCTCATACTTCATGAAAAATGTAATAATTCCAATTGCAAAGAAAGCTGATACTGACGGGCGTGAATATAACCGAACTATTAGATTAATAAGACACGGAATGGAAAATCTATTAGTAGCTAAAATCAGGGAGGATCAGTTTGGGTTCCGAAGAAATGTAGGAACATACAAGACAATACTGACCCCGATGCCTGTCTTAGAAGGCAGGTAAAAATTTTAAAGGTTGTAGAACTGAATTACTGCTTGTATAGAAACCAGAGAGTCGAAGGACATGAAAGGGAATCGGTGACTGAGAAGGTTGTGAAACAGGGATTTAGGATACCCCGATATTATTCGATTTGTACACTGAGCAAGCAGTAAAGGAAACCAAAGAGGGATATGAAGTTCAGGGAGAGGAAATAAAGACGTCGGGGCTTGGCGATGACGTAATTCTGACACAGAAAGCAAAGGACTTGGAAGGGCACTGTACGGAATGGATACATTCTCGAGCGAAGAGGTTGTCGATAATCGTCACCAAAGGTAAACAGGGTAATGGAATGCAGGCGAATAAAACCAGGCAATTGTGGGGTAATTAGATTAGGAAATAAGGCACTGAAAGCAGTAGATTAGGTTTGCTAATTGAACATCAAAGTAACTGATGACGGCAGAAGTAGAGAGAACGTGCAGACTGAATCAGTTCAGACAAGAGGAGAACACAAGTTTTAAAAATGCGGTGCCGTAGAAGAACATCGAAGATTATGGGCGTAGGTCGCATAAGTAATGAAGAGGTATTGAATCGAAATGGGTAGAAAACAATTTACTCTGAGGTGACAATAGTCATGAGACAGCGATTTGCACCTATATAGATGGTGGTAGTATCGCGTGTACAAGGTGCAAAAGGGCAGTACACTACCACAGCGGTCGTTTGTACTCAGGTGATTCATGTGAAAAACTTTCTGGCATGATTATGGCCAAGCGTCGGGAATTAAGACTTATGAACGCGGAATAGTAGTTGGAGCTAGACACATGGGACATTCCGTCTCGGAAATGGTTAAATTCAACATTTCGAGGTCCATAGCGTCAAGATTGTGCCGAGAATACCAAATTTCAGGCATTATCTCACCATTGACAACTCAGTGGTCGACAGCCTTCAGTTAATGACTGGGGGGCAGAGGCGTTTGCGTACAGTTGTCAGTGCTAACAGACAAGCAACACTGCGTGAAATAACTGCAGGAATCAACGTGAGACATACGACGAACGGAAATGATAATTAAATCAAGACCCTAAGCTGACGGCAGGCGTTAATATACATCAACGGGGACAGTTGAAAATGTCTCCCCTGACTGGGACTCCAACCCGGGAACTCCTGCTTACATGGCAGAAGCTCTATCCATCTGAGCCACCGAGGACACAGAGGATAGTGCGACTGCAGGGATCTATCCCTTCCATGCTCCCCGTGAGACCCACATTCGTAGTGCCCCTGCCCATTACACTCGGCACACGCTACAGTCAATCTCACCGAGTCCCATAAGAGTTCGAGCAATGCGTGTGCATCCAGCACAGAAGAAGATGGAATCTGTTCTTTCGCACATGTTCAAAAGAACAGATACCAGTGGCACTACGAATGTAGTTGGGAATGTGGGTCTCACGGGAAGCTTGCAAGGGATAAATCCCTGCAGTCGCACTATCCTCTGTGCCCTCGGTGGGTCAGATGTATAGAGCGTCTGCCATGTAAGCAGGAGATCCCGTGTTGGAGTCCCGGTCGGGACACACATTTTCAATTGTTCCCGTTGATATATAACAACGCCTGTGGACAGCTTAGAGTCTTGTTTTAATTATCATTTCATTCTAAGAGAGCTGCATGGTCACTGATGGTATCTGTTCTTTCAGACATGTCCGAAAGAACAGATACCATATTCATATACGACGAACTTGTCCGTTCGAGAGTGCAGCGAAATGTGACATTGATGGTCTATGGTAGCACACAATCGATGTGGGTGCCTTTGCTAGCTGCACGACATCGCCTGTAGCGCCTCTCCTGGTCTCGTGACCACATTTGTTGGACCCTAGACTGGTGGGAAGCCGTGCCATGGTCAGATTTGAGTTAGTTAGAGCTCATGGTACCGTTCGAGTGTAGTGCAGACCCCAAGAAACCATGGACCCACGTGGTCAACAAGGCACCGTGCAAGCTGGTGGTGGTTCCATAATGGTGTAGGCTATGTTTACGTTGAATGGAGACGGTCCTCTGGTCCAACTGAATCCATAATTTGCTGTAAATGATTACGTTCGGCTACCTGGAGACCATTTTCAGCCATTCATGAACTTCAGGTTCCCAGACAACAATACGCTATGTCACTGAGCCACAACTGTTCGCGACTGGTTTGAACATTCTGAACATTTCGAGCGAATCATTTGACCACCCACATCACCCGACATGATCCCCCTCTAACATTTATGGGACGTAGTGGAGATGTCATTTCCTGCACCGGCAAAACTTCTCGCAATTAATGGCAGCCATAGAGGCAGCATGGCTGAATATTTCTGCAGAGGATTTCCATCGACTTGTGGAGTCCATGCCACATCGAGGATCCGACACGGTTATTAGGAAGATTCCCATGACTTTTGTCACCTTAGTGTTTATCACAACTTGAACACTGAACGGATCTGTTGATAGGAGGCATTTAGCAGTCGTCAGTTTGATACTGGAAATAAATGTGAGACGTAAAAATTGAGGGGGAAACCAAAGAATGAATATAGAAAGCAGGTTCAAGTAGCAGTTATTCGGAGATTACGGAGCTTGCGCAGGATAAATAGCGTGAAGAGTTGTATGAAAAAATTTCCGACTGAAGAGCGCAACAACGACAATCATACGATAATACATTTTTTTTAAAAGAAGTTAATCAACTGTATTACCTTGCAGCTGTGACTTTAATAATGAAACACAACTGCGCACAACCAAGATTCATCAGTCACAGGCAAGTGCCGCACGCTTCAGTCGACTTCTGAGACTGAAATCGACGCAGGCAGCCTTTCCTAAGCCGCCCATCGCCAATAAATGTTGCTATTAGAGCTCGTTAGAATATTCCCACGTAAGGCCTAATGAAGTCTACATACGGAGCATAAGTACTGTGCAATATGATCGAGCAGTCTGCTGTGAGGTACTGTTTTTTCTGCTGCTCCCATTAATCGTTCAAATGTTCAGGTAATCACTTCTGCTCGGACTATCAGCCACTACTGCAGAAATCGATCAGCCACTACTGCAGAAATCGAGAGAGATAGTGTAGTGACTAGCACACTGAACTCACATTAGGGAGGACGACGGTTCAGATTGGCGTCTGACCATCCTCGACTAGGTTTTCTATGGTTTCCTAAGCTCCAGGCAAATGCTGAGATTGTTCCGTTGAGAGAACACGTACCATTTCTTTCCCCATCCTTGAATCATTCCGAATTTATTATCCGTCTATAATGACCTCAATTTTTACCGGACATTAAACTCTAATTGTTCTTCCCTCATTCATTCCTTACTACGGCTGAATATAATTAATTCCTGTGTGTATGCTTTTTCCTGTCTACATTAGAAGGAGAATGAAGATTTCGTTAGAGACGAAGTTTGGGAAAGAAACCACTCTAGCCATTTCGTGGAACTATCACGGCATTTGTGTTCAACGATATGGGGAGACTAAGGAAAACTTCTATCTTGATGACCTGACGATTTTAACCACAGTCATATGCATGCGAGCCTAGAGTCTTACGGCTACACTGCCTCACTCGGTAAAGTAGGATGATAGCTGGAGGAGGCGGATGTTCTACTCGGCATACCGATTTCACGGATTGTGAACTGGTACAGAGAAAGAGATCACTACCTCAGTTACGCAGAGAAGTCGCAAGATGTAGTATCTCCTAAAGATTTTATGCTACCGAAATTAAAATGCATCTCACAAATGACATTCAGTAAAGCGCAACTAAACGTATAGGAAAGAAACATATCACTCACCAAGATTATTTGTCGGGAGGTAATGAGCAAAGACAGTACTACCTCACCGAAGCCTTGCGTTTCTACGTACTCAAAATTAGGGAGACGTGCGCTCTATGAAAATCTTACTACTGATTCATTGTTACCCTTGTATCGATGAAAAAAGAACGAGACATTGAATCAGTATCTCCGTTTGGCCACTAAATGCTAAATCGTACTGTCATCGTCACTGCATCACATTTTAATAACAGTTCTATAACTATTAAAATGTAGCCAGATTTGAATACGGTCTTGTTCATGACCTTCAGCGCCACACACAATTTACGTTTCTCTTTCATTATCTTTCGCGGAATCATAAAAATTGTCGTAGAGGAAGAGAGTTCTTTCTCGCTTAACAGCAAAACTCTTTGTTCCGTCCCGAAGTCGACACGCACAGGCGTGCAGTTAGCTGTTGCTATAGTGACTCTGACGTCACACTAGACTGATAATAATAATAATAATAATAATAATAATAATAATAATATTAAAACACACACAATGTATCAGTCGAAGCACTCGCCCAGCTGCACTGCATACAACAACCACGAATCAAAGACAGACGTTTCAACATTTCCAAATTTAAAGTAGCCTATCCTTTCATAAAGTGTTGATATAAAAAAAGGCTTAGTCTACAGTTGTACGTGTCTATTTTTCTCATATATACTTACTCTCTCTTACTCTCCTGGGTCCGCAGTCGTTTTTTGGCTCATCACGTAACTTGGTCTCTCCAACTTACTTTCGCTCTACTTAATATATTTTCCTTCATAACTATCATCTTCCACTCAGCAGAGCTAATTAAGATGTGAACATTTTCTTTCCTTCAAATATCTTGTCAATGAAGCAAAAATATCAACAAAGTTATTATTAACAAACAAAGAGGAGCGGCTGCGCACCTCCTGATAGGAGACTGTATACGAGCTGCAGCGCACGATCTACAGCCTCCCGCAACTCGCTCGACGTGAAAATAATAGTAAAAAAAAACAGCACCACACACTAATCTTTATGGAACTAAAAATTAAATATCTTAATCCTTTCAGTACCAGTGACTTTTGCCTGGAGCTACCATTCTTTTTTTTTTAAGTAACAGTGCCTTATCATGAAACTACTGATGCTGATGCAAGTCAGACAGCTAGTGGTACACTGAAGTACTTCTATGAATGTTGCGTTTTGAAGTAGTTAGTTACAGCGTTCAAAGCAACGGCCAGCGTGAAAGTTGTGCTACGTGTTGTATCGTAAATTTTCGTTCGTAGTCGAGTTTTTGCGAGTCGTTTCGAAGTAAAACCACTGGCACAGTTTGTAGTTTCGATTCAAAATTTATTAAATTTTAGGCTCATTTTTGCTTTTTTAGGACTATCACTTGCTTTAGGTATTATGAGCTCGTGAACGTTTCGAAGTGTAAGATTGTGTCAAGGAAAACGCTAATTTTCTTTCAGATATATCACTTGAAATGATGTGTGGTTGAAAACTATATGTTCTAGTAGTTCCAAAGTGAAACCACCACCTTAAAAGAATCGATTGTTTACTCTTTGTCAGATTCTTCTTATTTTCGTTGGTTACTACGATGATGAAGGTTAATTTTTGAAAAAAAAAAATAAAATTATATTCCAATTACCACCTTAAAACGACTGAGGGTTTACTTTTTTCCAATTTCTTTTTTCATTCGTTGCTGACTGTGCTACTAAAAGTTCCTTCTGTGAAAAATTATATTTGTTCTCATACTGTTGGCACTCAAAGGGCTACAATTATGAAACGTCCCCTTAGAAAAATTTATAAATGACAGTGCTGCAAAACCTCTACGTTATTTGATTTTCAAACAGCTGAGCAAAACTGAACGTACTCAGACATATCTCTCTTTACTTATTCTGATCATCACTAAACTGACACAATATTTTTAGCGCAACGCAATCTGACTTTCAATAATCCCTACAAAAGGATGGCCCTGACTAACGATAACCTATACCTTTCACAAATCACTTACCTCACAAAAATCTTCGTTACTCGAACTACTGCAATACAGCGAGCCCCAACAATGCCAGCTAAATAAACTACTGATAGGCATAGTTAGCAAATGAAAGATATTGATGGAGAACAAACAATGTATTTACCTTAATAATCTTCAAAAGTCATACATACACACACACACACACACACACACACACACACACACACACACACACACACACACATATATATATATATATATATATATATATATATATATATATATACTCCTGGAAATGGAAAAAAGAACACATTGACACCGGTGTGTCAGACCCACCATACTTGCTCCGGACACTGCGAGAGGGCTGTACAAGCAATGATCACACGCACGGCACAGCGGACACACCAGGAACCGCGGTGTTGGCCGTCGAATGGCGCTAGCTGCGCAGCATTTGTGCACCGCCGCCGTCAGTGTCAGCCAGTTTGCCGTGGCATACGGAGCTCCATCGCAGTCTTTAACACTGGTAGCATGCCGCGACAGCGTGGACGTGAACCGTATGTGCAGTTGACGGACTTTGAGCGAGGGCGTATAGTGGGCATGCGGGAGGCCGGGTGGACGTACCGCCGAATTGCTCAACACGTGGGGCGTGAGGTCTCCACAGTACATCGATGTTGTCGCCAGTGGTCGGCGGAAGGTGCACGTGCCCGTCGACCTGGGACCGGACCGCAGTGACGCACGGATGCACGCCAAGACCGTAGGATCCTACGCAGTGCCGTAGGGGACCGCACCGCCACTTCCCACCAAATTAGGGACACTGTTGCTCCTGGGGTATCGGCGAGGACCATTCGCAACCGTCTCCATGAAGCTGGGCTACGGTCCCGCACACCGTTAGGCCGTCTTCCGCTCACGCCCCAACATCGTGCAGCCCGCCTCCAGTGGTGTCGCGACAGGCGTGAATGGAGGGACGAATGGAGACATGTCGTCTTCAGCGATGAGAGTCGCTTCTGCCTTGGTGCCAATGATGGTCGTATGCGTGTTTGGCGCCGTGCAGGGGAGCGCCACAATCAGGACTGCATACGACCGAGGCACACAGGGCCAACACCCGGCATCATGGTGTGGGGAGCGATCTCCTACACTGGCCGTACACCACTGGTGATCGTCGAGGGGACACTGAATAGTGCACGGTACATCCAAACCGTCATCGAACCCATCGTTCTACCATTCCTAGACCGGCAAGGGAACTTGCTGTTCCAACAGGACAATGCACGTCCGCATGTATCCCGTGCCACCCAACGTGCTCTAGAAGGTGTAAGTCAACTACCCTGGCCAGCAAGATCTCCGGATCTGTCCCCCATTGAGCATGTTTGGGACTGGATGAAGCGTCGTCTCACGCGGTCTGCACGTCCAGCACGAACGCTGGTCCAACTGAGGCGCCAGGTGGAAATGGCATGGCAAGCCGTTCCACAGGACTACATCCAGCATCTCTACGATCGTCTCCATGGGAGAATAGCAGCCTGCATTGCTGCGAAAGGTGGATATACACTGTACTAGTGCCGACATTGTGTATGCTCTGTTGTTGCCTGTGTCTATGTGCCTGTGGTTCTGTCAGTGTGATCATGTGATGTATCTGACCCCAGGAATGTGTCAATAAAGTTTCCCCTTCCTGGGACAATGAATTCACGGTGTTCTTATTTCAATTTCCAGGAGTGTGTATACATATATATATATATATATATTTCATGATATCCATCTTTTCAAATTTCCTTTTTCTGGCGGACACACGTCCAGATCGTCCGCTTATAGTGACCACTCAAAACTCTAGCATTTCTCTCTCCACATCCACGACTGCTGGCGGCTCACCTCCAACAGCACAACGGTACGAGCTGTTCACATCCAACTGCCCAACACTACAATAGCAAATATTCCAACAATGCAAAACAGCCACAGACTGCACACAGCACAGTCAGTGATTGTCATACAGAGCGCTACGTGGCGTTACCAACATAAAAATCTAAAAGCCTACTTACAGTTATAGTATATTAAAATGCAAAATGTGACGCTAAAGTGAATGCTTATAGCGTATAGGGATTACTGCCTCAGTAGCCGTTGTTTTGCTATGAGTTAGCATCTGCGTGCACTGATGTCTGTATTAAGGACCACGAAGTCCACAAGGCTCTTTCAGTTCTTTCATGTATGTGCTGAGACGGACGTTTAGGTCTGCCTTGTACACGCACGCCTGGTACAGGGCTTTTTCTACCTCCCCGCACGGATGACAGAAGAGACAATGGGGTGGACGCCAGGTCAGTGGCATGGAGCCCAGCGACTGCCGTGAGCCAGCGGAGAGAACGAGCGCGTGGGCGTCCTTGCGGCGATGTCAGCGGCCGGCGCGCTCCTAACTGAGTTAGCCGCGGCTCGCTAAACGCCTGCTGGCGCCGCCTGCGGGCGCACACCGCCACTTGTCATCATGCCAGCCTTCATTATAACTTGCGCGCCCCCACGCTTATTATTAACTTGCCTCGTTATGTCAAACCTCGAAGCTTCCAACTAGATCTATCGTTTCCGAGGTGGGAGTCGTCTGCACCAGCTACAGATTACTTTAGACCAGCGATCGTTAAGATTTTTTGCTCAAGAGTCAATAACGACATCGTGAGGCGGCACCTCAGGTCGCATATAAGGTGCTACTCGAAGTATCCGAGAATTTTACTGTACCGGTCAAACCAGTAGAAGTACTACATTCTGCTACTTGACACTTCGAGGTATAGTTCTTAGTAACTTAATAGTAAGTTCCGTCACCTTCAGGACATGCTGTTGAGTTTTGTGGTGCGTGTTAGGACTTGTTTCAATGCTCCTGTGAATTGTGAAATGGATAACGTGCAGGAGTAACGGATTTTCACCATATACTGTTTCAAGTTGAAGAAAACTGCAACTGAAGCCAAGCACATGCTGACAGAGGCATTTGGAGAGAGTGTACTGAGTCAAGCAAGAACATTCGAATGGATAAAGAGCTTCAAGGGAGAATGAGATTTTCACTCTGCAGCGGAGTGTGCGATGATATGATACTTCCTGGACCGGCCGGAGTGGCCGGTTCTAGGAGCTACAGTGTGGAGCCGAGCGACCGCTACGGTCGCAGGTTCGAATCCTGCCTCGGGCATGGATGTGTGTGGTGTCCTTAGGTTAGTTAGGTTTAATTAGTTCTATGTTCTAGGCGACTGATGACCTCAGAAGTTAAGTCGCATAGTGCTCAGAGCCATTTGAACCATTTGATACTTCCTGGCAGATTAAAACTGTGTGCAGGACCGAGACTCGAACTCGGGACCTTTCTTTACCGCCCGAAAACCTCAAACCACACACACTCGGGACCTTTGCCTTTCGCGGGCAAGCGGTCTACCAGGTGCTGCACACAATTTTAATCTGCCAGGAAGTTTCATATCAGCGCACACTCCGCTGCAGAGTGAAAATCTCATTCTGGAAACATCGCCCAGGCTGTGGAAAAGCCATGTCTCCGCAATATCCTTTCTTCCAGGAGTGCTAGTCCTGCAAGGTTCGCAGGAGAACTTCTGTGAAGTTTGGGAGGTAGGAGACGAGGTACTGGCAGAAGTAAAGCTGTGAGGACAGGGTGTGAGTCGCGCTTGGGTAGCTCAGTTGGTAGAGCACTTGCCCGCGAAAGGCAAAGGTTCCGAGTTCGAGTCTCGGTCCGGCACACAGTTTTAATCTGCCAGGAAGTTTCAGCTTCAAGGGAGACCGACAGTCTGTGGGAGATGACAAACATTCTGGTCGACCATGAACAAGCGCAACATCGGTAATGTCAATGAAAGTGCGTGAGGTGATTCACGAAGACCGAAGGCAGACAATTCACGATGTCTGTAACACACTTGGACTGTCGTGCTATACATATCAACGAATTATAACCGATGAACTCAACCTGAGACGAATTGCAGCGACGTTTGTCCTTCGCCGTCTCAGCATCACCCATCAAAACCTCAGGATTCAGACGTGCACTGAGCTGCAACAAAGAGATCGAAAGTGCCCAAAATTCTTATCCAGGGTCTTAACAGATGACGAATCTTGGGACTATGGCTATGACCCTGAAATGCAGCTGCAATCATTTCAATGGAGAATGCCATCTTCTCTAAGGCCTGAAAAAGCTCGACGAGTTCGCAGCAACATGAAGTCAGTGCTGATCATTCTTTTCGACGTTCGGAGAATCGTACGTAAGAAGGTTGATCTGCCTGGTCACACTGTGAACGCATGGTTTTACTGCGAGGTTTTCAGGCGGCTGAGCGAATACGTTCGGCGCCAACACCCACGCTTGTGGAAGAAGAAAGGCTGGTCGGTACACGATGACAATGCACCCGCGCACAGCTCACTTGTTGTGAAAGAATTCCTGGCCAACAACAATAAGGCTACGGTCACCCATCCTCCTTACTCGCCCGGCCTAGCTCCGTGCGACATCTGCCTGTTCCCGAAGATGAAAGTCGCGTTGAAACGGCGACGTTTTGATTCAATTGAAGATATCGAAGTGAAATCGCAACGGGTCCTGAACACCCTTCACGCTGCGAACTTAAAAGAGTGCTTCCAAAAATTGGAACAACGCTTGGACCGTTATATACATGCCCGAGGCGACTACTTTGAAGACGACCTAGGACCTTGGGTCATAAGTATAGTTATCTAGTTTTTACAATGAAATTCTCGTATTTTGAGTAGCACATCGTATGTACCCGTCTTATTATTAAATGGTAACCTACATAAATCAATATGATATGAGCTCACAGAAGACCAGCTATACTAGGAGCGCAATTTGCCTCCGGTTTCCCATTACTCTTTGTCAAAAGTCAGCACCATTTGGAACACTTCGTCTCGATTGTTATCTGTTTGTTTGCTGCCACTCTCAGAGACACCAGAGCCATGACACTGTAATTTTCTGACGAAGTGTTGTTTTACTGTCTGCGTGTGCGGATGAATAAATGGATAATAACAGTAACTGTACTTCAGTGAAATATTGTCCACTGGGGTAGTTTTGTACCACTTCTTTCCATTTTTCGAAAATACTGGACACAAACTAAATTACGCATAACAAATGATATTGCAACATTACCGAGTGCTTGGAAAATGAAAATGTGTGTAATTATGTCCTATTAGAGTAATATTTCAGTTTTAATACTGGCTTAAAGTTACAGTTTACTGTGTCATTCATGAACTGATGGATGATACGGAGGTTTTCTCCCATATTTCGTCTCGTAGTTTAGTTTTGTCCGTGTATTTGGTGATGGTTCAAAACTTCGACAAACATAGTGCTCTCGTTTGCGGACTAGCGACGTTGCTGTATGAAGCCTCTCGTTGTTCAAAAGTTAAAATACACAGATCACCCATTACTACAAACTTCAGTATGGAAGCTAACCGTCTAGTTATAAAATGCATGCCTGGGAACAGAAACGTCCCGTGATCGAATCTCCGTCAGACCACGGAATCCTTAGCTCCTGACGCTCACCTCTCAACGATGTGTATATTCGCAAGGAACGACACGTGTTTCGGATTTCACGTTAAACTGTAGGTCCCCATTGCCTGGTAGGTTTACTGGGGTTCTTTATGGAAACACAAGTCGCCGAAGTGTTGTCCAATTGAAAGACTTGTACGAAACAGAGAAGAGAAACAGTACTTATCATTTTCATACATCAAATCCCATCAAGGTACCACATTTTTCGAAAAGCGTAAAGAGTGTGTACATTCTGTAAATTATCACTCTGTTTTTCTGTGTAGATTCTTTCTTTGACCCTCGCTGTTTGTTTGGGGCTAGAAACGATGAGATTCATTTTCGTTAAGGAGTATGTAGAACACATTGCTTCGCTCTCGAGCACTGTATGGTCTGCATAGACCATTTTTTTTGTTTTTCTTTAACCGAATATTTATGTTGCACTCAAATTGCAAAACCTGCTAAGCATTTCACGCTAATTGAGCAAATAAAAGCATGGTCTTTTCCGAATGTAATTCTGGCCAAAAAGCGATTCTGGTAGCTTGAGTCCAAGTGTTTTACTAATCTCGCCTTTTGCTTTACTGTAGTGATATTTCCATAGAAACTTTCGTCCCCAACACATACTTCTTTATATCTAATAGAGAAGTGAAACACCAGTTTTCATAAATTTACCTTCAAAATTTTTTTAATATAACGAAATATTTTCTTAAAAATTTTCCTCCTCTATTTCACCCCCTGAAGGGTTGAATTTCCGAAAGCAGTGAAACATGTATTTTTTAATTCATGACCGAGAAGTCAAATACCAGTCTTCATAGAGGTTGCTTTAAAAATCGCTTAGTAGCTCTTTAATAATGATTTATTTTCAAAAAAACTTTCATTCACTAATTTACGTCTTTAGTGGTTGAATTTCCAAAAATACTGAAACACAGGTTTTTCTTTTTCTTTTTAAATTTCTGACTGAGAAACCAAACACCGGTTTTCGTAGTTCTAGCTTCAAAATTGCCTTCATAGCGACTTATTTTCGAAGAGCTTTCGTCCCCTATTTCACCCTCTTAGGGATGAAACTTTGAAAAATCCCTTCTTAATCGACGCCTACAGTGTAAGATCAATATCCTCTCCAGATCTGAAGCTTCTGGGGCCGGGCGATGATGAGCTAGTCAGTCAGGTCACTCTCTTTTATATTTACTGATTTCACGGAAGGCGACTGTCAAATTTGTTTAGTAATTTTTGTTGCCTCTTAACTAATTTATAATTTTGCTACGGGTATCACCCCCCCCCCCCCCCTGAACCATGGACCTTGCCGTTGGTGGGGAGGCTTGCGTGCCTCAGCGATACAGATAGCCGTACCGTAGGTACAACCACAACGGAGGGGTATCTGTTGAGAGGCCAGACAAACGTGTGGTTCCTGAAGAGGGGCAGCAGCCTTTTCATTCTTTCCAAGGCAACAGTCTGGATGATTGACTGATCTGGCCTTGTAAACAATAACCAAAACGGCCTTGCTGTGCTGGTACTGCGAACGGCTGAAAGCAAGGGGAAACTACGGCCGTAATTTTTCTCGAGGGCATGCAGCTTTACTGTATGATTAAATGATGATGGCGTCCTCTTGGGTAAAATATTCCGGAGGTAAAATAGTCCCCCATTCAGATCTCCGGGCGGGGACTACTCAAGAGGATGTCGTTGTCAGGAGAAAGAAAACTGGCGTTCTACGGATCGGAGCGTGGAATGTCAGATCCCTTAATCGGGCAGGTAGGTTAGAAAATTTAGAAAGGGAAATGGATAGGTTAAAGCTAGATATAGTGAGAATTAGTGAAGTTCGGCGGCAGGTGGAACAAGACTTCTGGTCAGGTGACTACAGGATTATAAACACAAAGTCAAATAGGGGTAACGCAGGAGTAGGTTTAATAATGAATAGGGAAATAGGAATGCGGGTAAGCTACTACAAACAGCATAGCGAACGCCAAGATAGATACGAATCCCACACCTACTACAGTAGTACAAGTTTATATGCCAACTAGCTCTGCAGATGACGAAGAAATTGAAGAAATGTACGATAAAAGAAATTATTCAGATAGTGAAGGGAGACGAAAATTTAATAGTCATGGGTGACTGGAATTCGAGTGTAGGAAAAGGGAGACAAGGAAACGTAGTAGGTGAATATGGATTGGGGCTAAGAAATGAAAGAGGAAGCCGCCTGGTAGAATTTTGCACAGAGCACAACTTAATCATAGCTAACACTTGGTTTAAGAATCATGATAGAAGGTTGTATACATGGAAGAACCCTGGAGATACTAGAAGGTATCAGATAGATTATATAATGGTAAGACAGAGATTTAGGAACCAGGTTTTAAATAGTAAGACATTTCCAGGGGCAGATGTGGATTCTGACCACAATCTATTGGTTATGACCTGTAGATTAAAACTGAAGGAACTGCAAAAAGGTGGGAATTTAAGGAGATGGGACCTGGATAAACTGAAAGAACGAGAGGTTGTACAGAGTTTCAGGGAGAGCATAAGGAAACAATTGACAGGAATGGGGGAAAGAAATACAGTAGAAGAGGAATGGGTAGCTTTGAGGGATGAAGTAGTGAAGGCAGCAGAGGAGCAAGTAGGTAAAAAAGACGAGGGCTAGTAGAAATCCTTGGGTAACAGAAGAAATATTGAATTTAATTGATGAAAGGAGAAAATATAAAAATGCAGTAAATGAAGCAGGCAAAAAGGAACACAAACGTCTCAAAAATGAGATCGACAAGAAGTGCAAAATGGCTAAGCAGGGATGGCTAGAGGACAAATGTAAGGATGTAGAGGCTTATCTCACTAGGGGTAAGATAGATACTGCCTACAGGAAAATTAAAGAGACCTTTGGAGATAAGAGAACCACTTGTATGAACATCAAGAGCTCAGATGGAAACCCAGTTCTAAGCAAAGAAGGGAAAGCAGAAAGGTGGAAGGAGTATATAGAGGGTCTATACAAGAGCGATGTACTTGAGGACAATATTATGGAAATGGAAGAGGATGTAGATGACGATGAAATGGGAGATACGATACTGCGTAAAGAGTTTGACAGAGCACTGAAAGACCTGAGTCGAATCAAGGCCCCCGGAGTAGACAACATTCCATTGGAACTACTGACGGCCTTGGGAGAGCCAGTCCTGACAAAACTCTACCATCTGGTGATCAAGATGTATGAAACAGGTGAAATACCCTCAGACGTAAAGAAGAATATAATAATTCCAATCCCAAAGAAAGCAGGTGTTGACAGATGTGAAAATTACCGAACAATCAGTTTAATAAGCCACAGCTGCAAAATACTAACACGAATTCTTTACAGACGAATGGAAAAACTAGTAGAAGCCGACCTCGGGGAAGATCAGTTTGGATTCCGTAGAAATACTGGAACACGTGTGGCAATACTGACCTTACGACTTATCTTAGAAGAAAGATTAAGGAAAGGCAAACCTACGTTTCTAGCATTTGTAGACTTAGAAAAAGCTTTTGACAATGTTGACTGGAATACTCTCTTTCAAAATTCTAAGGGTGGCAGGCGTAAAATACAGGGAGCGAAAGACTAATTACAATTTGTACAGAAACCAGATGGCAGTTATAAGAGTCGAGGGGCATGAAAGGGAAGCAGCGGTTGAGAAGGGAGTAAGACAGGGTTGTAGCCTCTCCCCGATGTTATTCAATCTGTATATTGAGCAAGCAGTAAAGAAAACAAAAGAAAAAATCGGAGTAGGTATTAAAAACCATGGAGAAGAAATAAAAACTTTGAGGTTCGCTGATGACATTGTAATTCTGTCAGAGACAGCAAAGGACTTGGAAGAGCAGTTGAACGGAATGGATGGTGTCTTGAAGTGAGGATATAAGATGAACATCAACAAAAGCAAAACGAGGATAATGGAATGTAGTCGAATTAAGTCGGGTGATGTTGAGGGTATTAGATTAGGAAATGAGACACTTAAAGTAGTAAAGGAGTTTTGCTATTTGGGGAGCAAAATAACTGATGATGGTCGAAGTAAAAAAGATATAAAATGTAGACTGGCAATGGCAAGGAAAGCGTTTCTGAAGAAGAGAAATTTGTTAACATCGAGTATAGATTTAAGTGTCAGGAAGTCATTTCTGAAAGTATTTGTATGGAGTGTAGCCATGTATGGAAGTGAAACATGGACGATAAATAGTTTGGACAAGAAGAGAATAGAAGCTTTCGAAATGTGGTGCTACAGAAGAATGCTGAAGATTAGATGGGTAGATCACATAACTAATGAGGAAGTATTGAATAGGATTGTGGAGAAGAGAAGTATGTGGCACAACTTGACCAGAAGAAGGGATCGGTTGGTAGGACATGTTCTGAGGCATCAAGGGATCACTAATTTAGTATTGGAGGGCAGCGTGGAGGGTAAAAATCGTAGAGGGAGACCAAGAGATGAATAAACTAGGCAGATTCAGAAGGATGTAGGTTGCAGTAGGTACTGGGAGATGAAGAAGCTTGCACAGGATAGAGTAGCATGGAGAGCTGCATCAAACCAGTCTCAGGACTGAAGACCACAACAATATCACTGTTTCAGCCACCTTTCAAAAATTGACCTTGGAATCCTTTGCGCCATAAAAGTAAATTCTAATATATTGAGAGAACAAAGTTCATATCCAGTGTATTCTTCGAATTAATTTCTGTCATGTTTAGAAAAATCAAATATAGTAGCGGCAAATTTAAAACTCGCACCTGTGCCATATAGGGACTCAAACTCGCTTCTCTTTAGCAGTCAGTGACACTATCGTAAAAACATGCAGCTCGACGCTTTCTGTAGCCGTGGCTCACATGGAGCGACCGCGGACCAAATGTTTATGAGTGTTGTCTTCCTTTAAAAGCATCGAGTTTTCATTCATTTTCATCCATCACACGTAGGACAATAAACTCTAAGGTTTGTGAATTGAATGGTTTTGATTCATAACATAAAACCGATTTCGTTTACTAATGTTCGTAGCGTTTACGAAAATTATTCATATTTTCAAATATATAAAATCTCAAAAGTGATGTTGCTTTGTGTAAACTGCTATAAGAGTTGCGATCATGTTTTTCTAACTTCACAGGAGTAAAAAAATTCAGCATATTGATCAAACGGGACAATTCTTGTGTGTACTTTTAGAATTTTAAGTGAAAGGGTTATCAACATATAAAAAGTTACTTTCTGTTCATTTAATAGAACGAATGAAAATCAAATAAATAAGCAACTCCACGAATTGCGGCAAAATTTGTTCGTTTCTCACTGTGAGTTATGTAACAATTTATTCTAAACACTGCACCGAAAAAAGTGTATTTTAAGTGTTTGATATAAGAAACGACCTTTCAGATAAATTTAAAGATTCTTACTATAATGACATTAAAAAAATTCGATGGGTACAGCACTTCAGTCAAATCGAAAATCATGTTAACAGTACATCTTGTATTATATCTCATGCATTAATGGCAGAATTTCTAAAAATAAAATAAAATACAACAAAAAAAAGTAAAAAATAAAAAAATAAAAATACTGCTCTTATATTGACCGCCAAGAAATATTTTTTTCGTTGTTCAAGACAGTAATTTACGTAATTAATTGACAATATGCAATGTACACCTGTGAAATTTGTAACATCGAGTATAGATTTAAGTCTCAGGAAGTCGTTTCTGAAAGTATTTGTATGGAGTGTAGCAATGTATGAAAGTGAAACATGGACGATAAATAGTTTAGACAAGAAGAGAATAGAAGCTTTCGAAATGTGGTGCTACAGAAAAATGCTGAAGATTGGATGGGTAAATCACATAACTAATGAGGAGGTATTGAATAGAATTGGGGAGAAGAGGAGTTTGTGGCACAACTTGACCAGAAGAAGGGATCGGTTGGTAGGACATGTTCTGAGGCATCAGGGGATCACCAATTTAGTACTGAAGGACAGCGTGGAGGGTAAAAATCGTAGAGGGAGACCAAGAGATGAAAACAATAAGCAGATTCAGAAGGATGTAGGTTTCTGTAGGTACTGGGAGATGAAGAAGCTTGCACAGGATAGAGTAGGAAGGAGAGCTACATCAAACCAGTCTCTGGACTGAAGACACAACAACAACAACAACAACAACAACAACAACAACCTGTGAATGTAAAGGAGGAATATTCCTTGAGAAAACAACTGAGAAGTGTGATAATTACTTTTCTGCAGCATCTTTTCTTCTGTATAGATAATATTCAGATGTGTTTAAAGCGGATGGAGGAAATGTTGAAATGTAGTGTTTTTTTATCGAAGAATGGTTATTTATTTTAACTTATTTCACCACCTGGAGGTATTAAGGTTTTCGCAGAAGAAGTCTGATATCAGGGAGAAAAAACTGCAAGTAAAAGGAGACTGTTACTTAACGACGTCTGTAGATGTTCACAAGAAGTTTTGGTGGTAAAATATAATAAAAACTGTCCGTAGGCCAGCTCGTCTCAGAAATATACGTCTTTATTTCACAAAAGGAACTACAATATCTATTACGAACACCTAGGGAACATATCAACAGACATCGATTGTAGTGTTCTTCGTAAGTGGAATCAATCACAAAAATTAACTTCCCGCTTTCTACGCCATTATACCCAAACAAAACACTACAATCTGAAAATAGTAATAATTCCACGAATCACACTATGCAATGCTTAGTAAAAATCCTGGCTGACAGAGAGAACGCAGCTTTTAGTATTCACCTTTACAGTTTAT